>NC_141147.1:131340952-131940952 GCF_053477565.2 Lygodium microphyllum
ATAGGTGCATGCATATGGACACAATATTATTTTAGAATTATTGTCTCATATTCATGGCAATCATGTAGCAACTCCTTAAGAAAGGCTCTAATAGCATTGCATTTTATTTACTAGTATTTAGATTGTCAATAAGATCATAGGGCTACTATGCATGTGTGACCTAGAAGCACATAATTATAACTTATTTAACCTAGTACATACTCAAATACAATTTTAATCAATAGTAAAAGTGTTTGAAATAAGTCATTTCACAAACACACATAAAACAAGAAACAAGGGATACTCTAATGATTGGGCATGGTGTGTTGAAAGGATCCTTACTTATTAACATTTTAGCTAAAATATCAATCATTGTGTTATGATTTACCAATTCCTTTAGAAACTCATTGGGCATACTTTGGATTTAATTGCTTCATCAATAACTTGCTTAATGAAAAATGGAAGTCTTATGTGAGTTATTTCAAAAAGTTACACACATGACTATTCTAAAGAATATTGTTGTTTGTTAAGTTGGGAGAAAATAGTGATCATAGAAAAGTTATTTATCACAATTTTACTTATTTTACAATACTAGAAGTTTTCATCGTTGTCAAGGTCAAATGGTAAGGGGGACCCATTAACAACTTTCTAGCAAATATTGTGTTCGTTACAAACTCCCTATTTAGGACTAGGTTTAAAAATACTATTGAAACCATCGAAAAGCCTTCACACACTCTTAAGAATACTTGTCGCCCTAATCATGATTCTAGTTGACATAGCCCAATCATTTGCTATAAAACTTGCATGTGATGCATTTAGTTGAGATATATAAACACCAAGGATGGGATGCTTAGAGTTAAGAGGATTGGTTGCTTGATTGTTACAAATACATGATGAAAAGAGAAGTAAAGCACGGTGTTCGAATGGAAATGGTTCAATATTGTACCTTAAGGCAATGTGCAAATGCTTCATTTGTACTACAACACTTGACTACCCAAAGTCCCCATTTTCTCCAATTGCAATCCACTTTCAAACACAATAGCATCATGCACATCATGATATAAAGCATTGCGACTAGTTCCAACAAAGTCTTTGTTCTTTTAAAGCCATTAGCATTAGTACAAATGTAGACATATTTATTGAGGCACTCTTTTAGGTGTTTTGTAGCTTTTTGGGTTTGTTGGGAAAAGACTTGCTCAACGAATGTATTTCTTCCACAAGGAAAAGCTTACATAAGATGATGCCACATATAACTTAAAAACGTCTTCCTTTTACTCACACCTAGGTTAATTGACTAATGAAGTGTGTGTTTATTTTCTTCTATGTGATCATTGCACAAAATCAAACAACATACATGTAAGCTATTGAATTGGCCTCCATTTTCCTTAAAAACCACATAACTTTGCTATGTGATTAAGCCATGAAGATATAGAGTTTACGAAGGTTTTCTAAAATGGATAAATATACTTTTGCACATGATAAGAAATACTAGAAGATTAATCTAGCAAGGCATTCTTAATCGCTATGAGTAACCAACCAAAACAACCACCAAACTATTTCATAAATTCCATATTTATTCATTAATGTTTCGCGCGCACTTCGCACACACAGAACACTAGGCCGCTTCACGACAACTTCAAAGTGGCTATCGCATGGCAACTTCGCTCAACAATCCATTTCTCATCTTTCTCTCTCCTCTTTTTCCTCTCTCTCTCTCCCAAATTCCCTATGTCTAATTTTCTCTCTCTCTCTCTCTCTCTCTCTTTCTTTGCCTTCTATTTTAGTTTATTTTTTCTTTTCTCCTGGTTCTCTCTCTCTCTCTCTTTCTCTTTTCTCTCCCCGCTTTTCTCCTCTCTCTCTCTCTCTCTCTCCTTTTATTCTCCCCCCTCTCTCCTCTCTTTTCCTTCTCTCTCCCTCTCCTCTTTTTTCATTTTTTTCTTCTTCTTCTCTCCCTCTCTTCATTCTCTTTTTAAAATTTTTATTTTCTCTCTCTCTTTGTCTCCTTTTCTTCTCTTTGCGCTTTTCTTCTCTCTCTCTCTCTCTCTCTCTCTCCTCTCTTTTCCTTCTCTCTTTCTCCTCTATTTTTTATTCTCTTTCTTTTTAAATTTATCTTTTCTCTCTCTATAATTCTCTCTACATGTTCTCTCTCTCTTCTTCTTCTTCTTTCACTTTCTTTCCCTCCCCCCAGTCTCTCTTAAAGTATGTAAATTTTATATTTTCACTATATATAATTCTCTTTATGTTTATATTCTCTCTCTTCTGCTCCTCTCTCTCTCTCTCTCTCCCCCTCTCTCTCCGCCCCCTTTTCTTCTTCTCCCCTTTCTCCTAATTTTCCTTTTTTTCTTCTCTCCTTCTCTCCCTTTTAAATTTTATCTTTTTATTATCTCCTTCTCTCTTTTAAATTGTATATTCTCTCTCTCTCTCTCTCCCCCCTCTCTCCTCTCCCCCTTCTTCTCCCTCTCAAAAAATATTTAAATTTTAAAAAGAAATTTTTATTTTCTTTTTTTCCCATCTCTCTTCCTCTTTTCCTCTTTCTTCTTCTTATTCTTCTTCTCTCTCTCTCTCTCCCCTCTCCTCTCCTTTCCTTCTCTCTCCTCTTTTTTCCTTTTTTTTCTTCTCTATAAATTTTCTTCTTTTCTCTTTCTTTTAAATTTTATATTTCCTCTCTCTGTAATTCTCTTTGTGTTCAAATTATCTCTTTTCTTCTTATTTTCTTCTCTCTGTCTCTGTCCCCCCTCTCTCTTAAATTTTATATTTTCTCTCTCTATAATTCTATTTCTCTCTCCTTCCCTCCCTCTCCTCTTTTTTTTTTGCTCTCTCTCTCTCTCTCTCTCTCTCTCTCCTTATTTTAATTAAACAAAACGTATACATTAAAAAGTTTAATCTAACACACACACACACACACACACATACACACACACACACACACGCACACACACACACACACAGAACCTAGGCCCTATGCATGAGAGAGGAGGGGAAGGGAGAGAAGAAAAATGTTTAATAAAAAAAGACTATTATCTTTTCTATTTCTTCCCCTTCTCTCTCCGTCTTCTTTTTATCCTTATTATTATTATTATTATTATTATTCTCTCTCTCTCTCTTACTCTCTTTTATTCTATCTCCTTCTTAAAGTGTGTGAAAAACTATGTTCGAAAAACTTTAAATTAAAAAAAGCTTTTAAAATGTTTAATTAAAGAAAAGTTTAATCTAACAGAGAGAGAGAGAGAGAGAGAGAGAGAGACAGAGAGAGAGAGAGAGAACCTTGGCCCTACACATGAGAGAGAGAGGGGGAAGAATTTAATTAAAAAGGGGATGGGGAAAAGAAAGAGAGAGATTATAAGTGAGAGAGAGGGAAAATGTTTTATTTTAAAAAAAGGAAGTGGGGGGGGGGGGGGGGGGGGAGAATGCTTTAATTAAAAAAGGGAAGGGGAAGAGAAAATGAGATACTGCACATGAGAAAGAGAGAAGGAGAGGGGGTTTTGATTGAAAAAGGGAGGTTTGGAAAAGGGGGTAGGTTCCATAAGCCGTCTGGAGGTTTGGGACTTTCCAAACCTATAGCTAAAATAATATAGTAGTAAGATACAAAACTCATGGCTTAAAAATACAAGTACATTAATAGAATAGCTTTATACAACACCTTGCTGGGCTTCCTAGCTCCCCCATCTATTGATGGCCAAGGGAAAAAGCAACCAATCAAATTTCACATCTTCCCCTTACCTTTGGCTCTATCATGTAATTACATATCAAAACTAAGGTCCAAATGGGAGCTAGAATTTTAGTTTTTTCATAAATAGACGTCCTTCAACTTCTTGATCCATCTACAACCTAGCCAATTGCAATATGTAAAATTTCACCCACTATGCATGCCCTTTTTCTTCTATGTATCCACAAATGCAAAATCATCAACGTTGATCTAGCAATATTTGATTGCATCAAGTGAGCATGACAATCATGGGTATCAAAAAGCTAACTTCTAGATTACTTATTCTAATCAATTGTGCATTGTTATCTAGTGTGGCATAAGCTCTCTCTCTATTGGTTTGTCTGTCTGTCTATCTGTCTGTCTCTCTCTCTCTCTCATGTTAACCTAATATCATTAAATACATTGATCTAGGCTAAATTTTTCATGAGCTCAAAAAAGAAGAACCACATTTTCGCAAAAGAGTAGAATTGGGACAAAGACAAGAGATAGCATGTACTTCTAGATAGCCAACACTCTCCCCATAGCTATGCATGTTTTTGGACCATCCTCTCTCTCTCTCTCTCTCTCTCTCTCTCTCTCTCTCTCTCTCAAAGAAACACACAAAGAAGCAAAGTGAGATGGTTGTTAGAAAATTCTCTCTTTCTCATCCCCACCACAAGAAGCTGAGATGCTCCATATTCTATCTTCTCGAACAAGTGTGGCATCATATGGATTAAATAGCAAATGTCATCCTAGGATATTTTAATACATCTTGGACAAATTTACACCTATGTATTTTTGCATTTGGCAATGTGATTCAAATTTCTAGTATATAGAAGTTTCTCACAAATTGATCATCTTGCATTAGAGAAAATTAGACTTCCTTTTTTTCCCATTCAAAGCAATAATGCCTTAAAATCCTCTATACACAAACAAGTGTTGTGGAGAGAGATGCTAAGGGTTGCTATGCCTAGGGTAAATGGACCAATAAAATAGTGCCCCCCCAAAAGCAAAACACACCCCACCCCAATTTAATGACAATTTTGCAAAAATGGTGCTTTTTTTAGCCACTTAAAGTAAAGACAAAAATGATGCCTTACATACAAGCTTAATGTGAATCAAACAATTGAGCTATGTAAATTTCTTTATTTTTGGATTTTGTGAAACCCCTAAAACAATCCATCCCCAAGTGTCACTCTTTTGGCACTTCATTATTACACTCTTCTGTGAGTAAGATGTAGGGTGTGATGTGGACAAAGTTGTATGCCTAATTAAGAATAAGGGACTAACAGATGATAGTAAAGGATGCATGATTTGATGTTTTTACCAAAAATGAAGATGCAAAATAATGAATTGTTAGGCTCACATAACATTTATATTCAATACCTAAGAATTTGTGCCATAGCTTCAAGTAGCTTAAAAAAACAAATCATTATGTGTGGAGTGTGTGAAATCCATTGTTAGTGAGTAAAGGGAAGCAATTGTGCGACACTTTGTGTTTCAACTTTGACCCAAAAAAAGGGCTTTGTTCCTTGTCTCTATTCTAGCAATTCTGTCTATCTATTAACATGACTTGCCTAAAGTTTAGCACAGTTGCTTCCCTTTGCTCACAAATAGTGAAATAAGTGAGACGTAGTCTCGTAAGCTTTGCAATAATACGAATAGAGTGAAGTGCGATTGGGGGCTTGATTGACAACCTTAGCTAGGCCAGCTAGTAGCTGTAGGAGTACAATCTAAAATTGTAGAATGCGAAGGAATAAGACTAGGGTCACAAACATTTGGATAGAGGATGCATCCAAAGGTGTGTTGTTGACGTGCTAAAAACTAACTGGCTCACAAATGTGTGGATTGAGGATGCATCCAAGGTGTGCTTTTGACATGCCAAAAACTAACTGGCTCACAAAAGTGTCCATGGCAAGTAAAATTGATCGACATGTCTTAGTCGCCTGAGGCATCGCTAACTAGACACCTTGCTGAAATCAAGACTTACACCAATGAGCTATTGAAAGAAACTCAACGGTCTTTCCATCTTACCAATAGTCAATTGATGAGTGCACATGAGGTTTTGTTTGGAATAAAACTTGCTAATTAAGTCTAAAAGATGCGTGCCCATGAATGTTCGGTGTGCCTTGTCCTTTCAGACCGTTGTGAATTGGCCCTAAGATACAAGGTGTGACGTGGACAAAGTTGTATGCTTGAGTGACCTTCAAAGCATTGTGTTGCAAAGGGGTATTCCATCCATTAGGTGTGTGCTTGTTTTCCCCTTCTCTTGCAAGCAAAAAGCCCAGAAGTAAAAAGGAAGATTCATATGTTGACAGGGTAAAGCTGCGAAGCAGCTTCCACGTCAGCGGGAGGGTCTCCAGCCATGTGGTCTGGTCAGCATGCCAGCTGGCAGTCGTGTGGGCGCTTGGACTGTTCCAAAAGTGTGACGTTGTTTGGTGCGCAGTCGAAAACAAAACTACAGTCACCTGTCTTTCCATTAAAATAACGCCTTCTCTGCTTCACCCAAACTTTCCCCTTTCATTCGATCCCTCCCCTTTCCTTCCTTTTACCCGTTCCCTTCCATACTCTCTCTCCCTCTGTCTCTGTGCCTCTTCTACCCCCCCTCCCGCGCACACGGAACTGGCATCGGCGCCATACCCAGACCAGACTCTCCTCGTGGATCCAGCTTCCCCACATACATGCCGCCTATTCACCCCCCGCCGTGGAGGACCTCTCCCCTTTGCAGACGATTGTTCGTCAGACGATTCCTCTGAGCTTTGCAAGTTTATTCTAGGGTTTCCCCCGATCTTGGAAGCCAGATAATAGCCAGCGCTTAAGCTTTGGCGCAGCCGGCGACGCAGATTTCCTGTATTGGAGCCGATTGAAGCTCGGATTTAGCGTTGTTCAAGGATTATTTTCAATGCTGCCGACCTCCTCTCAGCTATTATCGCTATTCACAAGGTTGCCATTCAACGGGGATTAAGTTTTCGGCACAGGTGCAGAGATCGTGTTCTGTTGCGATCGCAAGGGAGGCTTCCTTTCAGCAGATCAAAAGGAAGGTGGGGGCGACACTGCTAGCAAAGATTGTGTCGTAAATCTTTAGACGTATTCTGATCCCACTCAAGGCAATCCAATCAGAAGAATTGTCTGGGGAGTATGGGCTCTTTGAAGCCTTCTGTGCGCTCTAAAGCTAACGCTCCAGCTCTTGCCAACGGAAAAGTTCCACATCTTGAGGCGACAGTTTTGACAGACGAACGGAGGGCTTTTGAGGTCGACACCTTTGACCCTGACAGCTACGTGCAGTCTAGATGCCAGATGATGAGTGAACAGGTACAAGCCCTTCATTTCTTTGCGTGGTGAGCAATGCAGGCTACTGCATGAAGTTATTTCCAACCGAGTGTGTGAAGGGTCTCATTTGACAGAGTTATTTCAATGCGCTAGATGTATGAAATTTGGCCATATTTTTCTGTACATCTCCCATTGAATGCACCTGGCTTGTCCTTAGAAACAAGCAAGGTTGTTTCTAATGGAAACTATCAACTGTGAGCTAGTTATAGAGCTCATTTGTAAAACTGCTTGAATGCCTTTGTGCATGGGACCACTTTCTGAGCCATTTTTTGGCTCACTTTTCCTCGTACTTGTAGTACTCTCAAGTACGTACATTCAGTTAAGCTAAAGACAAGATTGTTGATAGTCCTGCGGTTGATTGCAAAATGGCTGGAAAATCCGATTATTAGAGAATGCAGTGTAGAAAAAATTGACTTGAAATCAGCTTTCATGGAGATGAGTAAGCAAGGTGGTTGAAGTAGATGAACTCCATGAATGTTTGAGGAAAACTGGCACTATGATAGTGGAAATAGGGTGCATGCAAAGGATAGACTAGAGTGTAAAAGGCTTTTTATTCAAGGTGCAGTGTACGCCCATGTCATCAAGACATTCTTAGGATTCAATCATCAGGACCATCATTGAACATTCATCTAAGGTAGTAGGCATGTTTGGAGTCGTTAACATGTTTCTACTTAGTTTTGCTTCTCTCCTCATGCTCTTGGCACTCTCAACCTTGCAATGTGTTCAAAGCTTATAGAAACAAGTTCAAAAGCATGCTTCTATTCATGAACTCATGTTTTTATTCTTCAAAGTGATTTTTTATCAACCATGTTATTGCTTTATGTGAGTAGCTTTTTGCCTTGTGTGAGTGAGCCTTAATGTCATGTTAATTCATAAATTGGGGAGAGCAGAGGAAAGTTGAATTTCTTCACAAACATTTTGAGTATAAATTTAACATTTTTGAGTATCAATATTCTTTTTTGTATTGTATCAATTCCTTAAGGAGAGTAGTGAAAGGTCATTTCTCTTTTCATAATAGTATAAACATTTTGAACATAAATCTCATTTTTATGAGTATCCCTCTTTGATTATCTCCTAGTTGAGTTGCATGGGGGGTGTTGGATTGTTTGGTAGTGTTCTTGGCATCTCTTTCGATGAGCCCATCAACATGTGGGGCAATTAGAATGCCTAGGATTAGGGTTCTTGTAATAGCGCTTGGGTCTTAGTTGACTATTCGTTAGTAGGCAAGGTGCTTGGCAAACTTGCTTTTTAGTCTTAGTCGAATATGATGGATTCAAAGTTGACAACTTTTTGGAGAGGTAAAAAGGAATTATGTGAATATAGTGCGAGGAGTTTTCATCCTTGTATGGGTGCTTGCATACACGTTTTCCCCCTATCCAAAGCTCCTTATTTGTACATAAACATAATTCCAATGCATAAGGATGTAAAAGTTAATGCAAGGTATCATACTCAAATAGAAAACTATGCAAAGTGTAGTGGTGCCACTTGCATAGTACCCTTATGTGAAATTGTTCACTTGCCCAAGCGCCCTTGTACAATCATCATAATCGAGGCACATATGGATAATAAAAATGAAGTGATGAAGGTCAAAATCCCATAAGCAGCAAGAGAAGTAGCTACTCCTTTTCACCACTAGATGGTAAAAGAGAAAGCTATGGGGCCTCTCCCCGTTATGTTGATGCTGAAGGTGAGAGAGTACCAATGCCAATCCAAGGAAGGAGGTACTAGAGGACCAAGCGGTTACTTGGTTTGGTTAATATATCAGTGAAGTTGTTGGATGATTTCACGAACTCGTTGTGCGGATAGTGTCTAGGTCCACCTGCTCTCGTTGAATCTTCATGTGATTTGTTTTTGAATAAAACTAGGGTTGCTAGGAAGTACGATGGTGCTCTGGTTGTCATCACTATCAGGATTTTGCATGGAAACTATAACTCTACCAATAAACTCCTTAGATAGATGGCCTTGGTGGTACTGTCATAGAGAGTTCGATACTCAGCCTTGGCAGAAGATGCCACAATTGTCTTTTTTTTTTTTTCCACTTGACCTTGTGAGTAGAGCTGACCCTAGGGAGAATGTGTATTTGGCATGCGAATGATTATAACCTCAGTAGGCTCATTAGAAACATTGGTAGCAAATCTACACTCAGCCTCGGTAGCAAGTAGTGAAACTTGGACAAAATCTTGTGCTTCTTTTATAAGTTCTTCATCCTTTGACTGCATTTGCATTCTTCTTTGCTCCTCTTCCCACATCCTTTGTTTTTCCTCCCTTTGTTTCTCCCATTGCTGATATTGATACTTATATGGATTAACAAGCTTTGTCCAAAATTCATAAGTGACATAAGTTACGTATCCAAGCTCACTCATCTGTACATTGGCATCCAACACTTGCTGCATCTTTTGCATACAAAGCATCTATTCATCCCTAGAACCATCTTGTGTCACCAGGGACTTATACGTTGCAATGAGCATCTGACATGTAGCCAAAAGTTGCTTTCCAATGGCCTCATCTATGTACCTAAGCTCAAGTAGCGGTTTCAGGTACTCCATGACTTGCACTATATCTTGCCCAAAAAGTATCTGTGCATTTATGCCCATACCTGCATTCATACTTGACTCTTTACCTTGGCCTTCATGTCGGGTTCACCAAAGATGTCGGGGCACTATGCGCTTGATGTTTGGAAGATACGGGGTCTTGTGAAGCAACTAAGGAAGAGTTGGAACTTGTGTGTGGGAGCTTTCGCTCAATTGCTAAGACCCACGGATCGCTTATTGTTTTAAGCGTCCAAGCCGAGCACTAATGGCTACCTCTCACATAGCCGACGCGCCATCCATATCTACGAGTATAGTGAGCTTACCTCCATGCTGATCGAGTTACCTCCTCTCCCGCGCACTCCGGTAGCTCCACGATCCAAGTGCAAGCTTCAAGCAAGCTCCATCCTCAAGCTCCACGCTCCAAGCTCCATTGCTGCGAGCAAGAGAAGAGAAGAGAAGAGGAGAAGAAGAGAGAAGATGGAGAGCTTCTCCTCCCCGGTCCCTCATCCTCACACACTCACTCCCTCACGCTCTCACATTCCCTCTCTCAAGCACAAGCTCAAGCAAGCAAGCAAGAAGAAGAAGAAGAAGAAGAAGAAGAAGAAGAAAAAGAGAGCTACTTTTGGCCATACACAAGAATGAGCTTCTCATTCACTTTTTAACTTTATATACAAAACCCTAAATTCCTTTTGAGCGGTCATTTCCTTATCCCCTTTTTTACATGGCCGGCTGTGGCCTAGGTCATTTTTTCCATTGTCATTCTATCTTCCTAGCTTCCTTTCTACCTCCCATCTACCTTTACAAATTGCACGGGTGAGAACCCAGCGCCTTTTAAATTAAACCATGATGCGCTTGTGCTCTTTTACAAAAGTATTGTCTTGCGCTTTTTCTTGTGCGTTTTTTTCCTTTATTTATGACTTTTGTGCTCTTCTTGTGCTTCCATATTTTTCTTGGCGCACCTTCGTCTTCCATTTCACTTTTGCCTTGGTCTTTGTCTTTTGCTTTAGATTTTTCAGATTTTCCATCTTGTTCGTCTGACGGTTAACATTACCCCCCTCTTAGACGAGTGCTAGTTCCATGGCACTCATCATCGAGGTAGCAGGCTTTGGCATGCACCGAAGACGTGGGTGGAAGGGATTGCTGTGGTTGGCCTTGGAGGAGTTTTGGTGGTGGTGCGGAGGAAGGTCGTTGGGGCACGTTGTTGGCTTGGGTGGCTGGTGATAGGGTTGTTGAAGTGGTGATAGGACTGTTCTTTGTTGGGGATTGCACTGATGGCTGGCATAGGTATTGGTTTTTGGGGATTCTGCATATGACGATTCTTGGCAGACTTGTAGGATGATAAAGGATAAGAATTCAAAGGTGAGGGTCGATGAAGAGCGAACGACACTTTCGTGGAGTCTTCAATACCTGCAATTGAAAACCTCTAATATGTGGTCTCTCCCTGGGGTTAGTGCTAGTCTTCTTATCATGCACAAGACGTAGTTTGATTAGTTTGGGAGATAGGTCGAACTCTAGCAAGCTGAGAGTATTGTCCTGCACTTGAGGACCCAAACTGTGTATATATTTCGGTGTAGATATTATGTGAGTGCTCGTGTATACTTAGATATTATGTAGTTAGAAGACCGCGGGCTGGTTCCTCGTAACAACATGTGGATGAAGCAAAGTTGTCTGTGTTCAGGAGAAGTACACAAGAAGGTGTATGAGACATTCTTTGCATTGTGATAGCACGATGTAGCATAATCGGACACATTGACACCGAACTTTCAGTGGTTGGTAGCATTTGGGCTTGCTTGACGAGTACAGTATACGTTTCATGGCCATTTGTGCAGTGCTTATCACGATCAATTGCAATGATACTAAGGCAGAGTGCAAGAGGGAATTGTGTGAATGGGTTAGGGTGACAAGTCCAACCATATGCAAGACAGGCTTTCTGGGTATGTCCTGCCCTTGATGTGCCCTGAACAATTGTGGGTGATGCGAAAGGGGGAGGGGACTAGGGACGGAGCTAGTCGACCAAGGTCACTGGATATACCTAATTTGAGGACCCTTAGGTGCTGTGCTGTGATTGTGGGTGCTTATTATCTTTTCGTCTCTTTTTTTTTTTTTTTTTTTTTGGGACTTACCTGAGTACAACCATTGCAATATGTTGAGGCTATCAGCCTTTCAATGGGTTGGGAAATGTCGAGCTTCTTTGAAGGCTCAGGAAATGGATATTACAACGATGATTGGGCCTTTGCCTCGTTGTTAGAGAAGCAGTTGTTGAGATGGGGAGATACACTTGAGATTTTGCAACCCTCCTTGGAACGTGCGATGTTGGTACCATTGAGGTAACAGCTGTTGTGAGTGCCCAGTGTAGAGTGTAACACAGAAAGAGAAAGTGGTTATGATTATGCTTTGGGCCATGCGATGTGGGCGATTGGCAAGGGTGATTTTCGCTTTCGGCAGCACGACTTTGTCACGGCTCTTTGTGAGGTTGGTGGTCTTGCGGTGACTTAGACATTGAACACTTTCGCACAAAGACTTGCGTCGTCCTGCATCCACTTGTCACTTCATGAGAGTAGATGTAAGTCGCATGCATCAAGTACAATGAACAGATGCAATCACGTCAAGATATTTCTTTATTCAAATTCTATAATACTAACCGCGATGCATATTCCGGTGCTTGTTAAAGACGTGGCATATATTAGTAGTAGGTAAGGAAAGTGTATACAGGTGGGGAGTCTGCCCCTTTAACAATTTAAAGACAAAACGTTATGGCAGGATGGCCTTTGTTAAGCAGCTTATATATCATAGGAGCTACTCTATTTGTACGAGGCGGGGCGAGTTCGGGTGGTCGGGCGATTGAGGTTGTGCCAGTGAGGGGCTCCTGTGAAGCTGGGTGGGGAAGATGTCGTCCGGGACCTGAATGGTGTAGTCCCTGGCCGAAACTATTTCCAGAATGCTTTTGATCATTGCATTAAATTCCTGCTTGTCTTGAGCTCCCCTCTCCTCTTTCGAGCACTTGGTGCCCAAGCATTTGGTGGGGGCCTGCACGGTCGGTGTTACCATGCCCCGTGTGCTCCCTTGAGCCCTCGTTCTCTTGGCTTGGGGAGTTTTCGGCCTGCGTCCTGGGCGGTGTCGTTTGGGGCCTCTTTTCGGCGCGTACCTTTTTAGAGTAGGCACGTAGCGTTCTGGTGGGGGCGCTAGTGCCTTATGCTTCCTTCGATGGCGGAGAGCTTCCTTGCAAGCCAACTGCACTATGTGGTCCATGACTGCTACCGTAGGGGAACCTGCAAAATGCGAACCAAGGGTTAAGCCATGAGGCAGGATAAAACTATTCGCATGGAAGGGATTACACAGTGGGTTATTAAGTGCATATGACGAGGAGTGCAGTGAGGTGAGCCATGCAGTGTTTGTTGTAGGGGAACGGCCCTCGTGATGATACTCGCTTTGCATTGATTGCGGGGCGTATTCCAGCCATTAGCAGATCTTGGCTTATGCTAAGTTGCGTAGATTGGTTGTCATGGAGTGGAGCAGGGCTCATCCCCAGAAGGATAGATCGAAAACAGGGAGAAGAAGAGAAGAGGGAAATGGAGATGGAATGCTACATGCTGAAGAATGCTCATGCAGTAGGTGCCATTTGGACAGTGTCTCTCGTGGGAAAATTGTTCACTTGCCCAAGCGCCCTAGTACAAAGATGATGAAAACATGCAATGCAGAGGAGGAATGTCGGACTTTGTGTGGTGCTAAAAACCATAAGGATATGCCCGTACTCGATCTCGAGAGTTGGTTCCATGTTGATCAAGTGACCAAGGTAAGAAGAAGAGGGGGAAGAAGATGTAGAGGATCCCTAAGATCCAAGATTTCCACCTGAAAGGTAACTTGCAGTAAAGAACAGTAGACAGAGTGAACTGGAGAACTCGAAACTCAACCTCTGGCGAGAAGCCACTAGCTCCGTGCATCCATTCAAGAAGGAATACGAAGGCCTTATCACCAAGTCGCCGTTGAGCCTCCAAGGCCTTGATCTAGGTAGATCCTCGAGATCCTGGGTATCAATAGGTGAGATGACCGCTGGAAGGAAACCACCCCATCCAAGGGTAGAAGAAGAAGGTAAAACGCCTCCGCTAGGGTGTGCGAAGGATTGAGCAGGGGGTGGGGATACCCTTTGAAACTGGAGAAATAAGAGTCCTCTTTGAAGTCGCAGTAGATGTAGATGCCCCCTTGGAGAGCAAAGAAAGATCATCCCCCTCTGAATCCCCCTCTAAGGTGGATAGGGAATTTAAAAAATCAGGGATCATGGACTCCGAAATGTCTGAGGATAAAGGAACTGCTGCCGGTTGTGTTGAAGAAGGTATCTGGGGTGGTGAAGAACTCCTAGAGGTGGCCTCTCGAACTTGAGTAGGCGAGGGTGAAGGGTCGGGGCTGAGATTGAGCAATGAGTGAGCAACATTTGCTGCTTCTCAATGGAGCGGACCGAGAAGTTGAAGAAGAGGAAAGAGTTAAGCAGCCACTCTCTCTCTCAGGAGCGGACTGACAAGGAGACGATATCAAATAGTCACTGTCTCCCGATGGAGTCGACTACAGAACCTAGGGCTGTGGTAGCCATTGTATCCGAAAATAGGTGGGAGAAGATTGGCATTGGCATTGCGACATTCTCCAGGAGGTCGTAGCGCCAATCAATCCTCCATGTGCTTGAAAGGACTTAGTGCGCATTGGATGCGTCTTATTGCGTTGAGCATAGTACTCTAATAGCGGATGCAGAGCAATCTCTGTGGCCTGGAAAGGAGATGGTACAAGGAGTGCTTGGTGGAAGATGCATATACTTCCGGGGGGGGGGGGGGAGCAAAGGTCGAAGTCAATAGGCATCGGTGGTGTGTCCAGTGATGCCACAGTAGGAGCACCCAGTAGTCTGGTCATTTGTTGGTAAAGAAGCCATGGGTACCAATGTGCCTTGTTGAAGAAGGAAGAGGTCAGCCACGAACCATGAATTGCAATGTCCACCTCAAGGGCTAGGAGGGTAGTGGAAGGGCTGGAAGTGAGCTACAAGTGGAAGGAGGATGCGACCAATAGTAAGAGGTTGCAACTGGTAGAAAAATGTAGTTGAGGAGAGAAAATCTGCAATGACAGACTGAGGAGAGAGAAAAACAACAGCAACAGCAAGGAGGAAAGAGAAAATCTGTAGTGACAGGCTCCCAGTAGGGAGGAGCTACCAGCAGAGTAGGGAGGTGGAGGTGGTAGTAGCAGCCTTGAACGCAAGCTAGAAAACAACAAATGCAGGAGGGATCGGTTGCTAGTTAGGATGTTGATGTAGTGGAGAATAAGAGAAGTGGATGCCCGAACCTGCCACCGGTCTTTGCCTTACTGGAGTGGAGGATCTTTGCCGTTGTTTGAGCAGATCCAACTTTGATACCATGTCAAAAGACGATGTACCAGCAAGACAGTAGGGTTTGCGGAGAGGAACACGGAGTGAACTCGGCAAACATGGAGAAGAGAAGAGAAGAGAGGAGAAACTCTGATGAATGGAATGATGAAGTTTTGAATCATGGAGTGAATGCGATACAAGGGAACAAGGGTGCCGTAGCACAAGGTAGATGATGAAGACAACCACGAATCACGAACCGCAATGTCCTCTCGAAGTGTTAGAATTTGCCGGCAACGCCCAATGTAATTTGTGTGGTGTGGACACTTATTAAAGTGTCAATGTAAGTTGTTTACACCTAGTGTCTTAGAAACTTAAAGTAGTGACACTAGGCTCTAGAGTAAAATAAACCTAACTCTAATTAGTTGGTGGAAGGTTGGTTAGGTCAACCCTTGACCTAAACATAAGTTGTACTTTCACTCTATCTTTCATTCTAGCAAGTACACTCTTTTCTTTTTGCTTGAGTTCACTCTCTTGCTATCATTGTCTCTCCTCCCTTTCTCCATAGCTGGCTGCCATTTTCCAACATTTGGTATTGGAGTAGCTCGTACGCGCGGATTCCGTTCAGCCACCGTTAGCCGGTGCCATCCCGCCCAAGGTCCTACTGCTGCCAGCTTGGTTCTCAGCTCGAGGAAGAGTTTTCAGCTGTTGTGAGGTGCTGCTGAAGTGGAGGAGCTGTAGGTGAGCCGTCTCTTGTCTACTCCAGATCTGTCCAGTTCAGCTATCAGCTCCAAATCTGTCCATTTGCTCCAGATCTGTCCAGCTCAGTCATCTGCTCCAGATTTGCTGTTTTCAGCCTGCGCGCAGCCCTGCACATAGTCCAATTCGCAGTCCCACACGCAGCCTGAGGAGCTGTTGTTTTGGAAGAGCTGCTACTGTTTTCAGCTTTGCCCACCATTTTCTCAGCTCTACCCACCATTTCCTCAGTCCTGCCCACCAATTTCTGCAAACCCTAAAAAGTGCAAAAACCCTAATTTTCAGATTTGGTGTTTTCTTGAAATTTCTGGAATTTGCTCCTACATCTCGTATGAGTATGGTGAGATGTGTGATTGCTATGGCTGCAAATTATGGCTGGAAAGTACATCAATTGGACATTAAGACAGTATTCTTGAATGGGGATTTGCACGAGGATGCTTATGTGTCACAACCTCCAGGGTTTGTGGTTAAAGGGAAAGAGCACATGGTATGCAAGGTGCATAAAGCTCTTTATGGTCCCAAACAGGTCCTCGTGCATGGTACTCCAAAATTGATGTTTATTTGGCTAGCAAAGGGTTAAAAAATAGTCCAACTGTTCCCACTCTGTACATTAAGAATGGGGGGGGGGGGGGGGGGGACTTGCCGATTATCATTCTTTATGTAGATGACACGCTGCTCATTGGACCTACAGAAGAAAAAATTATAGATTTTAAGACTGAATTAAAACATGCATTTGCTATGTTAGATATGGGCTGTCTACACTATCATTTGGGGATTCAATTCACCCAAAATTAGCATGGTATCATCATGTCATAGTCACAATATGTGGATAAGTTGTTACATAGATTTAGTATGCAAGATTGCAAACCTATGTGCACTCCTATGGAGCCAGGCTTAAAGCTGTCTATGCATGATGGTGAAGAGATGTGCGATGTTGCAATTTACGGCTATTGGCTGTCTTATTTATCTTTGCAACACACGCCCTGACATTCAATATGCAGTATCTCAAGTGAGCAGGTATATGCATAGCCCACGGACCATACGTTGGCAAGCTATTAAGCGGATCTTCAAATATTTGCAAGGTACTCACAGTCACATGTATTATTATTTCCTAAGGGGGAAGACTTGCACTTACAGGCTTACAGTGATTTAGATTGGGTTGGTGATGCAAACACTAGGTAGTCTACTAGTGGACGTTGTTTCTTTCTAGGCTGTTTATGCATTTCATGGCTAAGCAAGAAACATCCTACAGTGGCTACCTTGTCTTGTGAGGTTGAGTGTAGGGCAGCCTTCACGACAATAGTGGAATGTGTATGGTTGCGCGGATTCTTGGGTGATCTACATTTACCATTGGAGGGTCCTACACCCATTCTTTCTGATAGTCACAGTGCTATTGCAGTAGCACAAAATCTTGTGTTTCATGCTCGCACGAAACACATAGAGGTGCGTTACCATTATGTTAGAGAGAGAGATGCTATGTGGGAGAGATCAGCTTGATGTATGTACCCACACATAAAAATGTTGTAGACATTTTGACCAAGGCACTACTACGTGAGAAGTTTGAGGCTTTTCGAAAGTCCTTAAACTTGTTACCCTTTGGTGATTGATCATCCTTGTACTTCATCAGATTGGCACTGCAGGGGGGTGTTAGAATTTGCCGATTCTATGGGGAGTGCCCAATGTAACTTGTGTTGTGTGGACACTTATTAAAGTGTCAATGTAAGGTGTGTACACCTAGCGTCTTAGAAACTTAAAGTAGTGACACTAGGCTCTAGAGTAAAATAAACCTAACTCTAGTTAGTTGGTCGAAGGCTGCTTAGGTCAACCCTTGACCTAAACATAAGTTGTATTCTCACTCTATCTTTCATTCTAGCAAGTACACTCTTTTCTTTTTGCTTCAACTCACTCTCTTGTTTTCATTGTCTCTTCTCTCTCTCTCTCTCCATAGCTGGCTGCCATTTTCCAACATGAAGGGGTGTGAGGGCAGTGGAGAGGCTAGAGAGAAGAGGTGACGGACTAAATGAATCAGCCGTGAAGAATGAGTGAGAGAGTGGCCTATAAATAGGCACAGTTAGTCTAGGGTGGTGCCCCTTTTTGGGGTTGCAAACCCTAAACGTAAATCCTAAACAAAAAGCGTAGAAACGCAAACTGCGGGTGAAGGGTTTCTCAACACGTGTAGACTGCTGAGGTTATGGTGTGCGATAAAGGGAGTTGTATATTGCTTGGCTGTGACTAGTCTATACAGACTTATAGAGCCACTTCATCTTTAATTCAGTTCAGTACTTCAATAAGTAAAACTCGTAAATGAATCGTCTATGCAAACTCATTGGGCCACTTCATCTTTAATTCCGCTCACTTTTTAGTCATGTTTCTGGAATCTTGGGATGTAATAAACATGCAATGACTGTAATTGAGCCATGGAAATCAGCAAGAAACTTGCTTTGTCTTGTTAGAGTTAGATTCATGATGCCTCTGGAACAGATAGAGGTGGTTGGGGATTGTGGGCTTAGGCCTTAGGAGCATGTGTGCAATGCCTTAATGATCATAGGCAAGAGCCTTCTTGGATCAGTTTGTGATGGGTGGGTGACATATGCAGCCTTCACTTTGCATTCATATGCTCCAAGGACCAATCTACAAGCTGTGATGCAGCAATACAACAAAGGTGTAGACAAGATTGTGCTTGGATCAGGTTTTGATGGGTGAGAGTAGCATATGCAGCCTTCAGTTAGCATTACATGCTTCAAGGATCAATTTGGAGGCAGTGATTTGGCATTTGCCTATTGTTTAGGAGGCTACAAACATTAGGTTGGCCATTCTTCTATCAACAGTTGATGTGTATAAAGAGCAAGTGGATTGTAAGCTAGTTGCTCTGTTAGCTTCTATTAATAGTCAACATTATGTGGTGGTGGGAAGAACCATTCTACTTTACGAAATATAAGCAAGTTCCATTCTGGTATGGAATCAGAAACTTATGTTCCATTTTGTTCCATCTCGGGACCATTTTGTTCCATTTTGTGGGGTTGAAGTTGTGTGTTTTGGTGCAGGGAATCAGAAACTTATGTTCAGAGCTTGTTATGCTAAAAAAGGCTTCAGCCGAGGAAATGCGCAGAAGTGTCTATGCAAATTATGCTGCTTTTATCAGGTATGATATTATTTGTTGGTCAAGTTGATGACATTTACCTTTATGTGGCTGATGCACTATTTTACATCCCCCAAAAATGGTTGTCTTGGCTAGATGTTCAATGGAAGGGCATCTTTCCGATATATGTAACTGAGAGAGTTTGGAGAATGAGGGATTATATACAGATAACACCCCAGTGCAGGAATCTTTGTCATCCAAAGTTTGTTTTAAGGATTTTTCATACATAAATCATAAGTCAGCAATGTAATGGTGTTGATGTGCATGCTTATTAATCTATGCCTGAATGGGGTTTGTTTACTCTCAACTATTTTCATTTGAGTAATTTTTCTCTGTGAGTTTCCTGCTTGCAAATGAGTGTGTTTGCTATTTCTGGGTGCATCACTGCATTTGCTTTCAAGGTGACTGAAAATGAAAGCATCTATCTATGATCTATCATTCTCTTATTCTTGCTTGGTTGCATGAGCTTTTTACTAGGATGCTTGCTTGCTGTCCAAAGACCTGCTGCTTTTATTGGAAATTTGCCATTGTGTTTTTGAACACACACAAGGGAGAGGAGTGAGAAGGACAGAGATAGAGGGAGACTTTTTTGGAGACACATAAGGGAGAGGGACGGAGATGATGAGGGAATTCTTTGAAGCTTGTTAGGGGTTGTGTGACAAAAATATATCACTTTAAATTACATTTTTCAGTAACTCACATAACTGTAAGGATAATCTGGACAATGAAGGCCCAAAACTAAGGCATTAAGGGAGGAGGGCCCAGCCCATACCGGTAAGAAACAGCCATTTTTGCCTTAGGTCTCTCAATCATGATGCTGGGCAACTATATTCCAAAATTCTCAACAATGGCGAATAGATCAAAACACATAATTTGAGAAAGACGATCCTCCTCTAGAAGCTATCTTTGGTTCGATGCTATTGAGTCCTTAGAAGACACTTGAAAATTGAAAAGGGGACAGGCTAGATAGGGCCTTGGAATATAGGAATGCCATTCTGGACCCAACCCATATCCCTCCTGTTTTGTGTCTGTTTTCATGCTAAGTACCTATGTGAAGCAGAAGCCCAGTATGTGAAGTTTTTGTGATGCATTCAGGAAATTCTCTCTACTGTTGTTTAAAATGAAAGTTGCTGGTCAAATCATGCTCCCATCTGAGTAAATAGACAAAGTTTGGGAGCTTGAGCAGCTAAGATATTTTGATAACTGCCAATTAAAAGTGGCCAGTGTTGGATTCTGTAGCCATGTTGGGAAGTCTCATCGCCCTCTTGGACTTTTAGTACCTAAGACCTGTAGGGAACATCTGTAGCCCAGTCCGCCGTTTCAATTAATAAAATGATCCTTTCCAGTTACAAGAAAAAATTGCACCAACTGGGAAGCATTTTTGGTTTTTCCTTTATGATTTGGTGACTTAGCAATGAAATCTCAAAACAATGTCATTCTTTTAAGTTTGTTATCTTGTTGTTTCCTATGAAACTAAGGCTAGTGGCTTTGTCTGTCCTGGTTTATTGATCAACAGGACTTCTCAGGAAATATCAGATCTGGAGGGTGAACTATTGGCTATGCAAAATCTTCTTTCCAATCAAGCTGCCCTGATACATGGATTGGCAGAAGGTGTAAGGCTAGATTCATTACCGAATGGGCTGGAAAACTCTTTAGAAAGTGCATTCCACATTGATGAGCACCAAACACTTTCAGAAGATGAAAATAAAATTCAGGCATTAACAGATGCTCTTGATGTTTTGATAGCTGAAAGAAGGATAGATGAAGCATTGGATGCCTTGTTTGAGGGTGAGAAGGTAGCCTCAGTTTTAAGTAAGAAAGAGAATGTAGGGAATTTCTATGTGGCTCCATTCCAAGTGTTGCTCTCTGAGCGCAGAGCCAGACTTGCAGAACAGCTTGTTGAAGTTGCACGCCAACCTTCTACGAGTGGACAAGAACTTCGTGTAGCAATATCTGCCCTTTATCGACTTGGTGATGGCCCTCGGGCTCATACACTGCTCTTGAATACTCATAGTCAAAAGCTTCAGCATAATATTCAAGGACTGCGCTCATCTGGCACATCATATGGTGGTGCATACACTGCGGCCCTTTCACAGCTTGTATTCTCTGCAGTATCTCAAGCTGCGAAGGATTCCCAGTCAGTTTTTGGAGATCAAGCAGCATATGCATCAGAACTTGTTCTTTGGGCTTCAAATGAAACGACAAACTTTGCTTCTCTAGTTAAGAGGCATGTCTTATTGTCTGCTGCAGCAGCTGGTGGCCTTCGTGCAGCAGCAGAGTGTGTGCAAATCGCTTTAGGATACTGTTCCTTGCTAGAAGCTCAGGGCTTGGCGCTTTGTCCTTCTTTGCTGAAACTTTTTAGACCAGATGTTGAGAATGCCCTCAAAGCCAACTTGAAACACATAGAAGACAGTGTAGCAGTTCTTGCAGCTGCAGATGATTGGATAGTTAATCATCCAGGAAGCTCTAATCGATCTGGAAGCAGGGCTCATCTATCTAGTGGTTTGATGCCACAAGTGAGGCTTTCAAGCAGTGGTCAGAGGTTTCAGGCTTTGGTACAGGTACATATTACAAATTGCAGTAGAAAGGGGAAGAAGTGGGTTAATTTCCTATAAGGCAATCTTGTTTTCAGTCAGTATCCTCCCTTCAAATTTAAAATATCTACCAAGCCATACATGACACACTTATTTATATAAGGTAAAAGGAAAGTCAAGTCTGTTGAGAAACAGCATCATTGTGTCCTAGTCCGAACAAACATATTTAAGCATGTTGAACGTGCTGAGTGGGCAATTTCACTCTGCGGTCTAAGCTGAACATCTTAAGGATGAGTAGGATGTGTAATCTGCAGTTGCCTGCAATGCTCCTTCTGTGCTCTTTTGTTGATTAAATAATCTTGAGGCTGAGCAGCATGTGCAGTCTGCACATTTTTTGCATTGTGCTACCTTTGATTGTTCTTATTTACGTCTTTCTAACTCATTTTTGCAGGACTTTTCTGATGATGTGGCTCCTTTGATAAGCATGCAATTAGGAGGCCTTATGCTTGATGGCCTTGAGAACTTGTTTGAAACTTATGTTCTTCTTCTTGTAAAAGCTCTACCTGGTGCAGAGGATTTCTGGGAAAGTCAAGTGGATTCTAGAGCTGTTAAACTGGCAGAAACAGATGATCAACAACTGGGACTTCTAGCAAATGCATTTGCCCTTGCAGATGATGTCTTGCCCCGAGCAGCAGCAAAGCTATTTCCAGCTCAGCCTAATGTTGGGAGAGAAGAACCACGAAGGAGAACCACAGATCGGCACAGTGCTGTGCCTTCTTGTATGCAAGAACTGAGGGAGTGGAGGCGGCGGTTGCAGCGGGCAGCAGACAAACTACGTGATTTTTACTGCAGGCAACAAGTTGTTGGACTCATTTACAATGAAGATGGCCATGCAAATTTGAGTCTTGAATATTATCTGAACTTGGATAATGATGGTGATATTGTGGAACCTTTGCCCTCTCCAGTTTTCCAGGTCAGACCAATTTCACTCTTGTACGTAAGGTATTTCCTATTTTCTGTTGCTAGGTCTGAGGAATTCAGTGGCATGTCTTGTGCTTTTGGATGAAGCATACTTGATCATTTCTTGCTATACAGTACCAGTAATGATGTTTTTTATGCTATAAATTGAGATGGGTGCAAGAACATTAGTTCTGAGCACATTCAGCTGTGTTACTGCCATTATGCCATGGCCCAAGAAAGGCCCCATGAAAACAGGGATCGACCTGAAACCAGCCGTCCTCCTTGGAAAGGGTGGTGATAACCTGATTTAACTCAAAATACGGCAAGCATTAAATACACAAATCTGAAAACACACACTTATACCGCTTGATCTTGGACAGCTGACACCTGATTGGTCCCAACAAGTGGCATCCCTTGTGGTATTTGTTAGTATTACCCTTTAAGGCATATGCTTATAAAATGGTGTGGTGACAAGGTGGTGCAGGTCCCAAAAAAACTACCCATTGTTAACTTCTGTTCAGTGGTCCATTGCGCCTTGAAATACATGGACATTTTTCTTTTCGAGTTTATTTTAAATAATTAAAGAAAAAGGGTGTTTTCTATCTCTCTCTCGTGTAGGAAAAAAGGGAAATGCTCTTGTTCATGCTAGTGCCCTCTTGTTTATCTTGTATTGCTCTAAGGTTGAAGTACAATGAGATATAAGTTGATCTCCTTCAATCTTCAATACATTGGTTGTCATAAAATAACCGGCATTGCTTGGGCACAATTTGCTCCTTGATTGTACAACAATCTAGGTCAGATTGGGTCTTCAATCTCTTACATGTGGGCCACAATAATTGGTGAATGGGTTACCTCTTGGTTCAATTGCAAATCTCTTTGCCTTAAGCTGAGCTTACAACACAAGTGTTGGGTCTTCAGTAATCAGGCATCAATGTTGAGGTGGTTGTGAAAACCAAAATTTTTGCTGTAAATTAGGGTAAAAGGGGGGTAAAACTCTAGCATGATTGGTGAGCCTTTCTCTTCTACCACTGTCTCTCACTAAGGTGGAAAAGGAAACCTATTGCCTCTATCCTGTTCTGGTGCGGGATCAGCTGTTGCATCTCTCGGAGCTCATTCGATGGCTATTCCTTCCTCCCTCATCCTTTGGATGCTGGAATGACTCTCAGCTAGCGCTTAAATAGTCCTCTTCGAGTTTGCATGGGAAGTTTTGACAAGTGGCTGTGTGTTTTACCGCTTGGTAGCATTCCAAAAGTAATTCTTAGCTTTAACTACTAAATTTTTAGAATTTAATATTTTGAAAATCAATTAATTATTCTTTTGACCCTACCCAAGAGCTGGCTAGTGCCCATCCACAATTATTATGCTAACCCCCATAGGAGGTGTTTGTAGATAAATACTTGGGAGCGGGTTGAGGGAAGTATTTGTAAAGAAATACTCGTCTATAGGTAGCAACCATAGTCATATGACGAAGCACAAATTGATAAAAGAACTTAGTAGGGTTAGGGTAACTCAAAGGGAATGAACTCTGAAGATGAATGAAGAATAATGAATAAATACAATGCTCATGCAACAAACACACTATGGAAGGTGAATATTGAACATTGAACTCCCTTATCTCTAGGAATGGGGTTAGAGAGTATGAGTTGAAGGGCGTGTTGGACTTTGACGGATCCTTGAAACGTAGCAGATAGCCTCCGAAAGTGTATGGCAGCAGCAAACATAGACTTGGAGAGTTTGGACTAGTGCGGAAGGTGACAATTGGCAGTTGCAAAATGTAGTAGTATGTTGCCTTTGTGGATAATGACATCAACACCCATGTAACAAACATAGGTAATGGCAAATACAAAGGGCGGTAGCTCTTGTGATAGATGGTGATGGCTGGAAACAACTGGCAACAACGATTATCAAGAAGCAAATGTAGGATCTTTGGGACTGTGGACTGATTGCCAGCTAATGAAGAAGGGCTAGATGTAGGCACCGGTTGGTGGACAGTAACTCGAATTGAGATATCCTCCAAAGATGGGGTGTGGACAATAGAGGTACTCATCGACTGCGCAGTGACCTACCGAGACTATAGAGGCGACTTACCAAGGGAGCCCAAAGGGCCAGCTTAGAGAGTCCAAGGCATTGGACAAAGGGTGTTTGTCAGCTCCCCAATGGCCTACCAAGACTTGCAAAGGTAGATGGAACCACTTTGAACAATTTTTGGGTTTTTTTTTGGGAGATTCTTTTGATTCTATTGAGTATTTGTGTCCTAGGGTAAAAATACAAGGAATCCCTAGATCCGGCACACCACAAAAAGACAAGTTATCTTGACTGCACATAGGTATCGATTAAGAAGAAAATATGGAGAACATGCATGTAGAGCTACTAAAGAAATTGCCTAGGTAGATTGCCATATGAGTTGCCACGAATATGGTGGATCCAGAATTGACTAGTGTCTAACTGAAAAGGGATAGATACGTATAGATGTATGTTTATAAGAATAGAAATCCAATTCATGGGATGATGCAAAGGGCAATGCAATAGGTGATGCTTACGTAAAACGCTATGCAACAGTGCTGCTTAGACAATGCTGACACATGGGAATTGTTTACTTGTCCAAGTGCCCTTTTACAATCATGATTATCTTGATGATATGGATAATGATACAATAGTACAAAAATAATAATGTCTTTGAACTAATCAAAATTATGTAGACAGTAAGAGAAGAAGATCGCTCCATCTCACCATTGGACGATGGAAGGATAAGTAAGCACCTCCTCTCTCCCGAAGATGTCTATGTGGATGGGGGAAAGGAGAAGCACCTAAAGAAAAAAAGAGAGATGTATGTCCAGCTGAAAACCTATGAAATGAATGGCCTCCAAGGTTGCCTTCCAAGATGTCTATGTGGATGGGGGAAAGGAGAAGCACCTAAAGAAAAAAAGAGAGATGTATGTCCAGCTGAAAACCTATGAAATGAATGGCCTCCAAGGTTGCCTTAATGCAGGCAAGAACTTTGTCTCGAGGAAAAGACTCCTTGCTGGCCCAGAGTGTGAAGCCCCCAGCAAGGAAGGGCAATTAAGCTAATGAGTGCCAAACAATCCAAGTCATTGCTTTGATCAATCGGTAGGTCTTGCTAGGGTTAGTACCAACTTAAAAGGACATTAGGAGCCAAAAATACTAGATAAGATTACAAAACAAGCATATCTTTGGTTCCTTGGCATACAACAAATGAAAAAAATACAAAATGACTCATGACTCATGAGGACGACTCATCATCAAGCCTAGATACATTGAAAGGTGGAGAGCCACCTTCACGAGAAGAGGCCTCAAATGGCTCAACAAAGTCACCATCATTGATAACATTTGTGTCATCATACTCAGGCTCTCTAATTGGAGCATCCTCTACTTAGGCGCTCTACTTGAAGAGGCCTAGGCAGTATGGAGAAGAATGAGGAGAAAGGAGGAGAGGGGATGAGGGATTTGGGAAAGCGAGAGGGAGAGGGAGAGAGAGGAGGGAGAGGGACAGGGAGAGTAGAGGGAGAGAATGTGAGGGATAGGGATAGGGATAGGGAGAGGGAGAGAAAAAGGGATGGGGTGAAGAAGAGAGATAGTGAGGGAAAGAGAGAGGAAGAGGGAGAGGGAGAGAAGGGTGATTGAAACCAACCTTCCTTCTTGATTAAGCACTCAATTACAACAATCATCAAATAAACACAAATTGAAATGCACAATTTACCTTAATAATCTTGGACATTGGAAAATTTGTTGGTCCCAAAACTGATGCCCCTTTCGGTATTTCTTGAAATTTGATTTCTAAAGGAATGAGTACAAGCTGAGATTCCACAATCTCCTTTGCTGTTCCAAAAGCCCCTTGCTGTAATAACAATTAGCAAGCACTTTGGGCCATTTGCCCCTTGACTTTCACCTAGGATTTGCACAATTGAAACCACAAACTGGCCAAATGTTGCCCCAATTTACAATGAATGGGCTAGTATCTGAATTCCTTGACAATTACACAAATTTCACCGAGGTGGTTGTCAAATCCTAATTTTTGTAGAAATTTAGGGTTTACAAGGAGAAATTATTGGAGAAGGTGAGAGAAAGCTAAGACAAGAGAGAAATATGATTTTCTTTGTGAGAAAACCCTAAAATCTGCATGTTGCTTGCTCCAGCCTGCATTTAATGCCAAGGACCTTCAAAATGCTATTACCTAATCAACAATGCTATTGCTAGCCCTTGGAAGGTGTATCCTTGCTATCCTCTGTCTATAGCAACAAATTGCTGTTCTTTGATCGGAAAATGGACTAGCAACTCCCTCTCTGTGTCCCCCAGGCTGTAAACAAACTGAATGGCTCAGACCCAACCCCCAAAGACGTTTCTCAGTTTGCATGGGCATTTTTGCTAAGTGGTAGACTTCTAAACCCATTTTTCAGCATTATCTAGTCATTTAATTAAATTTCAAAATTAAATCATCCTGAAAATTAATTTCAGCCCTTCTAACCTTGCCCAAAAATAAATGTGCCGATCCATAATTAAATTGGCTAGGCCATTTGCAACCTTGAGTGGTCTCCAACCTTTGTTGACCCTTAGATTGACATTAATTAATTAATTAATTACTGCTAGTCCCTAGTGTCACCACTGACACTTATTGGTGAAACAATTGTGTTAGGGTCAAAATACCTAGTGACCTCAAAGCCCAGCTGGCATAACTTATCATAACTTTTGTCTTTGACACCCACTGCATCCTTGGGGTCCTTGGTTGTTACCATGAAATAACTGCCATGTGTATCACATGTCCTAAACAACCTTGTATATTTGATTAATAACTTAATCAAATGTTATTGGCAAAATTAAAGCATCTTAAAGTTTCACGTCCCCGTGACAGACCTTCCCCTTGAAATCCTTGCAATCGTCTTGGACTACATTGCACTGTGCCAAAAGAAAAAGATACTGTACTAGAATTTCCACAAGGCATCATAGTCACAACATTAGCAATTGTTGTCCAACCATGCCAAATGCGCCAAATCTTGCTGAAAATTTTCAGCTAGCATAAACATGATATAAATCTAAAATACAGTCTAGAACTGTTGCTAGAAACCCATTGGATATTAAAAGATGATGTACCAACGAGACAGTAGGGTTTGCGGGGAGGAACACAGAGTGAACTCGGCAAATATGGAGAAGAGAAGGGAAGAGAGAAGAAACTTTGATGAATGGAATGATGAAGACCTGAACCATGGAGTGAATGTGATACAGGGGAATAAGGGTGCCACAGCACAAGGAAGATGATGAAGACAACCACGAACCATAAACTGCAATGTCCCCCTGAAGGGGGGTGAGAGTAGTGGAGAGGCTGGAGAGAAGAGGTGACGGACTGATTGAATCAGTCATGAGGAATGAATGAGAGAGTGGCCTATAAATAGGTATAGTCAGTCTAGGATGGCGCCAATTTTTGGGGTTGCAACCCTAAATGCAAAACGCAAAAACGCAAAACCGTAAACTACGGGTGAAGGGTTTCTCAACAGCTTCTCTCAGGCCCAAAATGGAAAACAAGAGAAAAGTGAGGTGGAGACATAATGCTACATGCTGAAGAATGCTCATACAGTAGGTGTCACTTGGACAATGTCCCTCGTGGGAAAATTGTTCACTTGCCCAAGTGCCCTAGTACAAAGATGACGAAAACATGCAATGCATAGGAGGAATGCCAGACTTTGTGTGGTGTCGAGAACCATAAGGATATGCCCGTATACGATCTCGTGAGGTGGCTCCATACTGACCAAGGGACAAAGAAGATCCACCCTATAATCTGAGAATACCACCTGAAAGGAGACCTTTGAAGATAGTCAGGAGACTAGATGAGTTGTAGAACTCAAAACTCAACCTCGGGAGAGAAGTCACTAGCTCTGTGACTCCATACTGCAAGGAATACCAAGGTCTAGCCACCAAGTCGCTGTTGAAGACCCAAGGGCCCTGATCTAGGTAGATTCTCTAGATTCCGGGTATGAGTAGAGGAAATGATTGCTCAAAGGAGAGCCACTCCTCGAAAGTGAAAGGTGGTGGTGTGTGAAGAACTTCATGGCTCATAGGGTCCCTCTCTGAATCTGAAGGAGTAGAAGTAGGAGCCTCCTCTGAAGCCGAAGAAGAGTTGGAAGCCCCCTCTAAGGGCGAAGTAAGAAAATCCCCCTCAAAATCCTAGTGCGAGAGAGAAAGGGAATCCAATCACTCATGGCTTACGGACTGCGAAGTATTTGATGACGAAGGAAGTGTCACCGATCGTGCCGAAGAAGGTATCCGGGGCTCGAAAGAAGAAGCCAAAAAGCACCTAGAAGTGGCCTCTTAAACCTGAGTGAAAGAGGGTGGAGAAGATGGAGGCTCAGGATGAGCCAGGAGTGGGGAACAGTCATGGGCTCTCAAGAAAGTGGATTGTGGAGGAGATGTGGGCCGTGGAAGCCAATGTACCCGAAAGTGGGTGGGGGAAACCTCCGCGCAGTGGGGTGGTCTCTAGGAGGGCTTATCGCCTCGTAAGGTCTTAGAGTCTCCGTGTGCTCGAAAGGACTTAGTGCGCATCGTTTGCGGCTTATTGCCTTGAGCATAATACTTTGATAGCCGATACACAATGATCTCTGTGGCCCAGAAAGGAGAGGTGGCACAGGAAGTGCCAGATGGGAGACACATATACTTCGGGGGGTGGGGAGTAAAGGTCGAAGTCGGCAAGCATCGGTGGTGTATCCGATGATGCCACAGTAGAAGCACCCAGTAGTCTGGTTATCTGTTGGGGTAGAAGCCATGGGTACCAGTGTGCCTTGCTGAAGAAGGAAGAGGTCAGCCACGAACCATGAACTGCAATGTCCGCCTCAAGGGGTGTGAGGGCAGTGTGAAGCACGAATTGCAATGTTCGTTGCAAGGGGTGGGAGGGCAGTGGAAGGGCTGGAAGTGAGTTGCCAGTGGGATGAGGATGCTACCGGCAGTAAGAGGTTGCAACCAGTAGGAAAACGTAGGTGAGGAGATAGAAAGACTAAAGACGCAGGCTATAGGAGAGAGAGAGACTTAAAACGCAGGAAAAACCAGCGGTAGCAATTAGTATGTTAAAATTAGCTCTGAACAGTGTGTGGTAGGTTGGAAACAGGCACCAGACTGTTATAGACAGCAATGGCTAGCTTGAACCCTGATGTCCTCTGCGTCTGGGGTGTGGACAGCAAGCTGAAATACTTGAAATCTGCAAAAACGAGATTGTTTTTTGAATGGAGAGTGATCAGCAGTAGTCGCTTTGCTATAAACAGTTGCAAATGGCGGGTGGAAGGCTGGAAAACGGGCGCCAAACTGTAGATGACAGCAAGGGATAGCTGAGACTGTGACGTCCTCCGCGAAAGGGGTGTGGGCAGCAAGCTGAAAACACCTGAAACCTGCAAAAACGAGATTTTGATGCAGCGGAAGAAGAAGAGAAGTGGATGTCGGAACCTGCCACTGGTCTTTGCCATCACTGCAGAGGAGGATCTTTGCCGTTGTTTGAGCAGATCCAGCTCTGATACCATGTCGAAAGATGACGTGCCAGCGAGATAGTAGGGTTTGCGGGGAGGAACACGGAGTGAACTCGGCAAATATGGAGAAGAGAAGGGAAGAGAGAAGAAACTCTGATGAATGGAATGATGAAGACTTGAATCATGGAGTGAATGTGCTAGAAGGGAACAAGGGTCCTGTAGCACAAGGAAGATGATGAAGACAGCCACGAACCACGAACCGCAATGTCCTCTTGAAGGGGTGTGAGGGCAGTGGAGAGGTTGGAGAGGAGGTGACGGACTGAATGAATCAGCCGTGAGGAATGAATGAGAGAGTGGCCTATAAATAGGCATAGTTAGTCTAGGATGGCTCCCCTTTTTGGGGCTGCAAATCCTAAACGCAAAATGCAGAAAATGCAAAAACGCTAGGCTGAAACTATCAATGGCATTTACTCACATGCTGCTATCCATGGAGTAGTTGTAAATCATTGGAAATTGAGCATAAACTGATCACTCGTTGCTTTGAGAACTAATCACAAACAATTGCAAATGTGATCCCAAACTGATTGCAAAAATAGATGCAAAACTAATCCCAAAAGTGACCATAAGCAGTTCTCAAACTAACCAAAATTGAGTTGAAATTGATCAGAAATTGATCTCAAAACTAAGGCAAAAGCTCATGAATAACTGATCATGAACTGATCCCAAATTGATGCAAAAGTATAATCTCAGAGCCATGGGAACAACCATACTCATATGCATACATCTCACAATGACTAGTACACTGAGTAGTAACTCCATGGTAGACATATTGTTAGCACAGTATCTTGGATGCATGCTGAATACATCCGAGATCCACAACATACCAAAGCTGTCCACAACTAGAGTGGAATTGCTACCTCCCCCTTGAGCATCAGGCAATGCTTTGAATCCCTGCTCTGGTGAACCTGATTGAGCAGGAAGTCGGCTCCAAGTGACCCAAAGCATATGGAAACTTTATCTCTAATGTTACTTGCCTCAAATCTCCACTAGGTTGTAGGCCTTTCTTCTCCTTATGTACCGCGATGCTTTATACTTTCACATTGTTGCAATTTCAACTAAAACTAATATGCAACATTGCATTCGGTTGATTAGTCCCTCATGTGTACTTGACATGTTAGGAGCACCAGATACATTAGAAAACATTCTCATTTGCATACTTTGGACCATTGCAATGTGACTGTGCATGGAGATTTGCATACTACTAGCCATACCAAGATACATTTTCCCATACATTGCATGTATTACTAGTTGCATTTTTCCTCATGACCAACACTGTATGGAGCATTTGCATGACTAACATTAATACCATGAGTCCCAAATACACTAAGTTGCATATATGCATTGCCAAACTTGCTACTTTGTGCCCTAGCACCATATCAACATTTTTATACATGGGGTTATGCATATTACCAGCCATACTCCGATACATTGGGACATGCACATCATGCATTTGTTGCTGCATATGATAACGGATTGTGTCATATATTCTTGTATGTGGTCCTTGATCCACCATAGCATGGAAACTAGTGCTGCTACCAAAGTAACCTGGCGGCTCTATGATTGCATGTATGCCTTGCTGTCCAAAAAGCATTGGATTGGCTCTTCTAAGTTGGCCTTGCATATGCATCAATTGCCCCACTGGCATTATTTGCTTATGCTCACTACTCACATTTAGAATATCATGGTGCTGTATTGGCTCTTCCTTCGGTGCATCTTACTATCTTGAAGCTCTTGAAGACGATTTCCTCTTCTTGCCTTTGCTACTCTCTTTTAAGGGTACAAAAAATGCATGAACTGAGGATCATTTGCCAATTGAATAAACATTTCCATTGCTGTCCTTAGCTAGTCTTTAAATCGATAATCAAATTCCTATTTCTCTTGCCGATCATCAGCTTCTAAAGGCCTAGAGGGTCCTATATTTTGGTATAAACCAACATTATCAGCTTGCTGTCCATGCTATAAGCTTGTTCCAAGGTCAAGCATTGCATTTTTCCCAACACTTTGTGAATTTTCAGATTGAGAGGCATCATGCTTGCTTGATCCCATCTCACTATTTGTTGACATTCTTGCTGTAATGCTCAGTTGAATATAATTTCAGCACTAGAGCAAAGCTTTTGACCCATAGTAGCTAAGAAACATGCTTCTTTAAATTTGAAACTTACGAAACGTTTCTTGAAGTATGAAATGTTTCTGAGAGTTAAAAAACGTGGGCTTTTTTAAATTTTTGGTGAGTTTGAACTCAAAACATGTTTTTTTGGACAAAAACTATTGGGCAATGTTAAACATGACGATGATGATGTGTAATGACTCATGAGGGCTGAAGATTTCAGATGAGAGATTGAGTTTTTGTGATTTTTTCTATAGTTATTGGACTTTGTCAGTCTAGTATCTATTTTTGTCTTGAGAGTTGAATATTATACGACTTTAGTCTCATTTATTAGTTATTTATGATATATTATGATTCATTCTCGATTTTGACATTTTGTCAGTTCGTTTTGAAATGAGAATTGTGATGTTGCAACTTCACTCAATCCATATTGTAGATAGGCTATTTACATATTAATTTTAATTTTCTTTGTATGGTATGAATGAATTATAATGTGTGGGTTCTAAACCATAGTATAGCTTGTCCAAAGACTAACTTTGACATAAGTGGCAAGTCAATAATGGATCATGGATATGAAACATATTATTCTCAATTGACTTTGTTATTAGTCAAGCTCAATTGGCCATTCTTTGTTTAAGAGAGAGTTCCATAGAGGTTTAGAACCTCTTTCCCTAGTCAAAACTATTAAAAATCTCTATATAAAAAAACCTGTGTTTCTTATTTTACCCCCTTTTGAAAGAAACTTATGAAATATGTTTCTAACATTTCGTTTCTAAAGGTTTCTGACGTTTATGGATGCTATGTTTTGACCTTCAATCAGGTGTCTTAAGCCCACCAATTCGAGGGAATTGATGGTGTCTCGGTGATGGAACCATGAAACCATCCTTTCTCCTTGGATAGGGTGGTAAATAACCTAATTAAGCACTAATTACAACAAGCTAAAACTCACATAAATTGAAAATGCACACTTTATCACTTTAATCTTGGACATTGGGGATCATGTTGATCCCAAAATTGGCACCCCTTATGGTATTTTTAAATCTTATATTGCAAATGGAAGGATTACAACTAAGATCCTTTGATATTCTCTGCTAATCTAAGTGCCTCTTGCTATCATGATTGACTAGCAAGCCTCCAAACCAATTTGCCCCTTGGTTTGCTTGGGGATTGGTATTTACTCAAGCTTATTAAATTCATTTTTAAAATATTAATTTTAAAAATTAATTAAATAATTATTCTAGTGCAAAAAAAAATCACATGTCAATAGTTAAATTAGCTAGGCTAATTTGTCTTTCAAGTATCCCCTAGTAGTTATTAGCTCTTAGACTAGCACTACTTAATTAATAAATGTCTAATCTCTAATGTCACCATTGACCTTAGTGGCCAATAAATTGATCTAGGCCCAAATCTTACACCGGGTACCAACTAGTACTTGGCAGGCATAACATATCCCAACTTTTGCCTTTGACATCCACTGCATTCTTTGGGTCCTTGGCTTGTTACCATGAAATAATTGCCATGTGCATCACATGTGCAAAACAACCTTGCACATTTGATTAAAAGAAGGTTGATTTGTGTGATCAGTTGGGGGGGTTGCCCTTGTATAAGGGATGAGGTGAGGGAGAAGAGACGAGGGAGAAGTGTGAAAGAGTAGATGAGGTTTGAACGAAGAGACCACTTAGAAGTTTGAAGTTACAACAACAAAAAAAGACTATTGTTAAAAAAAAAAAAACACACCAACAGATTGTTTAAAATGGTTAATTTTTTAAAGATATTGTTCGAATGCACGAAACCCGTACAATATAGTGCTGCACAAAATGTACCTCACGTGAATGGAATGCAACTTGGTGTACATTGTATGAGGCGCTTACATCATAGTTGAGGAAAATTCCAAAAATGAAAACCGAAAGGGAAACAAAATTGGTAATGTCTTAGAAGAAGGAAATTGAAGCCCCATGCCATTAAGGGGTGGGTGAGGAGGGGGAAAAAGTGTAAAGAGAGAAAGGAACGAGATATTTCTAAGGGAGGAAAAGTAAAAAGAGTATGGATGTCTTGAAGGGATAGCAATGTATAGGCCTAATGTTGCCATAATTTGTATTCATTTCCACAAATTTGCCACTTGGCATTCCGAATCCCAATTGAAGTGGGAAACACTAGGAGAAATGTTTTCGACCTGAAGGGAAACTCCACTTTGTGTAAAAGTTTGTGCCTTTTACACCACTTAGCATTAAATAAGGGTCAAAGGGTTAGCTACGCATGTTAGCCTATATATTCAGGCCCTATCACTTGTACTTTCATCTCATACATATCATCTATCATTATCAATCTATCTTTTAGTTTGTGTAAGTGCAAGAGTTCTCTCTCTCTCTCTCATATGCACCTCCATGGAGTTCCATCCACCATAGCCTGCTGGTCACACATGCAAGCTCCATACCCAACAATGGTATCAGAGCAGTCCATCTGACCTGTTTGTGTGAAGTGAAGTAGCAGCCTGTGTACACACTCCATGACCTGCTGTTCATAATACAGCAGCAGCAATAGCTGAAGAAGAAGAAGAAGAAAGAAGAGAAGAAGAAAAGCAAGCTGCCTTGTCCAGTTGTACCATGCCTGTGCAGCATTGCCTGGCCTGATTGCAACTTGCAGCCTTTGGCATGTTTGTTACTGCTGCTAGGTCATCGTCTTCAACCCGTTCACTTATCTCTCACATGCTGTGCCTCCTCTCGACTGCCTTCCAACACTCAAACCGTTGATTGCCTCATGTCGATTGCTTGTGCTGAGCTGACTTGCCCTGTCATCTTACTGAGTCCCAACAGACCTGCGATGTGTATTCTTCAGCACCACATTTGAAGAGTCACCGCCACTGACCAGCCATGTGTTACCTTGTGGTCCACGTCCTCAGCATTTCAGCCCATCATTCCCAAAGAAGATAAGGTTTAATTTAAACGGTTATAAATTAAAGTGCAATTCTTGTTTCTTTAGGGGCAGATTGCATGCAAATTGGGGGATTTTGAAATTCTCACATTTCTCCATCAAAATTTTAGGCATTTAAATTTCCATCCAAATTTCTCCAATTTCATCACCAAAATTTGGGGCTTTTCATGGTAGCATTGTCCGGCATCGAATGAAGCCTCTAATCGTGATGTCCTTGGCATCAACATTGAGGGGGGATTTTTATCCCAATAAAATTTAAAATTAAAAAAGTAAAAAAAAGTGGTTGGAATTAGAGAGTGGCCGTGCTCATCCATGGGCTAAGATGTTCCATCACTTTATTTGGCCTCTGCCCAATGCTTTTGAGCCACATTGGTTTTTGGTGAGCCTTAGAGTCATGCGCATGTACCTCTAAACCATGTCTTACATCGGGTCCCTGAGCTGGTTGGTAGACTATGTCATGACCTACATTGTGTTGTATCTCTCTTACTTATGTAACTCCTTTTCTAGAATCATTGTATAGGATTAGACATTGCTTCTTCGAGGTAAGAACTTCCCTTTTCTTTGTCTATATGTTTCATGTCATGGGTTCTGTCACCCATGATCCAAAGGGGGGATTTGTTAGTTTCATTTATCCCCATGTGTGCATGTTTAGGTGTAAACACTTTTACACCACTTAGCATTAAATAAGGGTCGAAGGGTTAGCTACACATGTTAGCCTATATATTTAGGCCCTATCGCTTGTACTTTCATCTCATATATCTCATCTATTGTTATCGATCTATCTTTTAGTTTGTGTAAGTGCAAGAGTTATCTCTCTCTCTCTCTCTCACACACACACACACTCTCTCTCTCTCTCTCTCTCTCTCTCTCCATGGAGTTCCATCTGCCATAGCTTGTTGTTCACACATGTGAGCTCCATACCCAACACCTACTTCTATGGTTACATTCTATTTGGCAATTGTGTTTGGCCAATATCACATTTTGGCCACATGATCTAGTTTGCCATTTCTCCGTGAGATAAAAGTACCCACTCTTTAGATGATCAAGTGAATATGAAGGATAAGTGGTCATTTGGTTTTAATTCATACTTTTATATTTTTACTTAGGACATCTAGTTTTCCCTGAGTCGTTTGGATTTATAATACTTTGGTCTGATAGGCCATTTGGCCTCCAACCAACACACACACACACACACACACACACACACACGCACGCACGCACGCACATCAGTTATTGTTGTTTTTCCCCTATTTTTGGGGCGGGGGGTGTTTGGTTTTGTTTGTTTGTTTGTTTGTTTGTTTTTTTTTTTGGGGTGGTGTGTATTTTGGGAGGGGGGGAGAGTGGACTGTTTTTTCACAATCTGATTTGCCTTTTCTGCTGCATTGATCTTCAAGTTTTTCCTAAGAATCGCATAGAGCTGTTTTAACACTTCTTTTACAACTCATGTCTCACCTTGAGGCATCTTCCTCTGACTCATAACAAGTTTTGCATGAAACACACTCCACAAGAAAGTGTGTGCGTGTGCCTGTGCCTATGCGCATCCTTTTCATTTCTTTCTGCTTGACCAGTGACTGCTCTGGTTGGACTTTGCATGATCTATGTTGAGTACAAATTTTCTCACTACAGTGTGAAAGTTGGATATGCAAACATATGAAACACATGAAGTGTGAAAAAGCCACCAATTCAAAGTGCCCCTTCTCTGGGAAAGTTTTATTATAGACAAATCGTGCATCCATTTTTCTTGAAGATAGGTCAAGTGGTTCCAGAAATTTCAGCTACTGCTGTGTAGATTATTCACCACAATCTGCTTTCAACAGGTATTGAAGACATCTGATGAGGTTTGCAGCTCATAGTCTCTTGACAAAGCTTTGTCACTCTTCAAATCTGACCAGATAAAGTGATTTGAGCTGAGAAAGTATCGTCCATAACTTGTTAAAAAATTGTGCTTCTGCTTACTGAAATGTATTTAATTAAGGCCTAACACAGTTAAACATGAAAAAGTGGAAATATTGCGTACAACTTTCTACATCAGTAAATCATAATCCTCTTATGTGGACATAGTACATACTTGAGATCCCATAAAAATTGCCAGGATGCTTATAGTGTTTTCTGCTTTGTCAGTGTTTACATGTTCTCTCCTAACATCAGGCTTGATTGGCATACAGGATCTGTTCTTTAGGTTGAACAAGTTGGGCCATGTAGCAGCAGATGTCTTGGCTGGAAGAGAGAGAATGACTGGAGTATTACTTCAAAGGCTTGTTGAAACTTTTGTGGTGTGGTTATCTGAGGCACAGGAGTTTTGGGAGGATATGGAAGAGGGTTCAAGGCCTTTGGGCCCAGTTGGTTTGCAACAAGTATGCTTATTGTTCTCATCCACAGTTGCTGAACACTTTATTTGATGCTGTTAAAGTGCTTAGTAGGTCTCACTGCTGAATACTGATCATTACTTGGTTCACCTGTGAACCAGTTTGTCCTGGATACACAGTTCATTGTTCAGGTAGCTTTTTATGGCCGTTATTGCAGCAGACATATTCGAACAGTTATTACTGACATTACAACCAGAGCTGTAGAAGCATTTGGCAGGACAGGAGTGGATCCAAACAGGTATGCATGAAAAGAGTTTGTTGTTCCAAGGCAGGTCTTGCAAGCCGCCCTTCAACAGATCCATGTGTTCATATTTATTATAAATTCTTCATCTCAACTAAAGTAGACCAACCTGGAATTGCAGTGTTCTACCAGAGAATGAGTGGTTTATTGCAATGGCTCAAGATTCTATTAATAGGTTGTTAGATGACTGGTCTAGAGGACCGGCACCTGGAAGCCCAACAGCTTCTTTATCTGCTCACTCAGCTTCATCCAACCGTTCACATGGAAGCCCTTGATACATCCCATCCACCAACTGTTGAGCTTTTGCTTGTGGGGCCATGGATTGTGCCATATGGAGCTGTGCATTGAATTCAGGAATCATAAGTTGCAGAAAGAGTTCATATATGAGCATCGGAGAGTGGACGATGGTCACTCCGTAAGGCTCTTTATAATCTTTTGAGAAGAGCAGAATCACAATTTTGCAAGGTGATATAAGGTGCATTCTCGTTTTTAAAACCCTGGAAAGTGTTGCAAGCACCATTTTTTTCATGCTTAAAGTGTGGTTGTTCACAACTATTTTTGGTAGTTATGTCTCTGCTTGGTATTAACAAGCAGTACCTGCAAAATAAAGTACTCTATTAAACCCTTGTACGTATTTGTTTTTTTTTCTTTTTCTTTTTTGGTACAATTACTTGGTATTAGCAAGCCTGATCTCTCTCCTGAAGGGGACCTTAATGGCCCCTCAAGAAGTGAATAATGTTGAAGGGTCCTTTGTGGCTTGATCACCCATCTGCATGTGGCCTTCAAAGTCCTGAAACCAACCATGCTGCTAATTATCTTTTGTCCTTGGTCTGTCTTGTCACCAGTCTCTGAGAATTCTGGGATGTTTAGACAAGGATCTTTGAATCTGTTAATTCCAAAGTGTGCACAGGCATCCCAATTGGTTAACATCTGCAATTTTGTTGTAGGGACTGCACTCTTACACCTGATATAGCTCTCTGTATTTCATCTCTTAAAGTGGGTTTACTGCCACAGAGCTGGAGTTGAAAGAAACAACGACCTTTGGTCAGGTTGTTGGACACTTCCCATGGAGGGCCCAGCTGCGGGATTGGCTCCACTCCATGCTGTGCGTTGGCACAACGCAGATCGTGGAGGCAGTCCTCATGGGCCAAGGCATCTTCATACTTCGACTTATCTTTGCAGATGCAGCTTGTGAGTTAGTGGAGAGCTCACCCTATGCCTCCACGAAGGGGGCCATTTAACATGATTCCCTGGTATAGCAGCTTCCAGTGGAGACATTTGTGCTCCACAACAGATTTCTTAGACACCCAGTCACCTTACTTTTTCTCGGACTGGCGGTAGAGGACGGCCAGTTAGTGGAGGACTTTGAACGGCTCTTTGGCATAGTTCTTCCTGGCTCCTTCGCGGATGCAGTGACAAATGCAAGAGTCCCAAAGGTACGAGTGGCCGTGAAAGACACAAAGAGTATACCAAAGTTCTTGGAGATTGAGGTAGGAGGTCACTCCTTTAGGCAGCAGGTCATTGTGATTGGGCAACCGGGGGAGTGCTTGCGCTGCCACGACTTTGGGTATCAGGCAATAGATTATACACATTTTGGAGCCAAGGTGGCTCCGCCGACAGGCCTATAGGTGGACGCTGACGGCTTCACACAGGTCTAGAGACGACAAAGAGAGAGCGATAGGGGGGTCGCAGCTGCTCCTTAGACGTAGCCTCGACAGTAGGGAGCAGGAGGGCATACGACGTCCCCTCGGCAGAGTACTTTGCAGCCCCACCTTGCTCGCCCCAATTGGCAGGACCGCAGTCCCCCACATCCACCACCCGCGCCACATACTACCTCACCTGAGATCCCATAGTCTCCACACCCATCCCCCACGTCCCATGCCCCTCCCATTGATCCTGGCCCATAGCCGCTTGCCCCCCCCAACATCCGCTACTTACCTTCGACCATCCCACTATCTCTTGATCCTCTTCCCTCCCACCACTTCCCTTGCCGAGCACCCCCCCTGATCTGCACCCGGTTTAGGTGATTCCCCCCAGATCCACCCCCCCTCCTCCCACAGGAGGTGATGAGTCACACACGCCTACATCGTCCTCGCACTAGCAGTTTTCCCTCTTCCACACAACCACCAGCTCATCTGCCCCTGCCACCCATTACATTTTTCCGAGATAGGCACAACTGTTGCCACAGGAGTTCTTCCGCAGTGGTCCATGGTCCTACTTGAGAGTTGCAGAGTGCGGAGAGTTCCCACTACCTCTAGAGGTGGGGATCTTCGTGGTTCCTAAGTCAAGGAGGGGCAAGGTTTATCTACTAGTACCACCGGATGGACCAAACTACTCTTTTTTCCTTTAGTCCTTGCACTTAGGAGATTTGATGATAACACAGATAGAGGAGTTGAAGAGTCAGGTGGCGGACCATATCTCCCAGTGAATGGGAGAAGGACTAGCACTGTTTGCACAACAGTGGCTTGGTTGCATGATGGACATTAACTGGTGGGCTTGTGTCGAGGTCCCACACTTGAGCATTATCTTTCAAGCCCCTCCACAATGGAGAGCTTTGAGGGATGTGATTGAGTGGCCCCTGGCATAGGCGGTCCGTTTCTACCAATGTACAGAGTCACGACTCTCAGTATGACTGATAGATGCATTGATAGTACCACCTGGAGCATCTATCACCCCTATGGTCCGGTCGAGGGCCACCATGGGGAACCGGAGTTCGTCGTCCAGACCTGCGGCAAAGCATACTTGCATGCCCCATATTTTTCCTCCTCATCATCAGCAGCCTCCACACTGAACATATGCCTGTTCGGTCAGTCATAGGTTTTCTCATGAGCTTACACCTCGCATCTTGAAATGTGAAGTCTTCACTAGAGTGGGGCATGTGGTTCTAGGAAGTTGATTGTTCAGCAGGAGCTGCAGCTTGCCCTTGCCGGACGGATCAACATCTTACTTCTACAGGAGCACAAGCTCACTCCTACCCTAGCCCAGCGGGTAGGGAAGGTACTCTCGGGCAGCTCGCACACTTACTGGAAGCACCATAGGTGCCCACGGCAGGAGTGGAGGCATATGCATCTCTATTGACCCGAGTCTCACCGCTTGTGTACGAGACCATGGGATGATAGTGGCAGGGAGGGTTCTATGGATCAGATTGGATATTGGGGACTCATGCCTTGGAGTTCTCAATGTCTATGTCCCTATGGAGGTTAGGGCACGCAGCAGGTTTTAGGTGGAGATCGCGGATGGACTCCCAGAGGTGGACTCTTGGATTGTTGGAGGAGACTTCAACAACCTGGAGGCTTTGGAGGACTAGCAGGGTAGGGGTAGAAACTACCAGGGCATGGTTGGGGAGGAGTAGGAGGCATGGGAGGTCTTTCTACTGGCAGTAGGAGTACGCGATGCTTGGAGAGATCTTGTCTTGCAGAGGTGAAAGAGGTCGCTGGACTTCTCTTGGGGATACAGGCGGCTAGGTGGAGTCTTGCTGGAGTGGTTGGATAGGTTTTATGTGGGAGAGTGGGGAGGCTCTTGTGGAGGCTAGATTAGGTAGTTGGTGGGCACCACGTTGTTCGATCATTGCCCGGTTTTCCTGACACTTGATCCCCCAGCATTTATCCTAGCACACGATCCTGTCGGATCTCTGACTCGATCTATAGGAGGGAGGAGGTGACGAGATAGATAGAGCAGATTTGGACTAGGGAGTGGGGTAGGAGGGACCGGATCTCAGAGGAGGTTGCAGAGGTTCTAGTTGAGTTGAGCACTATTTGCCAAGAGGCAGCCATACAAGCTAGGCAGCAGAGCTGGGAGGAGGAGAGAGCACTCCGGCGGGACCTTGCAGCCACGTAGAGATTATTATAGGAGGCCCAAGGGATTCCACCCTTCACGCATAGGAGGTGCGCGCCGAGTAGCCATTGCTGGCCTAGAGGACAGGCGCTTGGAGTTTTCTTTCCGCACCTTAGCAGCTTTGTGGGTGCGGAAGGGAAACACGATATGCAGGGAGTTTTTCTAGGTGCACGAGCTTCACATCTCAGGAGAGCAGATACACAGCCTTTGAGATTAGTATGGGAGGACTCGTTCTAGCCTAGACAAGGTGATGGAGATTGCCACCGACTACTACAAACATCTTTTCCAACAGGAGACAACGTTAGCTAGAGGACAACGATGTAGACAACAGGTCTGGGATTGTTCTGTTCTGCAGCGGGAGCGAAAATCAACTAGCGAAAGTCGGTTGGTTTCCTCATAGACTCGGACTCTAGCACAGAGTGGGGCGTCCACCTGGGATTTAGATGGGTGAGCAGAGGGCAGACCATCCAGTACCTAGGGTTCCAGGTGGGACTTGACATCACTTCTGCCCAATAGTTGTTGAGCTAAAACATGCATTACTTGCTGATTAGCCTCTTAAACATCCCCAAAACACATTAAAAAATGCTCTTTTAGAGTAAAATCCGAAAACAAGGAGCGGTTCGAGAGAGTTTAGTAGAAACCCTAAAACGGGGAGCGGTTCGAGAGAGTTTAGTGGAAACCCTAATTTTTGGGGTGGCCTTCCACATCTATAAATAGACAGGCTGTCCCCATTCAGCCCTATCCCATCTGTGCAGGTTTCTCACTCCATGTGCAGATTTCAGCCATCAGCCTCCTCCCACGTGGCTGTCCAGCCCTCGAGATTGCTGCCACTCCATCCATGTTTGCTCCTGCTACTGGCGCCTTCATCCATGCTGACGTCAGCTGCTGGTGACATCATCATCTACTGCGATTTGATCATCCAATCATCGCCAGCCACATCAGACACTGTTTCAGCTTGCTGTTTACAGCAGACTGTGCGCAGTTTCCAGTCTCCGATCGGTGGTACACTTCTGCGTTTACCAGTTTCTGGCCTCCAGATTGCTGCATTTTGGTGACCAGCTTGCCACCATTCAGTATTTAGTACTCCTACACTCCGATTGGTGGTCATAGACTTAGGATCCGTCTCCGGTGGATGTCACACTCCGACATTGCTCTGCCCTTGAGCACACTGTGCACTCTTACATTCATTAACAGCATTCATTCACTTTAGAGTTGTGTTCTCTCTCTCCCTTATTCTGTTTGTGTTTGAGTTTTGAGTTTTGTGTTTAGGGTTTGAGTCTTGCCCTCTGTGTCTGTGTCTGTCTCTTTGTGTTTCTGTTGTGGTCGTACCCTAGCAGGTTTCTTCTAGTCCTCGATTCTATTTGGAGGAAGCTAGCCTATTGGAGCACGGCTCGCCTCTCACAAGCTGGCCGAGCCCTGGTTTGAGTCTTGCCCTCTGTGTCTGTGTCTGTCTCTTTGTGTTTCTGTTGTGGTCGTACCCTAGCAGGTTTCTTCTAGTCCTCGATTCTATTTGGAGGAAGCTAGCCTATTGGAGCACGGCTCGCCTCTCACAAGCTGGCCGAGCCCTGGTGGTTAATCAGGTTCTAGCGATGGCTTGGTACATCGCCTTGTGTTGGTGCTTCTCATCCTGCATAGTGCAGCTTCGCCGTCTAGTGCGGAACTTCCTTTGGTCCGGGTCAGACGGCTCCTGGGATTCCAGGGCCAAGATGGTGTGGGTGACCATCATACGGCATCGGTCAGAGAGAGGGCTTGGGATCATAGACCCAGAGTATCAGAGTATAGTCCTCTTGGGTAAGCTAGTTGTCCGCGGTCTCACACCAGGAGGGCAGACTTGGAAGGTCCTATTGTAGGAGGGTCTTTAGGATTGTAGACTGAGACTTGGCGGTGAGTGGAGACCGTCTCTGAGATGGATCTTCGTGTCAACTTAGATCACCCCCCCCTAGATCAACTTTTCTATGCAGCTTGCTCCGCGTGTGGCAAAGCCTCCGTAAGGCCCTAATCCAGAGCACCCCAGGCTGCCAGGAGGAGATTGAACATTGGCCGGTGATTTGGAACCCCCAGGTCAAAGATCGGGAAGGGGCACAGATTGGCGAGCACCCCCACATTCAGTGGGTTGGTTGGGAGGCTGGCCCGGCTCGTACCATCAAGACATGGCGGGAAGTGTACAGGATGGTGGATGAGGAGGTGCTGTAGTGAGTATCAGGCTGCCAGAGAGGAATGGAGTTGAGGAGAAGGGAGATAGATTCAACAATACCTTAGGAGTGGCTTGCTTCCCCGATACGAGAGTCAATAGAGTCCGGGGAGGTATGGGCCACTAGGTTTTTACCAGCATGCATCCCCCTATAGGTGGCAGGTAGAGTAGGCAATGCTCCGCGTGGGACCTTCACCGTACAGGAGGGGGGGCGCCTGGCTCTTGATAGAGAGCAGCAGGATGAGGGGATAGCTGCCCTTTCATGGAAGAGGATCCGGGTGATTGGCCTTTAGAGGAAGACATGGCGGCTGGACCCTTTTGTCTTTTGGCAGGAGCTCAAGGAGTGGTGTCTCTAGATCTGGGAGGGTAGGCCACTTGATGAGCTGGAGTGGGATCCAGGAGAGTGGCTATGGCCGGTCATTGCGGTTGCCAAGAAGCCACCGAGGTTCTTGGAGTACACCGCCAGGATTGGCAGACACGTATTGATGCAGGAGGATATGGATTGGGCAAGTACACCGCCAGGATTGACAGACAACATCATGGAGCCTTTCTGACGGACCTTTTGGCGCCGCCTATGGGATAGCTAGAGACCGATGAGGGTATCGTATTTTTAAAGGCTGGTGGCACATGGAGGCTTGGCAGTAGGAAGCTGGCTTGCCCAAATGCAAAAGGAGGGAGGTTGTAAGCGCTGCACACAGCAGCCTCTGGAAACCCCAAAGCACTTCCTTTGGTCGTGTAAGGCGGCACAGCTCGTGTGGAGAGAAGCATGCCGCATCCTTCGTTGTGTAATACCCAGCCTTGGATGTGTCTCATGGGGAGCTTTCTGTTGGCAAGCGTTCAGCAAGGGCCGTCACCTTTTGTATGAGGTTGGGATTCAGGATACGATATTCATTATCGAGGCAGTGTCGTGCGTAGTGGTGGGTTTGGAGGCTCTACCCATCCGCCAGGTACTGGAGTCCACAGTAGACCGCTTTGAGGTATGGGAGATCATAGGGAGTCTTACTGGTTGGCATATCTGGAAGGTGCGGTGTTAGGAGGCTTTCGGCGGAGAGAGCCTTTCAATATAGGCGACCTTAGCAGAGCTCTAGACCTCCAACATCCACTCCCTCTGCGGCCGATGGGATCAGGTGCAGGGCAAGTTAAGGGCTCATCAGGAGCTCCGATGTCATTTCATGCGCACTTGGGGCGGCAAGGACCTGTTTTTCGTGATGCAGGCAGGCAGCCCCAGATGGCGATACATCCCCCCCTCCATGGCTTCTTGCCCCCATCCCCCCTTGACCGCCTTGGGAGGCTTGTATACATGATGTATTTGTGACTTTCATCAGCTCCAGCTAGTCTGTTGAGCATGAGCACTCCGTTGTAATCAGTTTTTTTTGAGTAATATAATCAGCCACATTTTACTTGCAAAAAAGAAAATCTATTTGCCTAGAGGAACAGTAGAGCATGTCTCTTGCCCTTCTCTTTGCTAGATATCTTAGAGCTCTCTGTGAGGAAGAGGTGTGCAACTGCATCCCAAGTGCCTATCATCTCTATACCCTCACCTGAAACGAGCTGCTCAGGAGCTCCCTGCAAAACCACCTGTGCCAGAGGGTTATCCCACCTGTAGTGCCTTTTAACACATCTAGCAACCATTAACCGTTTACCAGTTAGGCAGTGAATTATGATATTGGGAATCTGTTTGGAAATCAATAAGCTGCAGAAAAGTTCACTCAGAAGTGGAGAGCAGACTAACACGACTTTCAGGTGTGTGTTCTTTATCTTAGGGAAGAAAAAACATATCGGTTTGCTTGCAACTAACTTTTTAAGCCACTTATGCAAGATTCACAAGCCCTCTCTGAAGAGAAGCCTTGGCTCTGAAAAGGCTGCTTTTGGCCTATCATCAGCTACTGTGGATGTTTGCTTTTGTCCCTATGTAAAGATCTTGAGACCTGCATGTTTGGACCTTGCATCTAGCTGTTATGTCTCATGTGAAGGTTTGAGTTAGTGGGGAAAAGGTTAAGAAGTTAAAGGGACCGCAGAGGGTTGGGGAGGGAGCAGGGGTTGCTCTTTAAGCTGTATGTTTTTGTTGTTCAATCTGCTTCCAAACATTGTACCTGTTATGGCCTAGCAAGAACCCATAGTTTATTGTTCCAATGTGGAACTCGTGCTTCAAATATAGGTGATGAGTTGGAAGATTTTCTGTGGTTGATGCCTCGTGAATGTCCAAGTCTTATCTTTTGTTCAAGGTGAGTGCATGAATGATAACTTTGTCATATCAACCATTCCAGTACATGGTGTTGCACAGTGGCTGTTGTAGATCTCTGCAAGGAGATAAAGCTGATGTGTGTTTAGGATGTAGGATGGTGAAGAATAGTAAACTCCTATGACTAGGTCTTTGATGTGGCATCCCTGGTTCAGAACTCCCAGAACTCGCAGTGATTCTCACTTATGGCTTATGGTGGGTTCTGGATCTCTGCATGGAGATGAAGCAGATTCACATTTAGGATGGTGAAGAGTTGTGTAATTTTGTGACTAGGTCTCTGATGTGGTGTACCTGGTTCAGAACTGCCAGAGCTCTTGAGCGATTCTCCCCTATGGCTTATGATGGGTTCTTGAGTGTATCTTGAAACTCCACATGCTCATAAAAAACTACAAAAATTTAAGTAGATAGACTAGCAAGGATTGTATACATATTAATGGAATTGGGCAAGCTACCCAATGAACTGTTAATAGCCTGTAAAGGGCTTCTCCAAAGAATTGAGAAGTCTTCTAGCATATGCAGGGTTTGAAGAGTACACATCTTAGGTGCCAGAGTGTGTATCTTGGGTGCTAGAACCCCTCAATCAGAGCGCATGTCATTTTTTTAGTCTGGTGCATTAAACGTGGCCAATTGGTAATTTTGGCCCACATTAAACATTTGCCAACAGCATTTATAGATGCAGTTATTTCTTCCCATTTATACATAGTCCCTCCTCCATCATCATTGATTCATTAGATATGCGCACATTGCTTCCCTTGGAGAGCCAAACTCTGTTGGCTGTCCTTAGTCTGTATCATCGTACTACTCTTGAGCCATGGTATATGGATTCTCTTTGAGTTCTTTTGTGTTCTTACTGTTTTTTCAGCTCATTGTTTTTATAGCAGATCTATCGGCACCGTTTCTTGGCTTCTGTTGCTCCACACTTTTTGGACATGGTGTCGGTGTCTCTTGGTTTTGGTGCTGGTTGCTGTGTTTGACTGCTGTTTCCAGGTCTGAAACCATGTAAACTGATCTAGAAACTTGTGTTTGATGTTGTCCTGATCGAGGAAAGTTCATGTGACAGTCCGTACAGCTGGGAGGCAGTTTCCAGCCACCAGTCAGCCTGTTTCAGCCTGCATCTTTTGCTGCCACCTGTGTCTTTTGACTGTCCAGCTTATGTTTTGCTTGCATAACTAAAGTTTTTGCTTCTGCTGTTGACATTTTGCTGCTTTTGCGCAGATTTGATCTCTATCAGTCTACATTTTCAGCCAGTTTGTGTTTTCAGCCTGATTCGGCGGATACAGTCAAGGGATGGATCATGAGTGTTGGTTGTGCTGCTTCTATAACAACACACTGTTTACATCTATTTCTATTTTTGTTTTCATTTGAACTATTTTGATTGAACTGTTGAACTCTTGGTGTTGGGGTGTTCCATTGATAGCGCCTCTCTCTCTCTCTCTCATACCCCTTATCTTTCTTTATCTTTTGTGCATCTCACCTAAATGGCTCTTCGTTGTCGCAACATTGATGATAAGCTTAAGAGACCCAAGTATCTCACATGGAGTGCTATTATGAAAGCCTGGTTTGTGCATAAGTGACTCTAGTTTATCATTTTAAGCTTGGCCTTGCATTCTCCGAAGTCCTCTCCTATTCTAGTTGATTGGAATGAAGACAACTATTGGGAAGCAATTCTTTCTTGGGACAATAACAATGCTTGAGCATAGTCAACTCTCCTTCTATGCATCTCAAACTCCAAATGATTATCTTGTATAAGACTTCTCCAGAGATTGTGAGAAGCTTCAGCTTATGTTTTTTGGGTTGTCGGCCATGTGAGATGTGACCCTTTATGGATAGTTACACACTATCCAATTTGAGGCAACTTGTATGATTTTGCCATTTCTTCTCAAGGTGACATAGATACAGGATCAGCTTTGCAACTTACTGTTCGCCCTTCTTGAAGTCCCATCTTCTAGGGATTGTTCTCTACAAGCCACTTTGAGTTTCATGGTATGGCTAATGCCCTATACATTGGTGACACCTATCCATTTTGATCATATGACCTCTATGTTGCTTGATAATAAGACTTCTTTGTGTTTATAGGGGAGCTTACCATCTTGGTATGGCAACAAGATGGATGCTTTTGCTGTTTCAGAGAGGGGTGAGAAGCAGCAACAGAAGAAAAGTCAGTGCTACCATTTTGGTAAGAAGGGGCATCTCCAAAAGGATTGCAAGAAATTAACGGCATAGTCGAAGGAGGAGAAGAAGAAGGGTAAAAACTCCTCTTAGGAGTCCTCCTTCTCAGACTTGGACTTAGACTCGAGCCAAGTGGCAAAGGCCATGCCGACTTCTTCAGCTTCTAGCCCTAGTGGTATTGCCATCCTTTAGGACTCTCCAATGCCAGAAGAAGAGTGTGGAAGGGTGATGGTGGTGGGCCATTTGAGCCTCATCCATACACAGGTGTGATGGACCTAAGTGCAGCTTTCCAGAGTCTAACCAAGTTTTCAAATCGTGGAGCTAGTTTATCTTTCAAGTTTTTGAAGGGATGTTTGAGAAAGGGCGGTCTTTGCTCCTAGTCTATTCTCTCATGAGAGGACACTTTAGTGGTTTGGGAGAACCATGGTCATGATGTGCTTTTCATGGAGTTGGTTTGTGATAGGCATTGAGATTCAGCTATTTCTATTCCTTGTGGTTAAGGCTTGGTATAATTGACATCAACATCAATGTCTTTCCAAGACACCTTGGTGGTGGCTTGACCACCCATCCATGGTCCTAGTTGGTTGCCATTGTTGTATGCATTGTGAGTCCACAATTGCTACATGCTTTATTGTACTAATCACCCATGATCTGAGAGTGTGTTAACAGAGTACATATCTTGGGTGTCGGAAACCCTGTAGCTAGAGTGCATCTCATTTTCAAGTTTGATGCATTAAGTGTCACCGATTGATATTTTTGGCCCACATCAAATGCTGGTTGACTACTTCTATCAATGTATTTATTTCTTGCTATAGGCCACCAAGATCTACTTAAGATATACCTCCACTTTGTTGGGATCCATGAATCACTATGTGCTATGATGTTTGACAGCCCTCACAAATGCTGTCGAGCTATTTACTTTTCTTGAGCATGAATGTTCACTTATGTCAAAAATTGTGGAGCAGACTGCTGATATATCTACTGTAAACACAATGAACAGAAAAGAACAGTAAGAACACAAAGCACTCTCAGAGAATAGACTCCGGAAATGGAATCCATATACCAAGGCTCAAGAGTAGTGTAATGGTGCATGCTAACGCCAGCCAACAGAATTTGCTCTCCAATGGAAGCAATGTGCTCGTATTTGCTAAATCCATGACAATGGGGTTTGGCAGATAATATAGGATGGGACACTTAAGTCAGGCTGGGGTCAAGAGGAACCACACTACATTGGACCATATCTTCAGTTTAGGTATATAATGATCTTTGTCCCAAGATGGAACTTGGGGGTTTGGCAGATAATGTTGGATAGGGCACTAAGTCAGGTTGGGTTCAAGAGAACCTGTCTACGTTGGACCATATCTTCAGGATGGCTTCATCAATGAGGAAGGCAACACACAACATTTTCAGCTGGTTTATAGCTTTCACAAACCCTTGAGCATTGCTTGGGAAGGTTGTCTCCTCTAGCTCCTACTGAAAATTGGAGTCTCATTTGGTACAAAATGGATCTTCTTACACATATGAGGCCTTCAATGGAAGTGGGATCTCTTGCTGATATCAGCTGTGGATATGGCCTTCTACGCCTTGCTTGACTTTAGACATTGTGTTGTGGGAGAGTGAGGTTCCTCCTGGTAACAAGAGCTATGGATGTGGCTTTCTATTCACCTGCTTGAGCTCAGACATTCACTCTTGTAAACGATTACAAGAACTGTTTTTTAAATCTAGCAAATATGTTGGCTATTATACTAGTCATTGTCACTTACCTGGCTCAATTTTTTTTCGTCGAAGTTGCAATATTGTAACAAATCTTATCGGAGTATTGGTGGACTAGAGAATTACCTCCACTCACCCAGCCTAATATCCATTCTGTATCATGATAAATTCAGCTGAAGTCTTTAAGTGCGACACTGACATGTGCTTGTTATGTACATGCAAATGATCTACTGTTGTACTTGTGCAGGGTGTTGTCCTGTGTATGAACCAGAAAGCTGGTTGCTGATGCAGGCAAGGGTTGTTGCTTCCTGTAGCCTGTAGAGTCCTTCCTGTAGTAGGTTTGTACAATATGGCTGTGGATTTTGTAAGAAGCAAGTTTCAGGCTTTGATTTTGTAATTTTTTGTTTCCCCACTACCGGGGTGCTGTTTTGTTCATATTCTCATTCCTCAAATCTTAATATTCAAGGAGTGATACACTTTGCTCTTCAACCTATATACATCATAAAATATGATTCTTTCAGAGCTCCATCAATCTCTTGTCTAGTGCTCTATTTTAATATTACACAGGATCAATGTATCATTAAGGATGGAGATGAAAATATGAATAATGCTTCTGGAAAGGAAGTGAATGTTGTAGCTAGTGCATGTGTGCTGTGAATAATGAGACAGATGCTAAAAGATGTATTGTCTTTGTGAAGGATTTGAATTCAGAATGCCTATTGAGCATAAACTTGCACTTACATGTGAAAGTGCATAATGCTTCCTACAGAAACATGCAGAATTACTCGCAGTGCATTGCCTGATTTCTAGCATGGTCTGCTACTCCATGGTTGTGTGTTAATTTGGTGTGCTCTACTAGCTAGGAATAAGCTTTAAAGAAAAAGAAAATTCCTAACACTGCAATACTCTCTTTGTCGTAAGAAATGTTGCAGACAGTGAGTCCGTATGATAAGAGTTCTAGACAGGTGTGAAATGCCAACTTGTATGAGAATTGGATGTCTTGAGATTGTGGAATAATTGAATTGTACTGCGACTACCTGGGGGTTCACAGATTGCATTCACACACACACACACACACACATACGAGTAATCAATGTGGTTGTAGCAAGGGAGTTGTATCTTGTTTTGGTGTGAATTAGTATTGTCAACTACACAAGTTTCTTCCCTTTCTTCCTGTGCACACCACACACTCAATCCTTCTTGCGAAGTCTAATAATTTTGAAATCAAACTTAGGTTTGTAACTATTAAATGATACTTGGAGAACTCATTTTGACAGGGCAAAGTTTCATGGATCACATTGTAATAATATCTAATTAAAAGCTACATTGAGTTCCTAGTAGAAGTAAACTTGTGGCCCTCTTACCCATTATAAATAACTCTCTTTTTGGTAATTTGCATGATGCTTATCTTGGAGGATGACGTGATGGCTTGCTAGGCTTATGTAGATTGAAAAGACAAGCCAATATTTCTTAGCATGGTTTGCAATATTGAATAATGAAAGGGATTAAAGGCAATAAAAGGCTTACCTTTTAGGGGTTGGAACAATGGTTTGTTGGGCCTAAAGGTGCCATGACAAGCCAAAATTTATTGGCATGGTTTGCAAATTAACATTAACAACAATCAATTAAAACAATGATAGTACAATGAAAGGGATCAAAGGCGAGGGAAGGGCTATAGTGCTTGAAAAAGATCTCATTGAGATGAAGTGTTATGCAAAGAAGCTAATAATTGTGAGTAAGAAGGCTACAACTTAATTTGGTATTATCCAAATGTCTTCCATTTCGTATATTTAAGCTCTAGCCAACTTTGAGCCGATACATTACCTTCCAACTTTAAAACTTATCTGGTACGTACTCACTATAGCTATTGTATCTTTCAACCTTCTATAGAAACTATCATTGACGATATCAATCAAAATCTTCTCTTTGTTTTTGAAAGATTGCATAGAGCCTTCAATACACCTACAAGTTATTGTAAATGGAGAGGTAATATAACAAGGGCTGATCTTGTGTTTACTATAGTTAAACAGAAGCTAAGCTAGTTTGAGTCATTGACATTGAAATCTTCAACAACATATTGTATGTTTTCCGTGTATCCAACAATATCACTTGTTGCAACAATCATGTTTTGTGTCTTTGAGGTGTCCTTTCACTATGGTAATGGCAAAAGAAGTTGCATATCAATGCCTTGAGTAAATTGTTATCAAAGACTATACTCCAAAAATTCATTAAATATGGGAAATCTATCTTCTTTTGAGGCGAAATATATGGCCACAAGGCTTTGACATGTGCTTTTGCTTTCATTGAATAAAATGTTTGAATGATGTATAGGTCATTATTTAAGCTGAAACCAAATAATCGTATATTTTCAAGAGGGAGAAAAATTGGCCATGAAATAGTGACAATGACCTTGGGTAATTACAACTACTATATGCATTTGAAGTGAATGTATAGTGGAAAGTCATCACATCCCAAATCCAAGGTTAAATCTTTGAATGGGATTAATAGCAATTTGTTCAAAATGACATATTATTGTTTAGTACAAGGTCTAAACGTGTGTTTACTGTCTATTTAAGAATATATACTAAAGTCAAGTAGTCTATTGCCAATAACTTCCAACAAATTTTTTTAACAACATTGCATAACTAGGCACAATGTTTTTGTCTTTGAACTTGTGCCTTGATAGTATTGTTCAACATAATTTGCCACAAGGGCAAGTTCAAGGTACCAAATTGTTGTGGTTAAGTATGTAGATTGAAAGTAGCAATTGGGGTGCATGCATAGAGACAACAATTGAGTACATAGCAATCTTGTATTGAGAATGATACCCACATGAATAACAAACTAGGAAAGAAGTCAAATGAATGGTAATCTTATGATGTAAGTGTAGAAGGTGAGACATTATGTTAAGACATTCATGATTGCTCAATTATGTGGATATATATGCTAATATTATCTATATATGGGCGCATCACCACAATTTAAGCACATCATCTCATGACATCACTAGGGGTGATTGAGATACACACTCTCCATGAGCTTGAGTGTTTAATAGGTGAAAGCATCAGAATCAAAAGAAGAAAGCGAGAAAGTATGCCAATTAACATGCTTCAATAACTCATGTAGAGGTGCTTGGTCACTTGATTAGCCATTACAACATTTTGCAAATTTGTGTTGTTAATGATATGTGGGGTCACAGATAAGGGATTTACCATAATACTAGAGCACCACTAGCTTGAACAATTAGTTGTTGCTACTTTGGTAGCAAGTCAAAGTGGCTATTAAAGAGAGATATCCCAACTACTGATGAGACATATACAATGAATGAATAGTACCAAAAATACATTACTTTGAACAATCAATCTGATATTAACATAAGTATGCACTTATGTTCTTCACCGAATAGTTTTCAATAGATTCTACCAAGAACCACACCTCATGGATAGCTCTTCCTAGAAAAACTAATAAAGTGACATTATGTTTTAGAAGGCATTATCTTTGTACTTTATTGAGTGGCATTCCAAGTGACAACAAAAGTGCATGTATGCATCTTTCTTAAGACAATACAACAAATACTTGCCAAGGCATCTAGAAAGATATCACAAACATAAGAATTCACAATAGCAAAGTGAATATAGTCTTATATATTTTCATAGAGACATCTACTTCTTGTAGGGTCTCATGTTGCCCTTCAATACATACTTGAACAATCAAATCTTTCTCCTTGCTCAATTGAAAGTTTAGAAGCCTACATGCGATCTTCAACCATATCTAGATAATCCACTGATTCTAGAGACTTGCATGTGATCTCCCTTCAAAGTGCTTCCAGTGGTTTGTGGATAGCATCCTTGGCATAATGTGCATCAAACGAAACAATTCCATCACCATCTAAGATCACCTCAGCACATACCTTTATGATATGTGAAACTCATAGAAGACAAATCTCACTTTACCCACTATGATCCATGTATTGGACAACGTGTCAAAAGAACGTGAACAAGCTGCATAAGAAGGATTTCAAGTTTCAAGTTTCATGACCTTTGGAATCTGGATGCAAGTGGAGCCCTTTGTTGATCATGACAAAATCCCTTGATACATCAGAGTACCACAAACCCCAAAAAGTCAAATGGAATGTTTCACAGGGAGACCACATAAGTGAGAATCCCATTAGTAGCCCGAGACTAGGATTACTCTATCCTTACCAGCATATGGACTACGTGTGTAAGTATCGCCTTGTAAGAACACTAAGGAGTTTGAAAGTACCGTTTACAGGCTCAAAGCTTGTAGAAACACTCCCACACTCCCGTATGAAGATAGCCAGCTCTACACTAGCAATCATTGTCCGTAGCAAGCAGCTTAGGTGACTTTCACTTATGTGGTCTCTCTATGAGCTCTCCTATCCCGTGAATACTCTATTAATGTTCCTTCTCTCATGGGATTCTCACTTATGTTGTCTCTCTATGAGCTCCATATCCCTGAATACTCTATTAATGTTCCTTCTCTCCTGATTTTATTGGGTAATCGTGCATATTCCAATCATGTCTGAATATCAGGTCCTCCTTTTTAGCAAATAATGTACCATTATTAGCTTAATATGCCCCAAAGATCTAGGGGGCAGTTCCTCACATTAAACCTGGTGCTATCCCTGTCCTTATGATGCACACAAGGCTTAATGGTTGGGACGGCGAGATGCATCACCCATTCGACATGAGCAAGGTATGTGGCTGGACATGGTGACAGGGATGGCAATCGGATTGTGCTCCCAACACCTATAACATAGGTTTGCATGCATCAGTCCTTATTAACAACCTACCTGGCTGATTTTGCAGGTACTAGGTGTAACCTCTTCAAATCATCATACTCGTGTAATGGCTTCTTGTATCTCATGGGTGTGTTTTCACGGCCTTGCTTCTAATGGAAACATTTTTCGAAGGTCAAGATTATGCAATGGAATACCGAAAGCATGATCATAATCCTTGTCAATATCTTGTATGGATTACCCTTAGTCTGTATTGCTACTGCTTCGTTGCGACATACACACTGGTGGGTATGGTGCCAAGTCACAAATCATGCCTGGTGACTTATTCTTTGGGTGTCCCATCTTCTCACACTAAGCTTTGCTTCAGCATATGGAAACGGCTCGATATTAACTCCAGGCTGGATCTGCTGCGCCATCCACCATCCATTTATAGAGGAGAGTTCTAAATTTACTGAAAGCCCATGATCAGATTCCCACCGCATTGGCTAATCACCTCGTATAAGACAGTTCTAAAGTTCATATATATGCCGCCGGGGTGAATCTATATCTATATTAACCATTAAACTAAACACCCTTGTTGAAAACTGGTATATCATGGTGGATAACATGCTTGAAGATCGACTGTAAACATGCCTCGTCTCGTCCATATTCCTCCCTGGCATGGGTTACAAAATGTTTTCCTTAAATTGTCTTAGCACTTTTTGTACTATGCAATAATATGGCTTAATTAATTGATTATGGATATGGCTCTCGATTAGCAGGACCTGCTGGATAAAAGCATTTTGAGGTTATTTCTGATTAAAGCCGTTATACGGGCTTTATCATCTACCTATTTCTTGATGATGGGCATGATGCAAAGGCATCAGCCGATGGTGCCTCAGCCCGCCCATTGAGGTAGCGATGTCGGCAAGAGCAATTGCAGATAGACACTACCTGCATATAATTCATTCCTATCATCCCTGGCTTCCAGGCACTGTTGGCCGATCTGTTGTGTATGAAGCTTTTTGTGCCTGTTTAGGTTTGAGCCTCCATCGCAACGCGACGCAAGTGATGTGGCTAATCGATTGGTACCTAGGGCGCTGACATTATCATGATGGACTCCCATGATATGGCGCTGAGACTGAACACTGGCTCCACTGTGCTGATGCTAAACTAAATACTGACCATCTACTCGGAGGATTCTTCTGCGTGACACAGCCATGCCGATCGATCTATTTGACCTATTGGGTTGCTAAGACATCATGCGCAATGGTGCTAAATCAAGAAGAGGTTTGCTGATTTTACTGCATGTGTATTTTTCTTCATGGGCAAGGTTTGTTATGGAATGATATTTATTTGTGGAATTTATGAAATTTAGATGATTTTAATTATTGTGGATTTTGTTTAATTGCAGTGTAATCCGTGACTAATTGTGCGAACACATGTGTAAGATATTGGTCACATTATGCCTGGAGATAGATGGAAGGATACTAATGTGTTTTGTGTTGCGATGAGCAGATAATTAGACGGAGTTAAGTGGAATTATTATTTTGGAGTACACATTTCAATGTGTGGAATTTATGCACTTCACAGCATGGAAAAATATTATATGAAACAATATATATTGTATGTGCCTATCAACAGAAGGACTTTGCATGCACACATGTATGATAGATTTATTTTGATATATTTATTACAAAAGGTACAATATTATTTTTGGTTGTAAAAGCTATTTAGAATAGGGTGTGTTTGATTTATTTGTACAAAACGGTTGTTGAGTAGAGAGGAAGGGGAGGCACCATTATGCTAGTTCGAGAAGAGTTATAGCCAATAGTGTTATGGAAGAAGCAAGATGGAGCTATGCTCAAAATTCAGATTAAAATGGATGAAGAGGTGATACATGTTGTGTTGGTGTATGCTCCACATGTGTCAACCATGAGAGCGAAGCTTTGGAAATGATTAAACAAAATAATTAAGCAAGTAAATACCATTCTTGCTAGGGATTGGGATATGACCACCTCACACCACTACTAGAGGGGATGGCCATAGCAATGTTAATTTTTGTTGCTTAGGTGATGTATCACATGTTGGTATGGGTGTCATTATTGTCATGTTGCATAAGTGACGTACTTAATGATGTTTGCATCGCTTAAGCGACACCTAAGTGTCATTTATTGCATTGCTTAAGCAATGCAAATAATTTTTTTAAATGACTTATGTGACATTTAATGTTTGGGCATCACTTGTAGGATGCTATGGTTAAAAAAAAAAAGGGTGACAAATTCGGAGAACAAATCTCTCTCTCTCTCTCTCTCTCTCTCTCTCTCGTATAGTGACACACGTACAAAATACACTTAGGGGGACGATTGAATAAAAACAAAAGTATGATATATCATGGCATGCTTTTTTCTACTTAATTAGTATTCATCATCTCAAAAATTAAACTTGAATACGCTTGAATAAAATAAACTAAAATAGACAAGAACATCTAAAGTAGGGTGAATATGTGAATATAAATCTATATGTATACAATGTCAACATGTACAAAGTAAAAAGCTATTATTATTTTTCATTTTGTCCATTCTATAGCTAGTATCTCTATACTATGAGAACTTATGAGCATATACTTGCAAAAGTAGTTACTATGAAGCCATGTTTCTCCATGAGACCTAGGTGAGATAAGAGACCGCTTGTTGCCACCCTAGACTATGTTGCCTCCTAAATCACTTTAGGCAAAATCAAAATGACATGAAAGTTACATTAGATGTGAATAAATATAATTATAATTTGATACAAGATTTAAGTTGCAAATCAACTTATTGCAGTGACAAAAAGCATACTCTTTGTTGTAAAAATGTCAATTGTAGCTACATCTCTCATTCAAGAAGATATAGGACTCCTCATGGAATCCCATAGGTCTCTTATTTTCAGGGACCATGGCATACTTGCCATTTTGTATTCATACAAGAAGAAACAATGTAATATGCCAATTTTTTATTATCACACGTGTGTTTTATTAGTGCTTATTGTGAGTATCAGATTTGACACAATGTGATGAAAATGTTAAAAGTGTTTTGAAAGTAATATTACTCTAAGAAGTCACTTAAATATTTAAATCTAAATGTGGTGTTTTTTCAAAATGTTGTAGGTTACTATCTCAAAAGTTTTTACCCGCAAACAATGTGCTTTCTACATCAAGAGATGAGGTGAAGAAGATGCTGACCAAGCTTGGACTCAACTAGAACATAATGCACACATGCCCTAAGGATTGTATTTTGTATAGAGGTGAATAAGAAAGCGGGGAGAGATGCCAAAAATGTGAAATATCTTGTTATAAAGATATGAGCATAAAGACTCCTCGCAAAGCACTTCAACATTTTTCATTGGCATCCCATATATAATACATATTTCGGACCCTAGACTTAGTAAGACTAATGGATTGAGGAGCAAAGAATGCAAGTACAAATGTGATTATGTAAATTCCGTTGGATTGTGTTTCCTTCAAGCATATCAATTCAAACTGGCCAATATTTGAACAAGAGCCACCACACATTAAGATGGGTGCTGGCTTGGGTGATGTAAATCCATTCTCTATGTGTTCAAATAGATGGTCTACTTGGCCAGTGGTTCTTGTTAACTACAAGTTGCCACATTTTATTTTCTTTAAGAAAGAGCACCTATTATTGTGTCTCATAATTCTAGGAAAATGCAAAGTTAGAGACATTAATGTATATTTGGCGCCTCTTATTGATGATTTTCAAGAGTTGTGGAGAGACATAGACGTGCTTGACATATGAAAACAAGGCGATGAAAGAAGATTTAAAGTTCATGAAATTCTAGCATGGACTATACATCACTTCTCTAGTTATGGATTTTGTGTAAGTATGAAGTTGTCATTAAGTAATACTGTTTTTAAAAATTTTATGCTTATGCTCAATGTTTTACAATGGATGTAGGATGCTCAATGAAGGGTTATAAAGCTTGTCCCATATGCGATGGTTGAAATCTATGCATAGTAAGCACCTTTAAAAAAATATCTATCTTTAGCATAGTTGATTCTTGCCCAAAGATCATTTGCTACATTGCAACACACAAGCTAGACATTTCAATGGAAAGGTCAATAATGGGTGATGTCTAGTACTACATAGATGACTAGTATGGATTTGTACAGAAAGTGGACCGAAGGGCCAATCATTGATCCAAAGTCAGAGCTTGTATGTGACAGTGATAATGAGCACCATCAAGGATGATCCACTCTAGTTCCCTCTATCTCCATATGGTTTTGTTTAGATTATTGGAAGGATTTGAAAATCTCTCGTCTTCTTGATCCTATGCAGATATTCAAAAATGTAGGACACACTTTGAGGAAATACCTTGTTGGTTTGAGGGACACATAGATAGATAGATATGCCTTAGAAGAACAAAATTACAAGCTCCACTTCCCTATAGATCAAATCTATAGTTCTATTTTAGTTAGTAGATAGGGTTCTATAGTTTTTCACATAGCCTTGGTTAGTTTCCTTCTTATTTGCTCTGTGTGCTACATGTTTTGCTTTGACAATTATATCATCATGCATATGATTGTAACTCATGGTCTCATATGTCATTTTGGCCTTTTGCAGATGTTCATATATCATTTCATTTCATGTTATTTCTCTCTCATTAGTTCATCTCTATCTCTCTCTCTCTCTATATATATATATATATATATATATATATCATGCAAGAGACACTAACCATGCATTGTCCCCTGATGTCGTACAAGCTGTACCATCTTGCTTAGTAGTCTCCTTTGGCTCCATCCACTCCAAACTCTCATTCTAGCTAGGCAATCACAAACTTTTGTTGAGCTCTAGTGGATCTGTGCATTGTAATGAGATAGATTAGAACAAGATGATACTATTTCAAACAATTAGAAGAAGTCATTGGTATGTACAACCAAAGTATATGGACTTAGGGCAGGCATGTAAAGCTCCACTAAATGTCCCATGCATTGATGAAAGATCGGTTTGTCTCCAAGGGGTATGATTTTCCCATCCATGTCGATGTCGCATGTGATTCCATATGAGCAGATGTAGGTACTGAATGGTGGTTAGAGCTTATCTGAGGCCCTTGGTGAGGGTGTGGCAGATATGTGGGGAGTTAATGAAGATGATGTTTGTGGTGTGGTAGACATAGGTGCCGTCGTCGAGGTTCATAGTTGTCATCGGGGAGGCTATTCACATGGACACACAAAAAGATAATTAGAAAATTAATTTTTAGAACATTATATATCCAAGCAGTTATAGATAAAGTCCTACCATGTAGTGAGGTCCTATTGTGTGACATTGCCTAGAGGAGGATCTTGTTATGTTGTATTGAGTCACTTTGGAAAAGGAGTCCTATTAGATCCACAAGTTACGATTTAGGAAATGGTATACTTTTATACACATATGCAAACAATCAATTATTTATGTAAATTAATATTGAAAACTTGTGTACTCATCCTCTTGCATGTGGATCTCATGAAGAGCCCTCATTTGGGCATATGTGCATCAATGTCTCTTGTAGTTTGTGGATACTCATCTCCAACTCCTTTAGGGAGTTGCTTGTACTCCATTATATCCTCTCCTATTTTGTCCCTTGGGATGCCAACAACTCACAATAGGCCCTTTGGGGCTAATAGTGACCCTGCTTGGCCTAGGGCCTCAACCATAGAAATGGTGTATGAAGAGAGAAAAATGTGAGCTTTTAATCATGCATATGATGTTGTCATTTAGCATGTGTTGTGAGGTAACATTTCTTGGTGAAGGATATACATTAAAATTACATTACTTAGTGAAGGATATACACATAAACAAGAAGGTACAATCCACTCACATGCATATACAATGTTGCAATTGCAAATTTGTGCCATGTAAGACACCATGTTTTTGTTACCAGTATTGTCAATGTCTCTAATCACAATTACACTAATATATGCACAATTTGGGAGTTAGTTTGCTCGCTTAAAGATATATTTGAATTCTTAGCTTGTGAGTCGAAGGTTTTATCCAACTCATCCTAGGCTTCTTTTGCATTTTTAATCCTTGATATGTGATGAAGAACATCATCTCACAAGCCCCCATGGTATTATCCTGAGCGCTTTATTATTATTTCTTCTCCAAGCTAGATTATTAGGAGTTTTGGTTCTTGGAATATCTTTGAAAGATCTTTCCTCATTAGATGGTACATGGTTTCTTATCTTCCATGTGTAAAAACCATTATCTTCTTGACCCACAAGTGCACTTCTTTTGCTCACAAACCCCTACATCCTTTGCATGCAAGGAAGAATCATGAGCATAAGCATGAGAGATTATTGAAGAAAAAGAACAAGGAGGCTTCACACACACACACACACACACACACACACACACACACACACACACTCTCTCTCTCTCTCTCTCTCTCTCTCTCTCTCTCTTTGTGTGTGTGTGTGTGTGTGTGTGTGTGTGTGTGTGTGTGTGTGTGTGTGTGTGTGTGTGTGTGTGTGTGTGTGTGTGTGTGTGTGTGTGTGTGTGTGTGTGTGTGTGTGTGTGTGTGTGTGTGTGTGTGTGTGTGTGTGTGTGTGTGTGTGTGTGTGTGTGTGTGTGTGTGTGTGTGTGTGTGTGTGTGTGTGTTGAAAATCAAGAAGGCAAGAACTCAAAATTTGCATACACATGAATAGCATGTTTTATGCTTCACATCCTATAAGAAAATTAGGGTTAGGGTTTTCCCATCTCCCATGCATCTTGCCCCTTTTGTGGTCCTTCTAGGCTTGCATTTTCATCTCCCATATCATTGTTGAAATGGAAAAGCTCTTCCATGCCTAGAAAATATATCCACAAAACATTGCTTCTTTTGTAGGTAAAAGAAAGTCATCACATTTGATTCATCTCTTTGAGAGGTTCTGCAATAGTAAATTGGGGTTCAACTGTCCCTTTCTAGATCTCTCAAGTTTAGTTGATGATAACCCAACTCAATCATCTTCTCACTATTTGGAGGCAAGGGTAATGCAATTAGTTTCACCTTTTTATCCACAGTCTTATACTTTGTATCAATCTTAACTTTAGTCCTATTATCTTAGCATATATAATCATGCTTCCCAAACTCTACTATCACATGGTACATACCCAAAGAACATACCTCTATCATGTTATTTTTAGATCTTAGTTTAGATTTTAGTGTAGTTAAAAGTTTGGCTACTAGCTAACAATTTGCTATTGTATCCATATAAGATAGCCTATCATACATCCCATACATGCATTTTTTAGCTTCCAACAATCCATGTTCTTCCATTCCTTGAAAACACATTTTTTTGCAACCCTATTTATAGTCTCAATCCTTTGAAAAGATAGAGAACTTCATGCTAAAAATCCAATAAACTTTGTAGAAAAAGTCTCTATACATACTATATGAGGTGAGAGCTTCTTCCATTGTATACCATTGTACTCTTTCTTTATAGTGATGCCTATTGGAAACCTAGCTCATAAGAATCTTTGAATTATTTCACATTTCGTGGCAAACGATAATCCCTTAGCATATCATGATTCCTTGGATGATTCACACAAAACTAAGAAACTATACAACTCTTTTGCCATCATGGCTTTTGATTCTTACATATGCTAACCCATCATCTAGTACCTTTTCTCCATGCATACACCTGTGATATATGGCTATCCAAGGATAATAGGCTAAGAAGAGGAATCTTGCACAAATAAGTGGTAGTTATCTTAGACATCCCCACTCATAATCTTTACATTGGGACAAGTTGCATACAAATCTGTTAGATCATTGGTAGTTGCCTGCATCCTCCATGCATGCTCTAGATCCACTAGCCATATGTCATTCTCATATAACATTCTGACCATAATATTGGTTTTAGAGCTATAATCAATAAGAGCAATGAAATGTATTTCAAATCCTCAACTTTTACTATTTTCTCAATGCTTGCATGAGCCCAATGATTTCATGTATAATGACTTCTAGGTATCATATATATTAGCTTCTTCATCACTATAGTACATTTGACACACTCTCTTTTTTGTATGGCTATAAACCACTATATTTTTTAGCCTTAGCTGCTACTTTTTTACAATTAGCAATTACACATTCAGCATCAACAAATTCAATTTTAGCATCTTTAGTGTCATCATGCACTACATGAATACCTTGCAATCGTGGCTCTCCTTCTCCATCAATTATAGCATGTGTCAGGTTTCCAAATTTTTGTCATTCTCTCTTAATGGTTTCAATGATCTCTTTGTGAAACTCTCTCTTAGAAATTCCGATAATCTCTCCTAGGATAATTTCCATGTTACTATTTACGATGCATTCTTTTACGATATTTTTCAAATAATTGGTTGTTTTTATATTTGATTGTCATTTATATCCTAGTTGTTTTTCCTTTGGTTTGGTATGTTCACACTTTTTTTCTTTTGAAACATCCTTCATATTATGCTCAAGTGAAGGCCTTAAGAGGCGAAGGTAGATAAGATCTACCACTTCTCTTAATTGCCCTCTCTTTGACATACATAGATTTCCGTCATGTCTCTTTTTCTTTTCTTCCATAGTAACTTTGGTTTTCTGAGACTTAGCAAGATAAGTATTAATAGAAAAAGAATCTACCAGAGCATCCCAACCTATCTTTTTCCAAATATTCTTTTATATCTCATTTAAGTCTACTCTAGGAATTTTTCTCTTTTTGGTTGTACGTATAATATGTGTCCTAATCTCTACTTTCTTGCCAAGCATAAATATATAACTATAAACTTTCTCAATCTATAAAGCATGGGTAGAAGCTTCAATTGTAGCATATGCATTCTTTACAACCATGCCATCAATCACTTTTTGCATTTTATGCTTTTCCACAATTTGGATTAAGTGATAAACTTGTCTCACCAAGATGAATCTTCCCATCCTTAAGGAAAAGAAATTCTTGTCTAGTGCATCTTTGTACATCCCATGATCTTTGCGTTCATACTCAATCCTATTACACCAAATACATTGACATATAAAGCCTTCTCAAATCAATGTTTTTAATATTGTAAACCATCCATTTTCCTCTAGCTTTGCAAGCATCAATCGTAGGCCATGCATACCCTTAACCAATCCATCCATCACATAATCTTTTACAAGGGCAGTTGTAGAAACTGATTGCTTATCTGCATGCTTAGCTACCTTGTGTGAATCTAAAGACATATGCCCAATATGCATCATGGATCTTCTTCTTTACCACTTGACAAGCATAGAGACAACAACTTTAATATCCTATCATTCAAATTTCAATCCTTTCATCTTCTAAGAGCTCTTCCAAGCTCAGTTGCAATGTAGAGTTTGTTAACTAGAAAACCAATTAAGTATTTTTAGATTCTAAAGCCTACTACTTTGTATTCTCCAAGTGGTCATACTTGCACTCAAACTCGCACAAAATTTGTGTAGTAGCAACCAATGCTTTCTAGCTTTTGGAATCCACTCCATGAAAGTTCTATAAGTAACCAATCTTGTATCTTCTATGAAATACTCTTCCTTTAGAGCCTTCTTAAATCCATCCCATGTAGCCCTTTTTGCATGCATCTTGTTTATGCACGGCTTCAATGCATGGGTTGCAAGTCACACAAAATATTGACTCATCCTATGAGTAGGCATCCCAAAGAAATCCAAATTCTTTGCCTATCTCTTCAAGTAATTGGAAATATTTGACCATCAAAAAATTTAACTTGGCTTTCAATAACCAGTAGTGCTTTAGTCACGATGGACACATGCTTTGCAAAATATTGCATGTAGCTATTGTTATTTGTTGTGTTGCTACAAATACATGATAAAAATATGTGATAATTACCTTACCTTATGATATGATCTTATAGATGACCTATAGTCCCTCATATTGCAAATATATTCCTTTGGCCTTTTACGTTGAGTTCACTAAAGATATCAAGATATTTATCATGTATGGTTGAAAGCTGTCAAAACTCGAGTAAGAAGAGTTTGAAATATAGAGAAAAGAAAATTTGTAGAAGAAGAAGACAAGAAGTAACATAAATCCAAGTCTAGACATATGCAACCCAAGTATAGAATATATTTATCAATTAAGAGCTTGAGCTCAATCCCTGTACAATATATGCATCCATATCAAGACTATAAAATTGAGGCTATGGCTCAGTGAAAACCCAATTTAATTTAGTTTGTATGATTTAGTGTTTGTTTTTCATACATGAGATGAACCATAAAAAACAAGCCCAAACTTGCATTAGAATAGTTTGTCCCTATATAGCTTATATAGACCAATAATACCCTATTTTGAAGCATTAAAAGACCCTTCTCTCAACCTAAAAATCACAACTTTCAATTGACTGTACCAATCGAACAAGAAAAATTCAAAACTATTTAGACAGTTCCTCTTTTTGGGATGACTAAGAGTAATAATCTCTTTAGATTCAAGGTAGATCCTCATGAATAGTAGTTGATAGCTTGTTTGCCCTGATTAGAATAGTCCATCATGGTCCAAAAGATCCTAGATAAGTTCTTGCATGCACAAAAAAAGCTTAAGTCTACTCTCTTTAGTATTCCGACTGAAGGGAACAAACTAAGGGAAGCTTGTTAGTGCTTTAAAATCATGATGTAATTCATGGGGGTAGCCCCAGTGTGTTTTCAAACTCGAAATCTCTCTTCTAGTTTTTTACGAGGTCACTTAAATTATCCACTAAGTTGCCCAAATCAAATACTTATCACTCTACATTCACATGAGGTGTAAACTACTTCAAACTTCATGATAGTTGTAGATAGGTAGTGTAAATTCAACATAAATGTTGACAAATCAATCCCCTAAGTGCATAAGTAAGATATAGACACTATTAGACTTCCTGTAACGTTCAATTATTGAGCATAGAACCACATGATTAGGATTTGGGTGATCAAGATACTTAGTGAATTCATAATTCTTAGACCTTACTTGTTTGATAAGAGCAACTCTATCTGGGCAATAGTATTAAAAATGACTTTATTATATATTACCATGCCTAGAGATATTGAGAGGTGCTAGGGTGAGTGTAGACATATATCTTATCAATTGAGGGGTGAGGATAGAGATACTATTTTATGTTTATGGCCTCTCATTCTTGTGTGGTGGTACATATATAATGTAATGTTTTATATTTTTTGATGCATTTATGAGGCCTTATGTATATACATGTGGGTGGTCGTGTGTGTGACTATGCTTGGTTGAGCATACAAATGCACGAGTGCCTATATGCATGGGGGTGCATATATGTTTAAGTGCATATGTGTGTGCCTATATATGTGATTATGCATGTGTTTATGTGCTTGTTCATATGAAGAATTAAACAATGATCATGATTCTAGCTTCATAACAATAGGATTTGTAATAGGACTCTACTCTTATACTATTAATATTTTAAAATCTTAATTATTCATTTCCAAAAATAGTTTTAAAATAATTAATAAAATAAATAATGAAAATATTAATAAAATAAATAATTATTTCTATAAAAATAGGTTAAAAAGAATGTATAAAATAAATAATGAAAATAGTAAGTAATTAAATAGTTAAAAATAAAATGAAATAATATATAATATAAATGATGATGCTAGAAACTAGCAAACCCTTGGTGCCATTGTGTGCATTGTGCACCAATATATCACTGCTATCATAATAGGGTTGAATGTTATTTGTTTGGGAAATGTCATGCTCTTGGCTTACATGATGCTCCCAAGATGATCATTTGATGCTAGACACATGGGGAAAGTTTGGCCAATGTATTGAAATGATTTGAGCCTATATTTGGCTTAGTTTTACTATCATTTTTACAACTATAATAAGCAGGGTTGAAGGATATTTTATTAATGAAAGCACATGCCTATTGCTTGTTGATGCTTCCCGGCTACTTAGGATGATACATTGATGTCTATCATTGATGCCACATGCTTGGCCATGCTCCCAGAATGCTTTTCGATTTCAATTGAGGTCACTTTTGCTCAGTCTTGATTGTCATTTTACTATTGTACATACACTGGACAACAAGCTTTTAACAAGAACAATCCATTCCTAATGCTCTTTCCTACTATTCGGACATTCTATCGGATATATTGGTGCATGACATTGAAGCTCTGTGCTTGGTTATGCTATTGAATGCATTTGAGATTTGATTTGAGCTTAGGGAATTTGACATTGGTCGTTAGTTACTTCATTGGATGCTTTAGGGATCTATGACCTTACAGGCTTGAAGCTTTTATTGGGCCTCATGCTCCCAGCTATGTACTTGATATATCTTGGGTGCTTGGATGCCACTCACATGAGGATATGAGCTTTGTTTTCTCATCTGGCATTTAACTTTTGTTCTAGCAGAGCCGCTTACTTGACACTTGGATGTTACATTGAGCTTTGGATTTTACTTATAGTTGACCTTGAGCTACTTCAATTTTACTTGCATGTTGTAGAAGACTGTAGTATTATTTATGAGAGCGATCCTCTCCATTTGATGCTATTTTGGTCATAGTTTGTGGACAACTCATTATTTGGTGTGTACCTCTTGTTTTTAGCTTGTCTTGATAGTGGTTTTAGGGCTTTTTGCACGTATTATAACAGTTTGTTTGGTCTATACTATGCCTCTTTTTCATGCAGTATTGTTGATCACTCAAATGATAGTGCCATCTTCAACATTGAAAAGTTGGATGGCAACAATTATGGCTATTGGAAGACCCAAATTTGGCAGGTTTTGATGCAAAAATCTCAGATTTGGCCAATCAAATGCAAGAGCATTAAGCATGAAGGTCAAGATCAAGATGTATGGGATGACTTAGATGAGCTTTGTAGGTCCAGGATCATCCTGTCCCTCAATAAGCGGTTTATTATAGAATTGTCACAAATGGGCAGTCTGCAAGGATCTTTGGGAGAAAATTCGTAATTTATATGATAATCAAAGCCCTCCTTCTCAAATGTATTGGGTAAAGTAGCTCATGGACCTTCGTATGAAGGAAAGCACTAGTGTTTCTTAGCATTTGAGCGAGTTTCATGCTATCATTGGCCAACTGTCATCATAGGGTATTGACTTTAAGGACAATCTTCCACCTTTGTTCTTGCTAGTCACATTGCCTAAGTCTTGGGACACATTCTGTACTACTGTATGTGCAAATATGCCCAAAAATGGGTGGAAATTGTCTGATGCAGAGGGTGCACTCCTAACAGAGGAGATAAATAGAAAGAATGTGGATCCTTCTCATACTTCTCATGCTTTCACTATTATTGGGGTTGCCATGATGGCAAGAGTAGGAATGACCGACATGGTAGAGATTTGTAGAAGTGTGATTCTAAGTCCCGTAGACAGTCTCATAGTAAGTCCCATGGATGTAAGTCTGATTTGACATGCCATTATTGTGGGAAAGCAAGACATATTAGGCACACTGCCATAAAATGTGCATTGACAAGCACAAGAAAAAGGGCAAAGGAAAAGCACATGACAAGTCTGACGATTGTAGCATTGTCCCTACTAAGTCTAGTGTTAAGATTGAAGAGATTAATGTAGTGCATCAACCTAACTCTGATGATGATTACATACTCGCAGCTTCTTCTTTGGACGAGTCACATTTGACTAATGCCTTGCCTAGTTTTACTCAGTGTTGGTTGATGGATTTAGGGGCTTCCTTTCATGTGACCCCTGATAGAGAGTGGTTCCACTCCTATTGTAGTATGGTTGGATCTGTCTGTTTGGGGAATGACTTGGCATTGCTGTAGATAGTTGGTATTAGTGATATCCAGCTACAGTTTGGTTCAGGCAGCAATATGTTTACTTTGCATAATGTTTGACATGTATTGGCTCTCACGAAGAGTCTTATCTCTTTTGGCACATTGGATAATGAGAGTTACTTTATTTCCTTTGGGGATTCTTCTTGGAAGATCACCCATGGGAATCTTGTTCTGGCATGTGGTGCCAAGTTTGGCACTTTATGTCCCTTGTTTGCATTTGGATATGTAGATCATGTTTTGTTTATGGCTGCAGTTCCACATGTATCTCTTCGGCATCGTCACCTTGGGCACATGTCCTTAAAGGGAATGAAAATGTATAATCATTTTGTAATATCTTCTGCCCCTTAACTATTTGAGTCATGTGATCATTGTTTGTATGGTAGGTAGACACATAGTATGCATAAGAAGTCTAGCACTCTACACGTGGGTGAGAATTTGGCTCTTATTCATTTTGATGTCTATGGATCTATGCCTTGTCAGTCATTAGGAGGTGTGAATTACTTTGTCACATTCATTGATAATTACTCACATAAGGCTAGGGCATATCCCATAAAGATAAAATTTGATGTTTTGGCTACCTTTCAATGTTGGCTTGCATTGGTTGAGAACCAATCTAGGTACAAAAACTGAAATGCCTACAGTTTGATAATGGGGGTGAGTATGTCTCTAAAGCCTTTGAGCACTTCTATGATGAGAGAGGTATTAAGCATCAGTTGACCATCCCATACACCCCACCCCAGAATGGTATGGTTGATGTATGAGCAGGACAATACAGGAAAGGGTCCATAGTATGCTTAGCCAGATAGTTTACCACTATGTGTATAGCCTTGTGACAGTTTACCACTATGTGTATAGCCCTGTGAATGCATAAAAGTATCAAACTTGTGGTACCATTCCTTAGGTGCTTGCTTAAGGCCATAAAAGCTCTTTCTCAATTTACACATTAGGTGTTCCCTACCTTTTTCCTCAAATCCCTTAGGCTGCTACATATAAATCTCCTCATGCAAGTCCCCATGTAAGAAAGTTGCCCTAACATCCATCTGATAAAGGTTTAGATCTAATTGAGCAACCAATGCTCAATTAGTTGACCATCCCATACACCCCACCCCATAATGGTATGGTTGAATGTATGAGCATGACAAGACATGAAAGGGTCCATAGTATGCTTAGCCAGATATGCTTATCATAACAATTTACCACTACGTGTATAGCCCTGTGAATGCATAAAAGTATAAAACTTGTGTTACCATTCCTTAGGTGCCTGCTTAAGGCCATAAAGGCTCTTTCTTAATTTACAAATTAGGTGTTCCCTACCTTTTTTCTCAAATCCCTTAGGCTGCTACATATAAATCTCCTCATGCAAGTCCCCATGTAAGAAAGTTGCCCTAACATCCATCTGATAAAGGTTCAAATCTAATTGAGCAACCAATGCTCAATTAGTTGACCATCCCATACACCCCACCCTAGAATGGTATGATTGACCATCCAATACACCCCATTCTAGAATGGTATTAAGCATCAGTTGACCATCCCATACACCCCACCCCATAGTGGTATGGTTGAATGAATGAGCATGGCAATACAGGAAAGGGTCCATAGTATGCTTAGCCAAACATACTCATCATAACAGTTTACCACTACGTGTATAGCCCTGTGAATGCATAAAAGTATCAAACTTGTGGTATCATTCCTTAGGTGCCTACTAAGGCCATAAAGGCTCTTTCTAAATTTGGACATTAGGTGTTCCCTACCTTTTTCCTCCAAGTCCTTAGGCTGCTACATGCAAATCTCCTCATGCAAGTCCCCATGTAAGAAAGTTACCCTAACATCCATTTGATAAAGGTTCAGATCTAATTGAGCAACCAATGCTCAATTAGTTGACCATCCCATATACCCCACCCCAAACTAGTATGATTGACCATCCCATACACCCCACCCCAGAATGGTATTAAGCATCAGTTGACCATCCCATACACCCCACCCCATAATGGTATGGTTGAATGTATAAGCATGACAAGACATGAAGGGGTCCATAGTATGCTTAGCCAGACATGCTTATCATAACAGTTTACCACTACGTGTATAGCCTCGTGAATGCATAAAAGTATCAAACTTGTGGTACCATTCCTTAGGTGCTTGCTTAAGGCCATAAAGGCTCTTTCTCAATTTACAAATTAGGTGTTCCCTACCTTTTTTCTCAAATCCCTTAGGTTGCTACATATAAATCTCCTCATGCAAGTCCCCATGTAAGAAAGTTGCCCTAACATCCATTTGATAAAGGTTCAAATCTAATTGAGCAACCAATGCTCAATTAGTTGACCATCCCATACACCCCACCCTAGAATGGTATGATTGACCATCCAATACACCCCATCCCAGAATGGTATTAAGCATTAGTTGACCATCCCATACACCCCACCCCATAATGGTATGGTTGAATGAATGAGCATGGCAATACATGAAAGGGTCCATAGTATGCTTAGCCAAACATACTCATCATAACAGTTTACCACTACATGTATAGCCCTGTGAATGCATAAAAGTATCAAACTTGTGGTACCATTACTTAGGTGCCTGCTAAGGCCATAAAGGCTCTTTCTGAATTTGCACATTAGGTGTTCCCTACCTTTTTCCTCCAAGTCCTTAGGCTGCTACATACAAATCTCCTCATGAAAGTCCCCATGTAAGAAAGTTACCCTAACATCCATCTGATAAAGGTTCAGATCTAATTGAGCAACCAATGCTCAATTAGTTGACCATCCCATATACCCCACCCCAAAATGGTATGATTGACCATCCCATACACCCCACCCCAGAATGGTATTAAGCATCAGTTGACCATCCCATACACCCCACCCCATAATGGTATGGTTGAATGTATGAGCATGACAAGACATGAAGGGGTCCATAGTATGCTTAGCCAGACATGCTTATCATAATGGTTTACCACTACGTGTATAGCCCTGTGAATGCATAAAAGTATCAAACTTGTGGTACCATTCCTTAGGTGCCTGCTTAAGGCCATAAAGGCTCTTTCTCAATTTACAAATTAGGTGTTCCCTACCTTTTTTCTCAAATCCCTTAGGCTGCTACATATAAATCTCCTCATGCAAGTCCCCATGTAAGAAAGTTGCCCTAACATCCATCTGATAAAGGTTTAGATCTAATTGAGCAACCAATGCTTAATTAGTTGACCATCCCATACACCCCACCCTAGAATGGTATGATTGACCATCCAATACACCCCATTCTAGAATGGTATTAAGCATCAATTGACCATCCCATACACCCCACCCCATAATGGTATGGTTGAATGTATGAGTATAACAATATAGGAAAGGGTCCATAGTATGCTTAGACAGACATGCTCATCATAACAGTTTACCACTACGTGTATAGCCCTATGAATGCATAAAAGTATCAAACTTGTGGTACCATTCCTTAGGTGCCTGCTTAAGCCCATAAAGGCTCTTTCTCAATTTACACATTAGGTGTTTCCTACCTTTTTCCTCAAAGTCCTTAGGTTGCTACATATAAATCTCCTCATGCAAGTCCTCATGTAAGAAAGTTACCCTAACATCCATCTGATAAAGGTTCAGATCTAATTGAGCAACCAATGCTAGTATGACGCGTAGATTAGTTATCTTGACTATAGGAGAAAAGACTTCCTTGAATTCAACATCATACTCCTGTTTAAAACCCTTAACAACCAATCTAGCCTTATAGGCAATTTTGGGACATCCAAGGGTACTCTTCAACTTGTACACCCACTTGCATGGCAATGCACACTTTTCACTAGGCAAAGAAACCAAATCCCACATATGATTTTTTTGTAAAATGCCAAACTTTGACTGCATGGCTTTCTCCCAAGAGTGACTATCACCATGGTGCATGGCCTCATCATAAGTGAGAGGTTCGCCTACATTTGTCACTGTCATATAATCAACGGAGGGCTCAAACCGCTTAGGAGGACATCTAGCTCTAGCACAGCATCTCAAGATAAGAATGATGAGGTTGCACATTTTGTCGAATATGATGGTCATGGGCCATTGGAGCATCAAATACTATTGCAGGCTATCTAGTTGGTTGTATGGGAGCAGGAGGCTCCTCTTGAAATATAACCCTACATATCTCAACTATCTGCTTAGGTTGCTTATGCATATTTTTTTCATTGAAAACTACATCATGTTTGTGGATGACTTTTCGAGCGCCTGTGGATCCCATAGGTGATAGCCCATCTCATCCACATTGCCATAACAAAAAAAGATGCATTTCATGGACTTAGGATCCATCTTTGTGCACTCATCCTTGGGTACATGGTAGAAAGCCTCACAACCAAAGATACACAAGTGAGCATACGAGGGAGGTTTTCCAAACCACACCTCCTTTGCAATCTAAAAGTTAATAGTACTGCTACAAGAGGAGATCAATTGATCAAGTGGAAAACCATAACATATGCACATATTTTTTGTGCCCTTCAGGTACCTCATGATACCCTTGATGGCACCCCAATACCGCCTACCAGGTGTAGCCATATAGCATGCCACAACTCCCACTGAAAAAGCTATGTCAAGGCAAGTGGCTATCATGGCATACATCAAAATGCCCATTGTAGATGCATAAGGGATCTTGGCCATCTTGGCTTTTTGCTCATTAGGTTGTGGGGGACAATCGGCTTGGCTTGTCTTCACATGAGAAGGAAAAGGATAGCCAATAGGCTTAACATCTTGCATATGAAACCGCTCAAGGACCTTTCGGATATACTCCTTTTGTGATAAGTAAAGGAGCCCTTGAGAGTGGTCACATGTAATGCGCATCCCAAGAATATGTGAGGCCTATCCCATGCCTTTCATGTCAAAGATCTTCTAGTGTCAAAATCAAACGGCTCCCATCATGAGCCTTTTTCATATATAAAAATGGGCGGATACATGAGTCATGGGATACACTGCCTTTGATTATACAAGACATGTAGACTAGAAAATCCACCTCTGGCTATGTGTTTACCTTTGCTGGGGGTGTTGTTTTTTGGATGTCTAGGGTGCAAAAATGTATTGCTCTCTCTACTACCAGAGACCGAGTATGTTGCCACCATATTGAGGATGGCAAGGAGACTCTCTGGTTAGGCCGTTGGTGGTAGACCTTGTTATAACTGACATGGTCCCTACACTGCATTTAGAATCTATGAATGCTATCTAGTTAGTCAAGAATCCAATCTTCCATGCGAAGATGAAGCACATTGAGGTGCGGTACCACTTTATCAGAGAGGTCAATGAGGACAAGTCTGTTGTCCTTGTCAAGATATCAACTAACCAAAATCCTACAGATCTACTCACAAAAAGTCTCTTAGTAGAGTGTTTTTCCGTTCTTATGAAGTTGGTGGGCGTTGAATGAGTTGACCTCTATTCCTCATCCTGTTATACTCTATGTACACATTATACTTTGTTTTTTTTTCTTATTTCCTATTCACTCAAGGCACATTTGCCTTTAACTAGGAGGTTATTGGGGATAAAGGCACATGTGCCTAGCTGTCTGTGTATTACTACACTGATAGTATCTGCACTTGCACATTGCAAGTGATGGTTGCCCATCATTGTTACTTCATCATTTATTCTTTCAGTGATGTTTGAATAAAGGGAATGCTAGTCACACATTGTGATGGTTGGATTTCCCACATCTTAAGTCTCTCTCTCTTGTTCTCTTGCTCCATCCACCATAGCTCACACCTCTCTTATTTCCGCTGGCTCGTGGTTCCACTTGGGCTTCTCCCTTCAAGAAGGGGAAAAGAGGGGAGAAATGATGGTTTGGTTACTTTAGTGAAAGAGAGAAATACATAAAATATTATAGTTTTTTTGCTTTATTTGGATTATATATATATATATATATATAATTGATTATAGACAATATAGTTTAGAAAATTACTAAGTTGTGATAAGGAACATGCCAATTTAATCTTAATTCCTTTCTACATTGATTGAGATTTTGTTAAGAATAGCAAACGATGCTTGGCCATAGAGGCCAGATGTATGCCCATAGAGGCTGAATCTATGCTTTGGAGAGGCTAGAAGATAGACAATTGATGTATGCTCTAGGAAGAGATGTTCAGAATCCCATATGCACACTGAGGAGAATGGTATATCCAAAAAGCTATAAAGGCATGTACTTGGTTGACACTCATATTATGTAATGGTACTATCAGTTTGAGTCATTGTCAGTGTCATTGTCCATTTTACACAAGAATGTGTTTATGAATCCAAGCTAATCTATCTTGGAACCTATTTCACTTGTGTAACAGTTAGTCTAAGTCTATGTCATCATGAGTTGTATATTCATTTTTCATCCCCCATAGCTCCTGCCATGCTCTAGATCCTCACTTTTGACATGGTATCAGAGCTCAGTGGGACATGGCACTACTCCTCTAGTTTCGTTTCACTCTCATCTAGCTCGGCTTGAGCTCAAGTCCCTAGATTAGGGCAAGTCTAGAATCCCATTTCCTACTCTTTCTTCTCCTACCCTGCTTGAAGCTCTTAGATATCTTCAACTAAACAAGATCTTGACAAACTTTCTTCTGGAGATCTCTACTCCTACTCCTAGAGCTCCTCTCAATCACCTTAGAGCTCAACATTAGGTCATCTGTAGCGAGCATTGTCAACTGTGTCAACTTCTGCTCTATGTGTCCTCCATAGCCAAACATGACCTAAAGTCAATTGAGCTCTTCGATCTCACAGTAGAGGCCATTTCAGCTCACAATTTCTTTTGTGGATCTCTTCATCACTTTAGGGCACTCCTTCCTGGTACATCACAGTATGACATTGAGCCTCCCTAACTCCAGCATTGCATGGATTGTCCATCGCTACCCTGTTTGTGCTTGCATGATGTTTGTACTAACGAATCGTCTCCTGCACTGTGTGATGTATCTTGTGAGCATAGGGCTTTGAAAGCTTACTATGTAAGCTCTCTCTCGAGACAATATCTTCAAGAAAAATTTCTCCTACAAGCTGCATCAGAAGAAAAACTAGTCACATTTAGAAACCCTAACAGTGGACTCCATGGCCACTCAAGCTTCAAGCTCATATTTTCTTAGATTTTCTCACTCCTGCCACTTGAACCAAGTTCCTACCGCTGAGACCTGAAGTTTCCAACAAGTCAAATTTCAGGAAGAAGATTCGGAGCAACCCACCCGAAGATCAAGAAGACCACCTGAAATTAGGCAACATCAAACCTGATATCAAGCTAGTATCTCTTGATACTATTTTGCCTGTGTCCCTTGACACATTGAAGTGTAATTTTTAAAAATATTCTCAGTTTTTTGGAGACAATTTTCATCATGGAAATGACCAAAATCAAGTATTTTATAAGGACGCTTTTCGTGAAAAGTGACAAAATCATTGTTACTCACTTCAACTACATGGAAGACTTGATTGACCTACTTGTAGAAAGAAATGCATTTACCCATACTAAAGTGCAATCAATAATCTTATTTGAAGACTTTGAAGACATTTCTATTGCCTCAAAGTTGGTGGTATCTTTGCTTGAGGGGGACAAGAAGAGCAAAGTCAAAGTCAAAGAAGCTGCAAGCAAAGTAAAGAGTGACAAAGCAAGCAAAATGAGGGATAAGATGTTGTATGATCTTAGAAGAAAATCCAATGTAATGTCAAGCCATGAGTCAAATCCATATGAAATCCCAAAAGCTACGTATCCCAAGATTTATGTAATAGTTCAACAAGTCATATCAAGTCACAGCAATGTACCCATCTCAAACTCACTGAGAAAGAAGACCTCACAAACAAGACTAGAGCACAAGATAATGAAGAGCATGAGGACCAAGAAGGAGCCCAAGAAGATCAAAGACACCCAGAAGATCGAGAAAAGTAAAGGATGCCAAAGAAGCATGAAGAAGATAAAGAAATATCCATTGTTGACAGTAAAGAATATTCCCATAGTGGATCTCATATTCCCTTAGTAGATTTGCTTCCCATAGTGGATGTAACAAACCCTACCAAAAATTTAAAGTTTCAAGCTTGACTTGACTAAGGCTACCAAAGAGCTAGTCTCCAGGTCCATGTCCGCATGTAGGGGGGCAAATGCTAGCAGGTGTATGAACTCATCATTGGGGGGGGGGGGGGTGTTAAGAATAGCAAATGATGCTTCGCCATAGAGGCCAGATGTGTGCCCATAGAGGCTAAATCTATGCCTTGGAGAGGCTAGAAGATAGACAATTGATGTATGCTCTAGGAAGAGATGTTTAGAATCCCATATGCACTGTGAGGAGAATGGTAGTATCCAATTAGCTATTAAGGCATATACTTGGTTGACACTCATATAAGGTAATGGTACTATCTGTTTGAGTCATTGTTAGTGTCATTGTCCATTTTACACAAGAATGTGTTTATGAGTCCAAGCTAATCTATCTTGGAACCTAATTCACTTGTGTAATAGTTAGTCTATCTAAGTCTATGTCATCATGAGCTATATACTCATTTTTTATCCCCCATAGCTCCTACCATGCTCTAGATCCGCAATTTTGATAGATTTAATATGAGAAGATTTCTTATTAGACATTATGGTCCATAATTTAGGGGTTCCATTAATGACCTAAAAGTCTCTTTAAGTTCTCTTATGGTTTGACTAAAAATATTGGTAGATTATGCTCAAGTCCAATACCATTAGGAGAAATATGGATTAAAGAGAGCACTTGAGCTTATGATATTACTAGAAATAAGTAGTTTTTGTCACAACCCTGAAATTGTTGCATGTCCCACATGTGATGCATATTACATGCATAGCATATGTGACATTAATTTACATCCCATAAATGATTATATTTGTGCTATGCTTAGCAACATTGTTTGCGATATTTTTTGTGATGTTTGTAAAATGGACATCAAGGCTTAAGTAATGTTTATGGAGCTATGTCCAATAATAGATTATTTGAATGGAAAATAACCAAGGCTTTCATACATGTGGCTCATTCATCCTCTTCTTTATTTTTTTTATTTTTCTTCTTTATTGTTGTCATCATTGTTGATTGATTTGCTATGGAGTGAGTAGGGAAAGCATTGCATTGCCTCAAGCTTGAGAGAAGAAGAAAAAATATCCATCTAAGCTCTTTTACATAGTTCTTGATTTAGGGTTTAATGTAAATTGTATACAATAGAGAGAAAAGAGGAAAGAGAAAAGAAAGAGGAGAGATTTAATCCTTGTTGTGTTCTTTTTTAGGTTTGTTTTCTTTATCATTTCTAGCTTTGTTTTAGTACTAAATGTGTGAGAGAGAGAGAGAGAGAGAGAGAGAGAGAGAGAGAGAGAGAGAGAGAGAGAGAGAGAGAGAGAGAGAGAGAGAGAGAGAGAGAGAGAGAGAGAGAGAGAGAGAGAGAGAGAGAGAGAGAGAGAGAGAGAGAGAGAGAGAGAGAGAGAGAGAGAGAGAGAGAGAGAGAGAGAGAGAGAGAGAGAGAGAGAGAGAGAGAGAGAGAGAGAGAGAGAGAGTGTGTGTGTGTGTGTGTTGAAGAAGGGAGAGAAACACACACAGGCACACACACATACACACACAAATGTCCTCATGCAGATCCCCATGTAAGAAAATTGTTTTCACATCCTAGTACAAGTCTAGATCCATTTGCACAATCAAGGCCAAAACTAGGCAAATAGTAGTCATCTTGACCACAAGGGAGAATATATAATCAAAATCAACTTCCTTTTCTTGCTTAACATTCTTAGCAGCTAACCAATCCTTATATACTAGTTTAGGGTGACCAAAGGTGGTCTTCAACTTATACACCCACTTGCATGGCACTGCATGTTTTCCACTGGGCTATGGAACCAAATCCCACATATGATTCTTATGTAATGAATCAAACTTAGATTGCATGGATCTCTCCTAAGAGTGACTATCACCTCTGTTGGAAAATCAAAGTGAGAGCATAAAGCTGTATGCACAAGAGGGAGAGAGAGCTCAAGCATAAAAAGGAAATCTTGCTTAGTAAGTTTCTCAAGTACAAATAAGTTACACTCTCTCTACACTTGAGAGTGACCTCCAAGCAATTTATATAGCCTCACTATGGGCTAAGATTAAGGTTTTTCTTTCCCTTCAGTTCATTCACACTTCAACTTCCCTTATGCACCCTTGCTTACTCAGGATTCCCATGCTATACTTCTAATATCCCCTTTAATGCTAAGGTGGCATTGGATTACATAGCATGTAAATGGTTCCCCCCCTCAATGACTCAGTGGGATGCCTTTATACAATAGGCTACAAGGATATTTATGGAAATATAATACAACAGATATTAGAAAAGTTGGTTATCAGGTGCTCTAGAGACATAGTTGGCCTCCAATTCTTTGGGTACTTTAGGAGGGTTTGGACATTTACTAGTGATATGCCCTGTTTGTATACATTTGTTGCACTTCATCTTGTTGGGATATTTTTTCCAGCAATTGCTTACAATATGTTCTTTTTCATTGCAAAAGGAACATTTAGTAGTCATAGTTTGATTTGTTGAGGTAGATACTGAGTAATGAGCTAGTGCTACCTTCCTTTTGATTTGTTTTCCCCTCATCCAAACAAGACTAAATGACACCTTCAAGTGTAGGATTTGGTACATTTGTTAGGGTAGTGACAAGAGTTGAAAAGACTTTTCTTATAACTTCCCATAGGATTGCAATGACATCTTCTTCAATAACCGGAGCTTGGACTAAAGCTAATTGAGCCATCATACCCTTCGTGTGAAAAATGAACTTTCTCTGGTCTTCTTCTTGCTTGTATTCCAAGTTGAAGAGCTCTTTTTTGAGGAAGATTTTGGAATTCTTTTCTCTTGCACCATACACTTTCTTGAGTTCATCCCATTTCTCCTTTGTAGTTGCAAAAGTTGGTCAATATGGTAAATTAAGGATTCATCAAAGTGCAAAATTATTATGGCTTGGGCTCTTTCATCATCTCCTACATCCATAGGGTTGGATGGATCAATGGTTTTGGTCCCTTTGATGAAGGGCAAGTAACCCCTCTCCATCATTTTATATTTCACTAACACTTGCAATGGGTGGAAGTCTCTCCCATCAAACTTGCAGGTTTGAGGCTTTACATCAATATAGGCCATGATAGGAAGGTCTTATTGATTACACAAGGCAATGGCAGTGTCTAATCCTTTACAATGCCAACTTATGGACTTGAGGCTTTACATCAATATAGGTCATGATAGGAATATCTTACCAATTACACAAGGCAATGGAGGTGTCTAATCCTTTACAAGGCAGACAATAAGAGTGAAATTTTTTAGTCCAAGTGAATAGCAAACTAAAAGTAAATAATTTGTACTTAGACAAATAAGATTAGATGAAGAGAAGGAAATGATCTATGTGTTTATATCTAACATATAGCCTTACAATGATCAAGAGTTAGATGATGAGAGTTAAGCATTTAGAAAATACGCTTAAGATGAGAAAAGCTATTGTTCTCATCCTAACATTGCTCAAAAGCACATGAGACATATTCATACCGTTATCAAATCTTAGATAGTTTAGCCTATGTCTAGACTGGTTCTCAAGCATAGTAAGAAAGTGTTGAAATTAAGCAAAACTTTTGATTTCTAATCTATAGGGTAGGTCTAGACTTTATGAAAATAATCATAATTGAATGTAATGAAGTATGTTGTACCACCCAAGAACTTATAGGGCATGTAACCACAAATATCTGAATGAACAAGAGCTAAAGGCTCACATGTGTACATAGTGCCAGATGTTTTATACATGTTACGAGTTCACATACCATATAAACAACGTTCACATAAATCAAAACATGAAAAGTATAGGGTGAGAGATACTACAAATGAGTCAATACCTTCATTCCTTTGAGGGACATATACCTAGGACAATGGTGATGCCAAAGAGTACACGTGGAAGGTTTGTAACAACCAAAACACGATCATTAGTTCCAGATACAAGTAAGGGATAAAGATTTTTGGTCTTGGTATCTCTGGCCAAAAGGTGGTTCCCATGAGTGTTTTTCCATATGCAGAATCACCAAAGAAATTATAATACATAGCATCATCCAATTGTTGTGCAAAGATACGACTTTTAGTCAAATCTGACACATGGGATACATCATATAAATCAAATGAACTACCAATAGAAAATTGCAAATGAACATTACCTATGCCAATAGCACAAACATGATCATATCCCAACCCCACAAAACTTGTCACATGATGATAAGTACAGAAGCAAGCATGATGCAGGGTCATATGAAATGAAGCCCTTGAATCAAGAAGCCAATACTTAAAGAAAGATGATTGAGTATTAGTCAACTGGATATCAAGTGAAGAAGAAGTCAAAACATGCTCATTAAAACTATATTCCAATGCATTCATTCTCTCAATCCTAACAATAGACTTTATGATATTATGATCACCTGAAGTCTTGGTATCATCCTGGACTTTTCCCTTGCCTCTGTCTCACATATCTTGGTGCATCTTATGGAATTGCATGGCTAAATATCCCTCTACCTACAATAATGCCATGTAAAGATGACTTAGGACCATAGGATTTACTACAATCTTGTCTACAAGATCTAGACTTTGACTTGGTATCTTGTGCATCTGTGCCATGGTGTCATTACTATATCTACCATTATTACACCATCTAATAATGAGTACATGATAGATGCATGTTACATCAATATTATTTCTATTTACTTCCTCAATAGCAAGACCCCCTCTACACCTTTAAACTTAAAACTATATGTAGGAGCATTAGTCCTTATGGCAATGTGGAAACTATCCCAAGTTTCAAGGAGAGTGACAAGCAAGAACATAGCCCTAACAATTTCCTCAAAGGTAATCCCCTATGTGAAGTAAGCTAATTGGAAATGGAATAAAACTCATTCAAATGAGAAGATTTGACTGTAGCTTTCTTTATATGAAGTTTCATGAGTTGTTAAGCCAGTATAATTGCAAAGCAATGCTTTTCTTATGGTAAAGGTTACATATTTATCCCATAGCTCCCAAGCACCACACTCTGTCTCAATGACATCAAATTAAACTTGCATTAATAAATACAAGATAATAGTAAACTTGCATAAATCATCAAGATCAACCTTAGCCTCTAATCATACTCTTTGGAATTTATCCTTCAGCCTTCAATGGTATAACTTGCTTCTTTTGAACCAAAACTTTCCATATCTAGGTCTTCTAATAATTGAAGTTGTTGCCATCCAACTTGTCTATGTTAAAAATGGCACTATCCGAAGAAGAATTTTAAGCACATGCCATTATGAGTGCATAGAAAAGAGTGTATGGGCTATTGTAATAACAATAAATCAACCCCAAATTTAGCCCAAGATTGAGTGCAAGAGGCTAGTGCAATAGAATGTATGGCTATTCATAAAATAAATATAGTAAGGTGCTCAAACCAAGTGTTTGCTCTCAAAAAAAAAACTCAAACCAAGTGCTTGCCCTAAGCAAAATAACGAAAAACTGAATTTTACATTGTTGTACATAAACTATAGTAAAAGTGTATGCAACTATATGCAAAAGATGTAAGGACAAAGCTCTCATTGGTTGGGTAACAACCAAGTTGAAAATGCAACTATTAGTGTACGAGAATTAGCATAAACCTGCAAGTATCAAGAACTTTCAAAGAACCAAATTATGCCAAGTACATAGATGCATCCCAATGAGAGGGTATCCATGTACATAAAGTGACTATGCATAAGAGATCTCTCAAGCAATAGGGAGATCCAACCAACTGTAAGCAAACTCACTACATATAAATAGTGAAGCTCATGTGCATAATCATAACATGTATCCACCATTAACAACTTGCAGGAGATTTTGCTCAACTGCCAAGACCCACGGATTGCTTATTGCTCAAGCGTTTCAAGTCGAATGCCAATGTGGCTACCTCTTACCTAGTAATAAGTGCTCTCAAACCTATGAGTGTAGTGAGCTTACCTCAATGACTGATCGAGTACCCTCCTCTCTCAAGCACACCGATAGCTCCATGATGCGAGATGCAAGCTCAAGTAACCTCAATCCTCCACCTCCAAGCACCATGCTCCATAGCCGGGTGTGCGAGATAAGAGAAGAGAAGAGAAGAGAAGAAGAGGGGAGAAGATGGAGAGCTTCTCCACCACGGTCCCTCACCCTCACACACTTACTCCTTGACACTCTCACACACTCTCTCTCAAGCACAAGCATAATCAATCAAGAAGAAGAAGAGAATAGAAGAAGAAGAAGAAGAAAAAGAAGAAGAATAGAGCCACTTTTGCCACACACCAAGAATGAGATTCTCTATTCACTTTTTGGCTTTTATACATGCCCTTATCCCTTTTGGCACCCATCCCCGTTTTTACATGACCGGCCATCTTGCCAAGTCCTCTTTTCCTATTTCTGTCTATTTACATTTTACATTCACCTATGTCCATCTACTCTTTACAACTTTCACAGGAGGGAGCATGGTGCTCTTTTACAAAAATTTGGGGGTGCCTTTACATTTTAAAATGCGCCTTTGCCTTTGCCTCAACTTTTAAGGTTGCCCTTGCACTTTTGGTATTTTCTCCTCTTATTCTTCTATCGGACTACCTTTTTCCGCTTTGCTTTGCATTTTTGAATTTTCTTGAACTTTCTTTTACTTTGTTTTTCTCTATCTTGCACTGGGATTAATATTACCCCTCTCTCCTAGTCGAGTGCCAGTCCCATGGCACTTGTGGAACTTTGTTGATGAGGGCTCGAGTGATTGAAGGGTAGTCATGTGAGTCAATGATGGGGCTTGTGTGGGGATTGGACATGGGAGAGAAGCATGCCAAAATGGTTGAGGTTGTGGAGACCGAGGGCATATTTTGTGGGTGACAAGGGCCTTTGAATTCGGTAGTTAGACGCGAGTGCATACCATGTGCCACCACCCCACCACGCCGCCACCACACCACCACCACCATCCACCACATGCCACCTCACGCCTGATTCATGGGCCTATGGAATTGGGAGCTGGGTTGCAAGCCCGGGGTGTTGTCCCACACTTGAGGACCCACTTCATGGCATAGGGAATGTGCAGTGGGTGTAGCTTAGGAAGACAAGTCTAACCATAGGTGAGTGTGACCTCCCTAGGTGTGTCCTGCCCTTGATGTGCCCTAAGCGTGAAGTGGGGAGCAAAAGGGGCTAGGGGTTTAGGGATGGAGTCTACTGATCAAGGCCATTGAATGCACCTAACTTGAGGACCCCTAGGTACAGTGATTGTGACACTCATCAAGTGAGGTGTGTTTTCCCACTTTCTACTTGATTTTCTTTTGTATCTTTACTCCTGTCTTTTGCTTTTTTCTCTTTTACTTCTCTTTCTCTTTTTCTTACTTACTTTTTCTTTTCTTTTCTCTATTTATTTATTTATTTTTTGAGTGCATACCAGGAGCTAATCCTCGTGTTCCTGGTTGTGGGTGAAAGAGGTTGGGGGGGCTTAAGGGACTTACTAAGAAAGTTCTTGCTCTACATGTAGCCCTTTAGATTCATTCGTACATTAAGAGGGGTTGTTGAGAAAAATGGATAAGTACATCGAGTAAATCGGTTGTTGTTTATGTCCTCTAGTAGAGCCATACAAAAGGATGGAAGGAGGGTGGATCTCATCATGAGTCTAGCCATGGCACAACTATCTATGCCATCATTCAAATAAAAAAATAGAGGCAGTAGGAAGTATTCATGAGAGGTAGGATCTTGCTTAAGTAAAACCCTAAGTAGCCTAAGGTAGTTACAGGTCATGATGAAAGCTAGATCGGGGCAAGAAGAGAATTTGCTAAGGAAATGGGAGATGGAAGGCCCTAGGTCATCTTTAGAGAATGTAAGGGCTTCCTTTGGCTTAGTAGCATTTACATTATATATTTTAGGAAAATCATAACGACCATGGATGTTGGGGTTAAGGTCCATTCCTACCCTTCTTGGATATGGCATGTATGTTGGGTCATTTCTCTCGTAGGGTAGGGTATTACAAAATGACAGCCGTGCGTCCATGTTCCAATCCCAAATTCTTATTCTCCACTTTGGTGGTGGCTCGATACCCCTTCATGGTCTTGGATGCCTCCATGACTTTGTCTTCCCAATAGTCTTGTGCCTCTTTCCCCCACAGTGTTGGATTATTCTCCCTTTCTACATTTCACTGATCTCCAAGCCTCCTGCCCATGCCTATCACCTCCTCTACCACTTTCGAGGATAATATTTGGCTCAGTGTGGATGGGTATCAAAAAGTAAATTCAAAGGGCTTGCACTTGTTTTCCCATTGTTTTCACAATGTGAGTTCCATGTTCTAGTTGACAGGGAAGCATTCTTCTTTTTGTGGGATGGGAGCTTTCGGGATTGCTAGGGGTCACGCCCTTAGTCTTTTTTATGCTTGTTCCAACATCGTCTTCCTCTTTTTCCTGACTTCTGATTTTCTTTTTGTAGATGTATCCTCTCGTAGCACTTTCTGCTGGAACTTCTGGTCTTGAAGAGGGTGGTTGGGGGACTTGTTCTTTGTCTTGTTGCCCCAGCTTGAAGTCTGCCCGACTTTAGGAAGTGGTATCTTCTGTTCTTCTCTCATTGGCTCTTGTGGTCCTTGTTCCTCCATGTATGCCAGCAATTCCATATCTCAAACTGTTAGTCATGTCCTTAGCAGGTACTCCATTTGCTCTCGTTGGCTTAGGCTCATTTTTTGCTTCGTGTACCTAGATACAAACGAGCCATACCTTATGGCCCTACGGGTAATCTCCAACTTCTTCATTAAGATTTCAACAGTCTCCTCCTCTTCTCGATGCGTGATGACTAAAATGGTGCTAAGGAAGACAAGTTGCTGGGCTTCCATGCTCGTCTTTATGGCCTCTGCCCCTGCTCTTTGCTTACACTATTGTCTTCTTCATGGGCTAGACGACTTGCCAATTCTTTCACTCTTCCCTCACTCTTGGCTACCCACTCCTCTGCTTTTTGCTTCATTTCCTCTAGGATTTCATTTTGCCTTTATGCTAATGCCACCATCCTGTTGAGATGGCAAGCTCAATACGTGCGGACATTGATGATGGACCGCCTGGCTAGATGAGTCTGCATGTCTACATTTAGCACGTTGGTAGTCATTATGATACTCACATGGCCACTGACTTATCACTTATTATATTTAGTTTGTTACACCTACCTACAGCTGGCAAATATATAACGCCAGTCGATTAGTGTAGTTAGTTATACACTGTTTAAATTAGAAGGCCACTTTCCTTTATGTTGTATCTTATCTATACTTTTTGTACATTGTATAATGTGTGGAAGAAGAAGAAAAAATCAACAAGAAAACGTTTTGGCCTCCATCTCTCTTCTTGTGTTCTTGAGCGAGCTTTCTCTTGTGTATACAATGTGTGTTTGGCGCAGTAGCTCAAGCAAATCCCCCCACCATGTGTTTCTTGACATGGTATCAGAGCCGTGCCACTAAGAGAGGCTAATTTTGAAGGCTGAAGTGAAGGAGAAGAAGCAAGGTTCGAGCAAGTAACGGGTAAGAAGCTCTTCCATTCTTTCACTCTCTCTCTTGGATAGTGCTTGTGGAGGCACTGGAAGCAGGGTCGAGCAAAAATCTCAGATTGCAGTGAGATTTGGTGTGCGAGCAGAGCACTGTATATTCAACAGGCAAGCCCTTTAGCGCTTATCCACAGTTATTTTGGGCATCTGAGGCCATTTCGGGCCCCATTTTAGAGCCAAAGGTTGTGGACAACAATTTCAGGGTACATTGTGATTTCCATTGTATTGACCGAAAGTGGATGCATAGGTTACATATTTCGAATTTCTAATTATTGAGGTGTTTGCAGGAAGCAAACATAAGGTTTATCAGCAAACAACTTGCAAATTACATGTACTATTGAGCAATCAGTGAAAAAGATTGCTTGGTCTATTGCTATGCACGTGTTGTGAAAGATTGTAGAAGACTAGCTTGCTGTGTTATATCCTTGTTTGTGATAATGGCAGAGAGTGGAAATCCCATTATTGAGAAGCTCGACAAGAACAACTACCCTTCATAGAAGTTCCGTGTGACGAACTTCCTCATTGAAAAGGGCCTTTATGAATTTGTTTCAAGTGAAGAAAAGGAGCCAAAGCTAGGTATCCCTCGGACTGCAGATGAATTAAAAGCATGGAAAGAATCGAATGCGAAAGACAAAAATGTGATGTACTGGTTATCTGCAATCATTGATAATAGGACGTTGGGACATATCAGGAATGCAGAAACTTCACATGCAGCTTGGACAATTTTTGAGAACATGTTTTTAGTAAATACAAAGGAACGAAAGATTAAACTCAAGCAAGAGTTGAATGCCTTGAAGAAAGGGAAAATGTCTGTCAATGAGTATGTGTTGAAGGTAAGGAGCGTTGCAGAAGCTTTAGTAGCGATTGATGCAATGCCTGATGATGATGATTTGGTTTCATCCATTTTGAGTGGCCTTAACAATGAGAAGGCATGGAAATCATTTGTTACTTCAGTATATGTACGGAAGCCATTTCTAGATTTTGATGAGTTGATCTCTCTCATGATTATCGAAGAGATCAATGTGCAGGGTGACTCATCTGAAAAAAATGGTGAATAGGTTCAAGCATTTGATTCAAGTTCAGGAACGGGACGTGGTAGATCCTCTTCGAGAGTTCGTGGTATGGGACGTGCTAGCGATAACCAGCAAAACATGTTCAATCAACAATTTGGTGAAATGCAGGTTTCAGGAGGCCGAGTAAAGTTTAGATGCAGGGGGAACTCTAGAGGAAGAGGTGGATGGCAGAATAGAGGTTCTAGAAATTCTATTATTATTTACCATTATTGTGGCAAAACAGGCCATATTGTAGCCCATTGTTATGCAAAGAAGGATTATATTCGCAGTGTAAATTGTAGCAAGGAAACTATGCATCGTCTTCACGATAGAATGAAGACCAAAATGAGCGTCTGTTTGTTATGCAGTATATGATGAATGCAGTTACAGGAAAGGGGACACATGATGATGTATGGAATGTCGATTTAGGTTCATCTAATCATATGACTAGTCATGTTGAATGGTTTGGAGAGATACAAGACTTACAAAATCCAGGTTATGTGCAGATATGTGATGATTCACGCCACCCAATTTCACATATTGGAAAGGTTCCCTTATCTTTGTATGATGGCCAGACAAAGAGTCTGACATATATACTACATGTGCCATCAATTATAAAGAATCTAGTGTTGTTGGCCAAATGGTAGAGCAGGAGTTGTAGGTCCAATTCAATGCAAAATGTTGTTTTGTAGAAGACTTTAATGATAAGTGCAGGTTGGTCGCAAAAGGGAGTAGAGTTGGCTGAATGTTCACTTTAGATGCTGAAATTCTTGCAATGGATGCTGCTATGTATGCTAAAGGAAAAGGAGGAGTTGCAAATATTGAAATATGTCATAAACGTATTGGACATGCAAATGTGCAAAGGCTGAAATTAATGCAGTCCAGAGGATTGGTTATAGGGTTGCCTTCTTTTAGAGTTGTAGAATTGCATAAAGTCTGTGAAGCATGCCAGTTTGGTAAGCAGGCAAGACAACCCTTCTCGCATAATAGAGAAGTGAGTAGAAAAATGCTTGATGTAGTGCATACAAATGTTTGGGGGCCTACACAGAATGTATCTCTTGGTGGCAGCAAATACTTTGTCACATTTATTTGATGACTGCTCAAGGAAGTTATGGGTATACTTTATGAAGAAAAAGAGTGATGTGTTTGAGTACTTCAAATCTTTTAAGGCAGCTGTTGAAACAAAAACATGCTTAAAAGTGAAGTGCTTGAGATCAGATGGAGGGGGAGAGTACCTCTCTAATGAGTTTACTTGTTTCTTAAGGACTCATGGGATAAAGAGGCAATTTACTTGCAGGTATACCCCACATCAAAATGGGATTGCAGAAAGAAAAAATAGGCATATTGCAGAAGTCGCACGGGAATTAATGGCTGAAAAGAATATTCCCAAACATTTTTTGTCTGAGGCTGTCCATACTGTTGTCTACATTATGAACAGAACTCCCACAGCTGCAATTCATGGGATGACTCTTGAAGAGTGCTTTACTGGCAAGAATCTCGAAGTATCACACTTGAAGGTATTTGAATGTGTTGCGTATGTTCATGTGCCATATGAGTTATGGAAGAAGCTTGATCCAAAGGTTGAAAAATGTATTTTTATTGGGTACTCTTTAGAGCAGAAAGGGTATTGATGTTATAACCCTGTCATAGGTGAGTTCAAAGTGAGCAGGGATGTTATCTTTGATGAGATGGGCAAGTATACACCTGCTGGTGATGTATTAGATGATGATAATGATCATGACAGTTATGTGTAGAAAGAAAAACAAGAATCACAGAGTCTTAGTGGACCATAAATATCATTTGGTACTATACCTACAGTGAGCCCTTGGTCTGGGAGACTAAGGAGTAGCCCCACATCTTCAGGTGGATCTATAAGTGTTGCAGGGAAGGACAAAGAAAAGAAGAAAGTGCTGGATGGTAATGATGCATCTACCAGTCATTTGGGATTTGATGGAGATTCCAATGGCTCAGAGAGTTTGGATGATGAGCTTGGTATTCCTTCAGTCAGGACACCAGGTGTACAGAGAGCTTAGAGTAATGTAAAGGCTCCATTGAGTGATCCGGTGGTATGCAGATCTAGCAAGGTCAAATACCATGTTAAAAGATTTGGTTTTGAAGGTTATGCAGCTCACCATTATGCTTATATGGTGAAACTAGTTGAGGATGTTGAGCCCACTTGTTTTGAGGATGTTGTTGGTCATGCTCATTGGGATGCGGCAATGGATGAGGAGATGGCTACATTAGAAGCCAATAAGACTTGGGATTTGGTACCTTTACCTAAGGGTAAGAAAGCTATTGGCTGTAAGTGAGTTTACAAAGTCAAGAATAATGCAAATGGTTCAGTTAGTAGGTATAAAGCTAGGCTAGTTGCAAAAGGCTATGCTCAAACATATGGCATAGATTATGAATAGACATTTAGTCCAGTTGCTAGGATGGCAACCGTTAGATGTGTGATTGCCTTGGCAACAGCCAAAGGTTGGAGTTTGCAGAAAATGGATGTTAAGAATGCCTTCTTGCATTGTGAATTGCAAGAAGAAGTGTATATGGAGTAGCTAGTAGGTTATGAGGATTTAGAGCATCCCACATATGTGTGCAGGTTAAAGAAGGCGCTCTATGGGCTGAAGCAAGCACCTAGAGCATGGTCTGACAGGATTGGAGAGTATATTATCAATATTGGATTTTGTATTTTTGATGCTGATAACTCACTTTATGTGAGAAAGGGAGATGCAGGTTTGGTCATCATAGTCATCTATGTGGATGACTTGATTATTACATGTGACAGTGACAATGGGATTGTTGAAGTTAAGGACTTTTTGAAGAAGAAGTTTGAGATGAAGGATTTGGGTGAGCTGAGATACTTTCTTGGTATTGAGGTGATCACATGTGATGAGGGTATATGGCTATCCCAAAGGCAGTATGGCTTGGATATGTTATCCAAGTATGGTATGACAACATGTAAGCCTCTTTCAGTACCATTGGAGCAAAATGTGAAGTTGAGTGCCGACGTTGGGGATGAGATAGAAGACCCTACTATGTTCAAGAGGATAGTAGGGAGTTTGATTTACATGACTATCACAAGGCCAGACTTGAGCTATGTTATTGGTCTTGTGAGTCAATTTATGTAGACGCCTAGAAAGCCTCATTTGGATGCAATTAGACGTATATTGAGGTATGTGAAGTCCACTTTACATTATGGACTTTTTTATGAGGCAGGTAAGGATGTACAGGTCTTTGGATACACAGATGCAGATTGGGCTGGTAGCATGTCAGACAGAAGATCTACAAGTGGATTCATGTTTTCCCTTGGCAGTGCAACAGTTACATGGAGTAGCAAAAAGCAACCTACAGTTGCTTTATCGAGTAGAAAGGCTGAGTATAGAGGTGCTGCTATGGCAGCATGTGAGGTGGTATAGCTGCAAAAGTTATTAGGTGAGTTGGACGTGCAGGGAGATGGTCCAGTTGTCATTCATTGTGACAACATGAGCAGCATACAGTTAGCTAGGAATCCAATGTTCCATGCTAGGACAAAACACATTGAGGTGCACTACCACTTTGTGAGAGAGAAGGTACTTGCAGGAGAGATTGACTTGGTATATGTCAGCACATAGGATCAGATAGCTGACATTTTCACAAAGGCATTGGGTGCAGAGAAACTTTGAAAGTTTCGAAGCTTACTTGGAGTTGCAGACATAGAATTGAGATTGAGGGGGAGTGTTGAGATGGCAAGCTCGACACATGCGGACATTGATGATGGACCGCCTGGCTAGATGAGTCCGCACATCTACACTTAGCATGTTGGTGGTCATTATGATACTCACATGGCCACTGACTTATCACTTATTAGATTTAGTTTGTTACACCTACCTACAGCTGGCAAAGATATAACGCCAGTCGATTAGTGTAGTTAGTGATGCATTGTTTGACTTAGAAGGCCACTTTCCTTTATGTTGTGTCTTATCTATACTTTGTGTACATTGTATAGTGTGTGGAAGAAGAAGAAAAAATCAGCAAGAAAACGTTTTGGCCTCCATCTCTCTTCTTGTGTTCTTGATTGAGCTTCCTCTTGTGTATGTAGTGTGTGTTTGGCGCAGTAGCTCAAGCAAATCCCCCCACCACACGATTCTTGACACATCCTTGGCTCTTGTTCCTTCCACCTTTGGATTGCTTCTTCTTTCTCCTTTTCCAAGTGCTCAATTTCCCTTTCTAGACTTTCTTGCTCTTTCAGCTCTGTTAGCAACCTATGATCCATTTTCTTCATGTCTCGTCAATACTCTTCCTATTTTTGAGTTTTTTCTTTGTCCTCTGCTTCAAGTTTGTCCTCTTTGTTCCATTTTAACTCCTCTCTCAATTCTTCATGTTGCATGAGGATGAGGTTGTACTCCCTTTGCAAGCCTATGAGTTCCTATTGTTGTTCTTCAAGCCTTCCTACCAATTGTCGTCTTCCTTTTCCTTGGCTTTGAGCTCTTTCTTCAATGCATAGATTTCCTTTTGGTAACCTGCTACTTGGCGAGCCCTTTCCAACTAGAAGGCTATCAATATTTCTCTTTCGGCCTCTAATTCAACCTACAATTGTCTTCTTCTCCACCTTTGCTTTGTCTAGCTATGTGAGAAGCTATTTGACGTATTTGTCATAGCTCATAGATGACGACACTACTGTAGGTATAGTCATTGTTGATGTCTCTATCTTCTGCTTCTTGGGGTCTTGCCTTGATTCACCATTTGCAGACAACTGCCAATATCTTCATTCCAGTCGGAGCTCCTCCACTCAAGTCTGAGGCTATTTCTTGCACTTTATTCACTAGATATTGCACCTAGGCCATGAGGTTGCTTGCATCCACTATGCTAGTGATGCCTTGGGTGGTTGTGGTGGTCACTGGTTGGGGCACGAGAGTAGGCGGAATTGGATACAATAGGCCCTTTCCTTTGTGTTCTGCCATAGGTGGTGGTTGAATCTTTGGTACTTGGGCACTGGTGCTTGGGACTTCTTCCCTTAGTGGACTCATAGTGGCCTACTCCTCATCCCTGGAAGGCCGTTCCACCAACATACAAATGGCTCGAGCCAAATCTTTATCTTCCTTCTTGTGTAGCTCTTCTACCTTTGCCTCTACTTTCCTCGTTCTCTCTTCTTTAGAACTCCTCGATTCCACTTGCACTCTCTACAACTCAACCTTTTCTTCCTTGGCCATTCTCTCCCTGGTTTCTTTCCATTGCTTTTGAGGAGTCATTTTCTTTAGCGTTCTAGGCCCTCCTTGGCCAGATGGTATCTCTCATTCTCTGCCCTTACTCATTCTCCTTTCACTCAATTTCTCTTGCTCCTAGGGTGGTGATATTTCAGGTGTCTCCCCCACTTCCCCTTCACCTTTCACCTCTTCCATAGCCTCTTGGGTTATAGCAGTCAACACCCCACCAAACCCTATAATCGATGCTTTTGATGACAATTTATTCCTTGTCGTCCTTGCTGTGGAAGCTGGAGACTCCCCGCCTATTGGTCTTGTACCTGTGGCTAGTGCCTTTGCCAAAGCTTCAATTGTTTTTCACATGTAGCCATTCCAATTCACTTTATCCACATGGACTTGGTTATAAGGCTCTCTAGCAAGGGTACTCCAATTTTGTTCATTAAGGCATTGTACCTTTTGACTAGAGAATAGTGCTTGGATCATCTTTGCTTGCAACTTGACTTTAGGATCTGGAATATCGGCTAGGTTGATGCCATCATTCGTGTGGACTTGGGCTTTTTCCATTCCTAGCATGCTGTAGACATCCCTTTTAGGTCACCTGTCAACCTTCTTGACTAGGCCCAATGCTCTTTCCACCATTTTTGGGCTGCTTTGCCTAAGCAAATCCCCCATCAGCAATGTTACAGGAACCAATAGCAATGTCGTAAGCAGGCCATTAGCCACTTGCCTTTCATTTTTCCCTACACTCTTTTGCCCCTAGTCTTGAGCAGCTTGCCTATACTGATGGTGTCTAAGCCTTGTCTTTGTGGTTTTGCATGAGGTGTGGATGCATCTCTTGAGTTTATGTGTGTCAGTGAGATAGGTGTGCTTACAATGGAGAACTTGTTGATCTCGTCTTCTAAGATGGTCTTGGCATCCTTTAGATGCTCTTGGGCTTCTCTCACCCATTCCTTAACCTTGTCAACTATTTTCAATTGGCACTTTGGATTAGGATATTCCCCAACCTTGCCACTCCCCTTCTCTGTGGTTTTAGGTTTTAAATTCTCAGTCTTTGCATCCATTACATGGTTCCCTCTCATTAGTGTGGTTGCACTATCCATTTTTAATATCACTTTGGCATCAACTCTCTTTTTCTTCCTTCATCGAGTCTTCTTTCCTAATTGAGGCTATATCTAGGTTGCTAGGTCATGGCAATGAAATATCGACTTGCTTCATTTATGCCCTAGTCATGATGTTCAATGAGATGGTAGTGGCCTCACCATCAACTGTTTTGATCCCAAATAGCCCCAAAGGTATAGAAGGTACGATGACTGAGCTAGTAAATGGCTTTCACCTGGAACATTTTGCATATAAGTGAGTGATTCCACACTCGGGGCATCTCAAGTCGGCTTTCTCTCAGTTAGCTTGTTCTCGTTTAGGGCAACATGATGAGATATGCCCTGGGTGGCTACAAGTCCAATATGAGATTGGGTCTTGGCTTTGCCCTCCTAGGCCTATACTTCTTCCCCCCGGCCTAACGCCATCATCGCTACTAGTCTAAAGTCCATTAAGATGGGATTTCCCTCATTGTCATACAGGCATAAGGTTTATGTATGTCTCATCCTCAATCTGATCCTCCACATAATGTATTGGAGCGTCAGTCAGTGGATAGGTCATGAAGGATCCATGAGGTCTAGGTATACTTGTAGGGTTGATGTCCATTCTGGGGACAGCCGGCTTGGCATCATTAGGTGCTAGGAGAGCTAATGGAGCTCCCCTTCCAAATTATGGTGACATATTTCCCAAATAGTATGCTAGTTGTAAGGCTATGGATATGGCAATTGCCTTGGTAATTGACAATGCATAGCATCATGGGATGAACCTACCAGAGTTGGCACAAGGTCTAGATCTAGGATTTATGCACTCGATCGGGAGGTGGTTCCCTCCACAACAATGGACACATTGCACATAAGGTTGTGCATGTCTTCTAATCATTTCCTAGAGCTTGGCCAGCTCTAACTTTATGTCCGCCAATTCTTGGCTCGGGTCCTCTTCCCTTTGTCTTGGTCACTCTGACTAGATTCCTTGCTAGTGGTGGTAGCTCTCTCTGAGGCTCTAGAGGTTGCACTATCTCGGCTTGTGGGTCTCAAGCTCCTCTCCTTGAATAGGTCATCTACATGTATGGATTCTTCAAAGACCCTAGCTAGCACGTCCCTTTGCAAGTTCAAGTTGCCTACCAAGGCCTTGTTGAGCTCTTCACTCCTAATTCTGCTTATGAATACGGTGGAGATCACTCGCTCACTAAGTTTCTCTCTGTGGCTAGGATTCTCTTAAAGAGACTTTGCATGTGGGTGATGTAACCTCTAATGTTCTCCTTGTCCTTTTGACTGACATTCATGAGTCAAACCATGAGGTTATCCAAGTATCCTGCCTTAGAGAATCTCTTGATGAAGAGGCTCTTGAGAGTATTGAAGTTGTTACATTCAACATCATCTAAACTAGTGTACCACATCCATCCTTTATCTCCAAGACAAAGACCAAAGGCTTTCCCACATTGAATAGTGTCTATTAGGCCATTTGCCTCACACACCTACTCAAACTACTCTACAAAGCTATATGGATCATTGTTGGGTTGGTACTTGTCAAGTTGCTTAGCAACTACGGGGATCTTTGATCGGCTCCTTGAATTTGGAGTGATTCCTAGTCTTGCTAGCAATAAAGTTTCTAGGGCTACTTTGCTCTACTCAGTAGTCATGTTGTCTATGAGTCACTTTAGTGAGAAGCTCACTCAATGTGAGATTGGCTTCTAGGGCTCTTTTCCTCTTCGCATTGGGTCCTATCCTATTCCAATTGGCAAGCGCTAGAACTTGCTCGACCTCCCATATTTCTATTTCCTACCTTAGCCTCCTTTGAGCTTGCTATTCTTGGTTGTAAGCAGTTATGCCTTGCAGTGCCTTATTGGCCAAATTTCTCTCTTCCTCAAGGTCAGCTATGATATCCTTAGCCAGCCTACCATGATGCTCCATCTTGGTTTGTAAATCATATCGATTGATCATTTGTTGGATATTGGCTAGAAACTCTCCCAAGTCAGAGCTGGTCATTTTCATGATGGATCGTGGTCTTGACATTTGGTCGGTCTCTTGGTCCACTAGATTGTCGATCAAATTCAACTCAAGAAATGTTGAGTCCCTAATCATGTTGGTCTCCTAGCTCTCTAAGAGGCTTGCTTTCGATACTTGGTATCCTTGGCCATGCATTTGAGATTTGAGGATCTTCTCCTATTACCGAGTTCATTCATCAGGTTGCTTATCTTTCATGTGAGTTCCTTGTCAATTCATCTAGTCCTTAAATTTAAGTGCGCTCAAGTGTTCATTGGGTGCTTCTTTTCGTGTGCAGTGCAAAATCAAGCCTTCTACTTTCTCAATGCACTTTAAGTGAATATTCATGTAGTGCGTGACTATGACAAAAACAATGTGATGCAACACACTTTTCTAGTCCACTCCCTTAGGTGGTGGTCACTCTAATAGGTTTGGTTGGGTCCTTTAAGATGTTTCGAATGGGTGGTCTTGAGAGGCTTTGTTCAAGGTCACTTTCTAGGCAGCTAAGTCACGATCTTTGAAGTCTAGAGGCTTTATGAACCGTCCAATGTGTCTGGAGGCCTACAAGGGTCTTGCCTTGCTTCAAATTGAACTCTACCTGGCATGGGATGTACTGGATTGATCAATTTCCAAGCTTTGGTCAATGTGTCCAATTATCAGATGTTTGATTCCCAGTTCGATTATGGGACCTGTCTAAGTGAGAAAATTGGACGGGGTCCCTAGTTTTTCTGAGTTTGGTTGTCCGAGTTGATTGGCTGAATCAGATGGATCAAGTGGTTGTCCGAGTCCAAGTCTGTTCGACTCAAACTAGCTAATGACATCCAATTGGACTAGGACTACTGTGAGAAATGCGGGATCTAGAGCATGGCAAAACCGGAAGCTATGGAGGATGAAATGCGAAGTGTGGACTCATGATGGAGAAGACAAGGACACTGTTTGTTACACAAGTGAATTAGGTTCCAAGATTGAAACTTGGACTCATAAACACAATCTTGTGTATGTGGACAATGACATTGACACTTCACTGAAAAGAAAAGAGTACTATCATTGCATTAAGAAAGGAAGCAAGTACAATGCTTTATAGGAAAGTAGGAAACTGCAGTAGGCACCATTGTGCATATGGGATAAGTTAGCCTGCATATCCTTGACCCTGAGACTCCATACAAAGAGGCTGTTTGAGTGTAATTGCTGATTCTCAACACCCCTCCTCAATCACAACTAGAAAAGGCACAAAGTGTGTAGAGGCTGTAATGAGAACCACCTGCAAAGTGTGGGCATACCACAGACATGGCAAAACACCAGAGGCTATCACAAAAAAAGCTAAGTGTGGGTACCATAAACATGGTGGACATCCAGAGGCTTTAACAGGGGCCTCACAAAGTGTACAGGGACTGTAATGCCAAGTTACATAAGGAGTTTACAAAGCTTATGGCAGGAATCATTAGGGCAAGGAAGTACAAAGATTTTAAAACAGTCTATCAGAATTATGAGAGTACAAGGACTGATGAGTCTTGTCCTTCCGATCCTGGTGGTCTTCATCTTCATCTTCTTCTTCCTTTGCTCCATTTTCTTCTTCTTCTTTGACTGCGACTAGATAGGCCTTTTGGGATCTCTTTCTTGCGTGGCAGAACTTCTCGGTGTGTCCGGTCCTTTTGCCGAAGTCACAGAAGAGCTGATCCTTCTTGCCTTTGTACCTGTTGCCAACATATAATGCATGCTCATCTCTAGAGGTACTTGGTTCTTCTTTAGTTTTTAGCTTCTTTTCTTCTTCTAACAGTGATGTCTGGATATCAACAAGTTCAGGATTTGGCATGTTGATTAAAGTTGTTGATACATTATTATATTCAGGAGGCAAAATCTTAAGTAGAACACCGATGCAAACATCTTCATCCATTTTAATGTTGATTCCTGCAAGTTGGGTTAGGAGTCCTTCCATGTAATTGAGATGTGTGGCAAGTGATGTGCTGGACTTCATTTCAAGCCTGAAGAACTCAATTAGGAGGCCATACTTTGATGATTTAGATTGTGCACCGAACAGGGTGTCAAGTCTTTTCCATGTATCCTGTGAGGTCTCACAGTTATCCACATGATGGATATAACTGTCGTCTAGCTCCAGTTTGATAATGGCATGTGCTCTGTCATCATTCTTTTGCCAAGTAGTTGCAAGGTCCGCGTCCCGAGGTTTCTTCTCTTTGCCATTTGTGATGGCCCAGAGACCCTTCTTCATCAGGATGAGCTTGATGTGGGTTTGCCAAGTGTGGAACCCGACTCCTTTGAATCGAGCATTTGGAGAGTCTTTGCCCATGTTAGACTTACGGGAACAGTAGCAAATCAACTTCAGACTTATTAGATTTGAGCAACAGAAGAATTGGTTGAGAGACACAAGTGCTAAAAAACACTAACTGAGTGTCAATGAATACCAAATCTGCAAAAGTCTTTTACTCTTTTAAAATCCAAGTGATCTTCCCCTTCTTGATTTGATGCTGATACCTTCAGATCTGAGTGACAGTACTTTAATGAACTTCAGAGAGTATTGCTCAGTGATTAAAATCACTGTTGATAACTTCAGTGAGAGAAACAGTGAAAAATGTCAGAATTTTGAAGCTTTGGCTATGGTGGAATTAGGGTTTCTGAGACAGGGCCCTGGTTTTTTGCTGATTGCAGGAGCTACAGTGGATCATTTTCAAAATTTTTTATATGCCTAGGAAGCTGACTTCATGGCCTACCAAAGCCTTATCATAATCGTCAAGATTGTGGCCTGTATGAAGCACGCAGACACGTCGAACAGAAGCAGGCGCAGTTTTGACAGGATTCCGCGATTTCCACAATGCTGGAGCTAGGGTGCAGTAATGCAGTCGATTTTTGTGCCAGGATGAATCGCCTTGAGCAGAAGAACAATCCCTAGAAGAAATCGTGGGCTGAAATGGCCTGGTTGAAGAGTTATGGAAGCTCCAAGTAAGGTAGGTCCTGTCTGTCTATGGCAGACACAGAGCAGAGATTGAGGATTTTCACAATGCTGAGCTCCAGATGGTCCAATGTCCTAGATTGATGTGATACAGGGAAGCTTTGTGAGTTGAGAAATACTTTTCCAGAAGGAAGCTCCAAGAGATTTGACCTGTGGAGTGAGATATAAGCAGCTCAATCTGACAGGGTGCTGTTGGCTATGGCTGCCATGAAAGCTTCAGTGAGAGTAGAGTTGGGAGATGAAGTCATGAGCTGATATTGAGCTAGACTGAGGTTGAAAGGAATCAAGAGAGGCTAGACAAGCAATGCCATGCTCAAGTGGGCTCTGATACCATGTGAGAAATGCGGGATCTAGAGCATGGCAAAACCGGAAGCTATGGAGGATGAAATGAGAAGTGTGGACTCATGATGGAGAAGACAAGGACATTGTTTGTTACACAAGTGAATTAGGTTCCAAGATTGAGACTTGGACTCATAAACACAATCTTGTGTATGTGGACAATGACATTGACACTTCGCTGAAAAGAAAAGAGTACTATCATTGCATTAAGAAAGGAAGCAAGTACAATGCTTTATAGGAAAGTAGGAAACTGCAGTAGGCACCATTGTGCATATGGGATAAGTTAGCCTGCATATCCTTGACCCTGAGACTCCATACAAAGAGGTTGTTTGAGTGTGATTGCTGATTCTCAACAACTACAGATGTTTGAGTGGCCAAATCAAACTGTCTGAGTCCATGGTCCGATTTTGGGAATCATATTTCGTGACGAGCATCCAATTTCGATGGTGCAAACAACCCGCAAGGCAAGATTTTGATACGTTTGACCTTCGTGGTTGATGGTAAGTACTAAGAGCTTCTAGAATCAATGATTAAGTGCTAAGGAAGGTTTTTGTGTACCTGGAGTAGTCAAAAACGTGCGAATTGGTGTGCTCAATCTTGTCCTTGCCCTAGAGCTCCAACTCTCTCTCTCTCTCTTTCAAAAACTCATAAGTGGGAAACCATTGAAGCAACCACTGAAGAAAATATCCACTAGAATATATATGTAATCAAGTGCAAGACCAAAGCTCAAATCTCAACAAGAGCATAACCCATACATGTAATCAATGGCAAGCATCCACATAATCAATAGAAATCCCTAGAGAGCCTATAGACATCAAATACATAAGCTGTATATGCTTGCTTATCATAGGGTGTATAGTAGTAAGAAACCTTCAAAAAGTTGAGCTAAACAAGTCCTAATCGACCCAAGAAGCTTTGTCAAGCATTAGTACATCTTTTGGGCATCAAAATATATTCATATAAGCATCAACGGAGTGTTAAAAAATCAAACATATGTCATCCCAAATAGTGAACAACAATATTTCCACAACTGTGAAGTAATGGTTGAGCTATATCTTTTTCAAAGAATGCTCAAGATGGTGTCTAAGAGTCTGGAGAACATTTTCAACAGGTAGCTAGTGGATGAGCAATGATTGGAGCCCCAAGAGGAACACCAGGAAAATGGGGAATCTACTGCAAGAAAATCTATCTTGTATCATCAAAAAACTTCTTTTTCATATTTGGTGTGTCCACAACAAGGAAAAGAACACTAGGAACAAGAAATCTTCATGCAACTTTATAAAAACAATTCTCCCATGGCTTTAATTTGAACCAAATTGATTATAATCTTCATATTTTTCATAGAATTCATCAAAAAACTAGAAAGACACAAGAGAATACACCACTTTGAATGGAAATTGTCACATAGTATTATTTTTCAAAAGCTCCATAGCTTTCTCTCACAATCTCTCATTCATAGATACATTGTTTTGCATAAATTTGGCTATCTTTCACACACACACACACACACACACACACTCTCTCTCTCTCATACATAATCTCTCTCTATAGTACAATGAGATGATCAAGAATAATCACCCACAACCCCTCTTTGGTCATGGATACCCCTCCCAAGAGGTATGTCTAGTATGAAAGGTCGCCAGAGTCACTATAATGTCCATTGAGAGCTCACTACTATCATTGTCACTTCAGTCTTTACTTCAAGTCTTTAGCACAGCTACTTCTTCCACTTCTTCAAGATTATTTGAACTTATATTCATCTCTTCTCAAAATTGGAAAACTTTCCCAAGTTACACATTCATCCCTCATCACACTTACAGAGGCATACAGAACATAACATAACATAGACAAAAGCTCTATATACGCTCAACAAAGGTTTATAGAACCATATAGAAAGCCTTGACCTCACTTAAATCATTCCAAACCATCAAGAATCAATCAATAATCTTCAAAACACTCTAATTTCATCAATCATCATTCCAACCCCTCATACAAAAGGAAAACAGAACAAAAGAGAATGTCAACAGACTTAAACAATAGAACCAATCAGACACTATCATGACATTAATAGAACATGTTAGAACATCATATCTCCACTATAAGACATCATGATCTTCTCAAACCAAACAACAAAAATCAACCAAAAAAATCAAATAATCTCAACCATCAATATATCCCCACACTTAATCAGGGAGCGTCCTCACGACCTAGGAAAAAGAGAATACAAGTTCAAAATATAGCTCATTCTGATATTCTTCAACTTCTTCAAGAAACACCATCCAAACATGACCCCAACTCATAACTTGTATCTAATAAAGAATTGCAATGAAAGGAAAATACATTTATCCATTATCTCTAGTTTGAAAGTTAAAAGCATAACAAACTTTTAAAAGGATATAAGAGGTTTGTTTTCTTCTGCCATATAAATCCATCTCATAGATAGAATCATGAAAAACCATTAATAATCTTCTCAATCAGCTTCAGCTTCATCTTTAACTCCATGCAAGAGGGATAAAATACCATAAAATATATACACAACTCACATGGACACAAGACAATGTAGTCTACATGGCACATGCTCCCAAAAATCAAAGAGGAAGGAGAAATATTTTCATTAAAAAGGATCAACACATCCAAGAGAGTGTCCACATGCTACGTAGGATGAAAATAAATTTTCTTGAACTTCATACTCAGCTTGAGATGTTCTAGACTCTTGTTCTTATCCACAAAATGTAGAGGCACATTATGAAGAAATTGTAAGCAACACATCCTTTCCAACAGGATAATGAACCTAATAGGAAAAGCTTGTGCAAAATAATATAGAATATCCATTTGAGCAATAGTCACATCCTCCTTTGGATTAATAATCAAATTCGGAATACTCTTCCAAGTATTTAGGTGAGACTGCTGATGCACAAAAGCAAGATACCAACAAAAATGAGACACCAAGCGTATTAGTATCCTCAGAAGAAGCATGTGCTTTAGCAAATTGCAGATAAGAAGTGGAACATTGTGTTGAAGTGTCCCAAGAACCAAGAATGATAGGCCAATTGAACACTAGTCCTACCAAAGAATCATTCAATGTCCATTGCCGTCGACAAAGGATATCACTGTTATACCCAAGAGTATCCATAACTGGTTGGGGAGGAAGATTAATATAATCAAATAGAGATGGTAAAGGGATAATGGGAGAACAATGAAGAGGGGGGTAAGATAAATCATAGAACGAAGATATCTAAAGGGATAATGAGGGTGGGAAAGAAAGTAGTAACTTCTGAAGGGATTTTGTTGGGCAGGCAGTAAAAACTGGAATGTGAGGGGAAACAATAGGGGTAATAGATAAAAGAGGGATACTATCTGGATTAGATTGGAGAATAACAATACACAATGGTAATTGATAGGGTATTAATGGATATGATAGGATATCATGAGGATCATAAGGATAGATGGAACAATAGAAATCAAAAGCTTAGAAGAAATCTTCATTGAATAAAGTGTTGTTAGCAATATGGTTTAATAGTTGGGATCTCAAGGGTTGAATATCTGACTTGTGAAGTACACTTCGTCGATGGGTGAGTTTCCAGAACTTCATCCTCCAAAGGAGGATGCCAAGCATAGCCTTTACACCACAATGTTTGCTGATGATAAGTCTTCAAGCCATCAACCAAATTCATTTTAGCTGAATGGACATACATGATTGCCTTTTCAAAATCACATCTCCTATATAAAGGTTCATATCCTCCTCATGAGGGATGTGCAAATCTCCTCAGAGATACATAAAAGATAAGAGTCGAGCTTCATGAGAGATCATGTCATCAACAAATATGTCAAATACTGCTTTGAGTAAATCCCTTGACCACATATTCTGCCACCCATTCTCTGGAGGTTCTAAATCCACATTACTCAAGGAGATATACAATGCAAAGCGTTGCTGTTGATACTAAATCCAAAAGGATGATGGACGTAACACCAATTCAGCATAGTGGGCAAAATCCTTCTAGACACAATTCATGCACTACTAAGGTGTTCTACCTTTGTAGAAAATCCATCACACAGTTAACCCTTTTGTTGCAAAGGATCTAGTTCTTCCTTAGATAACGAAGAAGACATCATGGGGGCTAGAGGAGGAATAGAAAGAGTGACAACTTTCTAATTAAGTTCATCAATAAACTTCTTTTGCGACCCTAGAGTCTCTTTAGAATGTTGCAACTGGACCTCAAAAATACCAAGCTTGCAAGAGGATTCAATCATTTTCTCAATGGTAACATCCTTCTCTTTGGTTAAGGACACTTTTGCTTCCTCTAAAATGGCAACCTTAGCTTCTAACTCCTTAATCATGGCATGTTGTGAATCCATCAAAGCCATAGCTGCAGTCATTTGGGTATGGATATCACTCAACACAGTCTTTTCTGAAGCTAAATCTGTAAGAGCTTTACTAAGCTGGCTAGTCAAAGAATCCACCTTGTCTTGCAATGAAGTATACACTCCTGTATAAATGGTCTGAAGACATGAAGTCGTGGAAGTCTCCAAAGCATTTTGAACACCAGAAACTAGATGTGTGGCAACATAGATCTAGATAGTACTATTTGAAAGGAAGGAGAATCTATGGATCCAAGTGTCCAACTCTTTTATGCAGCAAAAATATTGGTACAAGACAAGGATGAAGAAAGGGAGCTACCATACACCTCATGGATTAGAATCTATACCATAGGGGTTGGAATAGGTAGAGGATCAAAAGGACCCTGTGTGTGATGCTTCTTTCGAATGATTCTAGTAGGGGGTTCATTCACTAGATCTGAATTGAATTCCATAGGAGGAGAAGGAACAAGTGGAGGAGACTATTGTGGAAGGGGAACAAGATCATGCACTTGAATGCCACCTGGGGGAGGTGCCAACTGAATGATTTTCTATAGAAAAACTCCATAGGACACATTATTGAGTTGACCTTTTGTGACTCGCTAAAAATGTTGATCCATCTTGGCCAACAAAAAGGTTGTCCAATTAAGCTTAACCCCTTCTAGGATCCTGACAAAGGCCATGAAGAGTTCTCTGGACAAACACTTTGAAGCATGCTTACATCGATCTTGGAGGAATTGGTATAATTGCTTCCATAAAGGGGAGATAATATGTGCCACTGATACTCATGAACTAGTGATAACTTTATGTGCTACCAAAGGAGTAGAGGTTTCCTTCTACAACAAGGCAAGGATCTTTGTAGTAATGGATAATAAGTGATTACCACTAGGCACAGGGAAAGCTACAAAAGGAAAGAACAAGGCCTCATTGACAGTAACAGGGGATAGACAAAATCGATGGCCATAAACTAAGCTTGATTGCTTCTTGTAAGTCTCCAGGAAAGAATAACAAAGCTTTGCATCCACTAGAGGGAACTTCAAGGCCACAAAAGATGAAGGCCATCCTTTCAAATACATTCAACATCCAAGAGAAGAGAATAGTCATGAATTGGTAATGGTACATGATGGATAACAAGTGGGGGAGTGGAAGAATATGCCATTTAGATCACACTAGAGTATCCACACACACACACAAAACCAAGAAAAGATGAAGGATTCTTGCAAAACCCACACATAACACTACTAAGATAAATAATAGGGAAAACAAAAATAGTGACAACAACACATTCATTGGACTACACCAGACCTCCCTAAGCATTTCACATTCTACGAAAAATTCGACATAACCTACACACATATGCGACAAAAAGCTTCATGCGATGCATACATTCAGACACCCATAAACCCCATAATCAAGCACTCAAAAGGAAATAAATTTCACACATTTCGTATCCCAGACATAATACAAAAATCAAGACTAAACCATCATAGACTCCGACCATCACAATAAATGTAGACATACAAGATCTTTATCTTTGACCAAGAAAAATCCTAATCCCTGTAATCGTATGGCATATACCTATGGTGTGGTGAAGTAGGTGAGTGAAAAATACAGGACTCATTTTATTAGATGATCAATTAAGCATGGTTGATTATTAAATTAATCTGTTAATGCATGGTAGGTTGTTTGTGTAGCCCAACCCCAACTTATATTGACTTGATTGGATTGGGGGTATCTACAAATTCAATTCATTGTTTAAAAAGTTATATGATCTATGGCGCAAAGTGCATGCATGCATGACTTTGGGGGGTTCCTTATTAATTACAAATGAATTGCGTGTATAGCACGTTTGTGCGTGCACATGTGATCCAAAAAATAGGAAAATCTTCATACACAACCAATAAGACAACCAAGGGACAATCGGCCTCCTAAAAGTTATGAAAAACCAAATCCTAATATAAAAAGAATGGGGATACAAAAGGGTTTAACACTTAAATGATTTTGTGTTGACGCTTTTTTAAAAAAGTATTTTCATAAATATGTCGTTATGTGTGGTAAGTTGGATTTGGTTTTGTTTTTGTTAAGAATAAGTATGTGAAAGGTTCTAGTTATCTTCGATTATGTTTTCGTTTTTATGTTTATCAATTTAGGGGTTTTTCTTTTGTTTTTTTTTTCTTCTTAATCGATTTTGATATGGATGTGTGATTAATGTTTTTCTCTTTTTTTTCATTCAGCAATGTAGGTTCAAATCTAAGTACAAAATTTCAATAGATTTTACAAAATTTTACAAAATTTTTCTAGCCATTTTTCGGAGTTGAAAAAGAAATTTCCAAGAATTTACATGTTTAATAAGGTTTTATTATTCAATTAGTTGTGATGATTTTAGCACATGTGAATAATGCAAAAATATAAAGGAGAGTTAATATGATTTCTTTGGAAATTTTGGGGAATTTTTCTTGATTTTTAAATAAATTTCCAAGTTTTTTTGGTAAATTACCATGAAATTGAAGGTTTTTAAAAATTTTTAAAACTTTTTTACATTTTCAGTTGAGGAAATTTTTTGATAATTTTCATGAAGTGTAAAATTGTATCAATAATTTTTTAAATGATTTTTTCATATTTATTTGAAAATTTATGGTTTTTAATGGGTTTTTGTAAATTTGAACATATTTTTTTAGTGTTTTTCAATTTAAAAGATTAAAAAATTTAAAAAAAAGTACCTAGAACTAGGTTCATGTTAGCTATGTGTAAACAACAGCTAGCTTGCTACCCCACAGATAAAACCACACACACATCCTCACACATGAACGACCGCAATCGCGAACATGTGCAACAAGGTTCAAAATCACGCACACGAACAAGACCTTTTGAGGGCAATAAACGCAAATGACATAGAAAAAGCGGTTGTCACACGCGGAAGAAGGAAAGATACACGAGGGGTCAAAAATCAAGAGGGGAAAGGTTAGGGAAAAGTGGGTGTGAAAGGTGATTAGTATTAGGATTAGTGCGATTATGTTGATTTTTTTTTCCTTTTTTTGTTTTTTGTTGTTTTGTTTGGTTAAATTAAGTTGGGTTTTTGGTGAATTAAAATAGATGTTTAAAAAACAGGTAGGGGCAGGTGAGGGGCTGGCTAGTTTTTTTTTCTCATGTGTATATGTAGGTGTGTGTTTTGGTTTTTTAAATTTTAGTTTAAGGGGGGGAGGGGGGGGGTAGGGGGGAAGGATGGGCGAGGGTCGAGTGGTGGGCAGGGGGGTCGGTTAGTTGGGCGGGTAGGAGAGGAAGGGGTGGAGGAGGGGCCATGGTGGTTAGAGGAGGAAGGAGGCAGGTGGTGGGGCGATAGGAGGCAAGACGAAGCAGCCCATGTGGCTGGGAGTAGGCGGGAGTGAAGGAGGTGGCGGCTTTGTCAATGTAGGGCAAGTGACTACGTCGAAGTAGCGGCAACGACAATGTTTGCGATAGGTGGTAACGATGGTAGCATCCTCAACAACAACAACGGTCAATGCAGGGTGGCCCAAAAGGAGCAGTGGTGGCAAGCACAAGAGGGATGGGGTGTCGGCTCTACAGGAGTGGTGGCAGCAACCAATTGTGCGGCGGCAACCACATCTGCGACGGCGATGGTAGTGGTGGCCAGGAGCAACTGCAAGAGGAGAGTAGGAGGAGGAGATAGGGAGGAGGGTGGAAGAGGAAGAGGGGAGGAGGAAGAGGAGGGACAATTGGGGGGAGGGTGGAACGAGGGGGGTCACATGAGGGGGGACACTAGGGGGGTCACTAGGGGGGTGGTGTTGTGTATTTGTTTGTTGTTATTGCTATTATTTTTTTGAGTGTTTTGTTTTGACTTTTTTTAAATTAAAGGGTAGGGTGTTGTTGGTGGTTTTGTTTTGGCATTTTAAAAAAAAATGAAAAAGCCCCTCCTCCCCCTCGTCTCACTGACGAACACGAGTGGGGGGTAAAAAAAATTGCAATGATGGAGGCATCATGGCAATTGGAGTGGGCGTGCTAGAAAAGGACATCAGTATAGATGTAGCCACGTGCAAAAAATCGTGAAACGTTGGCGTATGCACAAAAACACGCCAAATGTGAAAACATAAATGACGAAAAAATGATAACAATTAAAGCGAGCACCGGATGGACAAATAAAAAAAAGGAAAAATAGGCCAAGAACAAGAGGAAGAGGACCAAAAAATGAAATGGAAGGTCCGGTGACAATTAAGAGCGTTCACATGGAAAAAAATAGAAAAAAGGAATAAAATAAAATTTGTTCCCAAGACAAGAGGAAGGAAAAAGGAAAATTGTGCAAGTGAGCAAGCCAAACGAGCTATCAAATCAACAATGAATTCAAAGGTGGTTACAGTAGGATCACATGGAAAAAGAGTGAAAAACACACACGAAAATACTCGAAAATATGGAAAATTTAATAACGAACAAACCGTACATCAAAATGATGGGTAATAAAAATGAAAAATGTCAACGGAAGGTATAGGTTGGGGTTGTATCATCAGATCACGGTTCTGAGGGAAAAAATGTATATTCTCATAAAAACACTTGAAATTGGCAAAAAATTCGAGAATTTAATAACTAATGATCCATGGCATGGAACTGAGGGGTAGAAAAAGGAAAAGTGGCCAATTCAAAGGGACGAACAGGGCTGTAAGGTCAGATTGAAATTTGGGTAAATAAAGGATGTGGGCCCATGAAAACGCGGCAAAACCAAGGATAAAGCCACACGGACAAGGGACGACCCCAAGATGGGGTGAAAAGGGGATGGGTGGATGGGGAAGGGACCCCTTTAGGGCAATATCAAGACTGAGCATGCTTAAATCAGTCGATAGGGTTGTGCCCATGAGGGTAGGCAAAGTGGATGTGCAGGGACACGTCCCTACACTTAAAACCTCGATAAATCTAATTGACGACGCAATAGGGGCCTAATACTGGATCATAATCCATACATGTACGTCCCCACACTTAAAACCTCCACTGACTCTTGCAATCAAAAGGGTTAGGATTAGAAAAACTTGTCCCGATTTGCGATGGTCGAGAGGAACCGTCGCTAGCACATGAAGAATTGTAATCGTCAGTAGGAGGTACCATGGCTTGCCACATCACACTCGTCCAAGATGGAAGGGACCACCCAATAGCACCCATGGAGGTAGCTTTATTGATGAAACGCTAGTTAGGTTTTTTATGGCAAGATATCCATCACTGGGTCGTGAGACAGTCACTCATGTTGAAATGATAGATCAGTCGCTCGCCCCACGATGCACATCACTCAAAGAATAATGATGGAAACCCATAACTCACATCCGGTCAAGAGATTAGCAAATGGCATGGGTCAGAAGGAGTATGCCAATGTGCACAGTTGATCGTGCATCAGTGCGTCCCAACCCATTTGGCATAAGTGCAAGAAGGAAGGATAGGGAGCCTTATCGTACAATGCACTAAACAAAATGAGGTGTATCATAATGGTGGAAGAGGCCCGTCCTGTGGGTGCATAGGAAAACAAGATCGTACCTATCTCCAAGTGTCAAAACATCCCTCAATCCTCACCTCTTAGTTGATGAAGGGGAAATCAATCATGCTTAGTCCCCCCTCAGTCTCGCGCTCTGTTGATGATTATAGGAGGGCAATCGAGTTCCTCACATCCCATTGATTGAATCCTCACGGTCGCTTGTGTGAAGGTTGTATGTCATGTGTGCAATTGATGGTGCAATAGTGCATCCCACCCTGTGTCGACATATGGTGTGAGAAGGAAAGGGCTGGAAGCCTTATAGTGCCGTGCATAGGAACAAATTTGTGTTTTGTACATTGAGAGACCCATCCCGTGCGTGCAACGCTCCATTCACACATCTCACCTCTTTGTTGGATATAAAGGGCAAGGACTGGTCACTCACCCCACCCTTTATCTCTCGCTGTGTTTATTAATATAGAGGGAAACCCATACTCACATCCCCTTTTGGTTAGGATGATATCTCTCGTCACTCAAGGTTTGTTGATGAAGATCGGCTTTGTCTAGTTGATGATGTCAACTTGTATCAATTGATGAGGAGGTGTACCCATGGAGGTAGCCAACATGTCTCATACTTAAAGTGCTCATGGGAAATATAATCTGCTATAGGAATTAGAGGCACTAATGGAGTTACAGGAATCAACACACCAAGGGAGGCAGCTCTAGAACTTCTTCTCGAAGAGTTCTACTAGTAATTCAGCTGTTCGGGACTGTAGGGTGTTACTACCTTTTCCACAGCCAACTTCTCATCCAAGGGTGTGTGCCACCCTGTCTTGGAACGAGGCATGTTATGACACGAAAATTCTTTCTTTTCTCCTATAATTTTTTTTTCATTTCCCTATTCCCAAGGGTGTGGGGGATTAGGAGGATGAGGCCACCTCATCAAGATTAACACGGGCTATGAGGAGTAATAGGTAAAGCCATATCAACTGACATGCAAAGAATGAGGGAGCAATCGGTGGTGATTATCACGAACCCTAGGGAGATTAATACGTCTTGAGGTGACAGCCACTAATCAGGAAGGGATCTTCAAAAGCATATAAACTATCTAGACTTGGATAGAGCCGTTAGGGTTGACAACAAGTACCTTATAGGGACCTATCCATCGTCGTTGAAGCTTGCCTAGGAACTTGCCAAATCAGGAATCATAGGCCACGACTAAGTCACCTTCCTTGAACTCCTTTGGCTTGATGAAGCTATCATGATAGGCCTTTTTGTGAGCTTGCATGGCTTCCATGCACTATAGAGACATCTTACAAGTCTCATCTAGATATCCCAGGTGTAAGAGATGGCATTGCAAGGACTCATCATCTCCCAAGTGCTCTTTGATAGCCATGTGCAAAGAGGGTAGCTCAAGTTGAATAGGGAAGATGATTGTTGTACCATACTCCAATTGGAAAGGGACATGCCTTATAGCAGCCTTATGGGAGGTTCTGCATGCCCAAAGGGCCTCTATAAGTTGATCATCCCAATTACAATCATACGCGGGAATTATCCTCGTCAGGATGATCAAGCAAAGGATGCGATTGGTAACTTTGACTTGGACATTGGCTCTAGATTTTTAGGGTGTGGATTTGTGATGGTGGATTTTGTACAACTCTGCCAATTCTTCCATAATCTTGTTGATAAAGTGTGTACCTCTATCACTTATGAGCTCTGGAGGACTACCAAAATGAGTGATGATGTTCTCGTACAAGAACAGAGCCATGTTGTTTCCATCATCCCACTTGAGAGCTTTGGCTTCACACCACTTTCTCACATAGTCCATATACAGACCAAGATGTTATTTTGTTTCCTTTCGGTTGGCAGATCAATAGGGCCCACGAAGTCAATTCCCCACTTCTTAAAAGACTTTAGGGAAAGAACGGGTTGCAGTGGCATAGCGCTAGATTTGGTAGGCTTTTCCATTTGTTGACAAGCATCACAACGTTTGCGGTAGTCATTGGCATCCTTATGGAGGCACCAATATCCTGCGAGTAAAGCCTTTTTGGATATTGCTTCTCTCATGAAGTGTCCTCCACACAAGGCTTGTCATGGTATGCTTTCAACACGATTCCAATCTCTTCTCCTACAATACATCTTTGCAAGACTTCACCTTTGCCTTTCTTATACAAAGCACCACCAAACAAGGTGTAGAGGGTTGATTCTAACAAAAGCTTCTTCTTCTCATGGCTAGAGATACCAAGGGGATACTTTTGGGTTTCCAAGAGGTTGGCTATGTCTGCGTACCATGGGGTAACTGTTCCGACTAGAAATAGGGAAGAATCTGGAAGGTCTGGGTCATCTTGCTCTTCTTCATCTCTCTAAGGGATTCATGACAGATGATCAGCCAGGACATGGGAGCGATGGGCTTTGGTAACCACTTCAAAATCGAACTCCTAAAATAGAAGGAACCATCTCATCATTCTTCCCTTCACATAGGCCTTGTTCATCAAGAAGGATAAGGCTTCATGGTCCATATAGAATTTGAAATATGTCAACAGTAGGTAGTGTCAAAACTTCTCTAAGGCAAACACCATTGCCAGGCACTCAAGCTCCGTTATGGTATAGTTCCTTTGTATATAGGTTACTTTCTAGTTTGCATAATAGATAGGTTGATCTAACTTTGAGGGTATCTTTTGGCATAAGACTGCACCTAGGCCTTTGATTGATGCATTAGTGTGCACATGGAACTCCTTCGTCCAATTAGGAGGCTGTAGGATAGGTGCTTCAATAAGGCACTGAACGCCTCGTCACAATCAACGATCCATGTGAGCTCTACATATTTTCTCAAGAGCTTATGCAAGGGGCCTACCTTTGTTGCAAAGTGTGCAATGAACCTTCTATATAATAGCCCACATTGCCAAGAAATCCCCTCAATTGTTTGAGGTTGGTTGGCACTAGTAAAGTTGCAATCTTCTCAATCTCTGCAGGGTCCATTGCTATCCCTTGTACAGAGATGATGTGGCCTAGAAGAACTCCTGAAGAGACTCCAAAGATGCACTTGTCGAGGTTGAGAGAGATCCCATACTCTTGACATCTATCAAAGCATTGCTCTAGGTGTCCCCAATGCTCACAGATTAGGCTATAGACACAGAAGTCATCTAGGTACACCTCAAGTAAGTCATGTAGATGGTTTTGGAATGCAACCATCATTACTCGTTGGAAGGTAGCAGGGGCATTACAAAGCTCAAACAGCATCACTCTGTAAGCATAGGTTCCCCATTCTATTGTAAAGGTTGTTTTGGATTGATCTTCTTCTACAATTTGGACTTGATTATATCCATTGAATCCATCCAAGAGAGAATAAAGTTCATGGTCTGCCACTGTGTCTAATAGTTGGTCTATGAAAGGGATACAGAAATGATCCTTCTTTATCTTGGAATTCATCTTTTGGAAGTCCACACATATTCACAGCTTCCCATTCTTCTTGGGTACTACCACGATAGGCAAAACCCATTTACTATCTGCCACTATATAGATAAACTCAGCTTCAAGGATCTTTAGTAATTTGGCCTTCACTAAGGTGGAGTAATTTGGATTCATACACCTCTGTCTTTGACTCATAGGCTTGGTGTTAAGCTCTAGGTCGATGTGATGTTGGCACACCGTGAGATCAATCCCCTTTAGATTGTCGTATGACCATGCAAATACGTCCAAGTTTTCCTTTAGTAGGTCATGCAGGATTAATAGTTTTTCTCTTGGAAGATTGATACCCGCCTTCAAGTGATGTTTGGTACCATCTGCATCCACAAAAGTTAATTGCTTTTCTCCTTCCACTTCACGCATGAATGTCCCACGGATGGCTTCTGAGTATAGATCCGATTCCTTCAATGGAGTAGTCTCCTCTTCTAATGAATCATTGGAACTAACTTCCTCTTTCAGTGGAGACTTAGCTTGCTCCTTGGGAAGCTGAAAGGGTATTAGAGCGGTTTCGGGTTTGGTTTGAGGATGAGTTACTTCTTGGCTCGAGGATTCATCTTCTGAAAATTGGAAAAAACAAAGTGGTGATAAACTTATTTTTCTTGGTGGTGGGACACAGTTGAAGCATGGAGCTTCATGATACATTGACAACGTCGAGGAGGTAAGAGTCTACAATAAAAGTTTTATACCATTGGAAAATAGAAGATTGCTTATGCATAACTTAAAGAAGAACCATCTACTAATTGCTCAAGTCCAACCATGTGCAGGCATGATAAGATTTACACTCACTTTAGTTTTTACATAATTTTCAAAATATTTAGACAAATAGTCTTGGCAATAGAGTTCTCTATTAGCACCAAGTCAGAGCATGTGTACATGCTACTTTAATTCAAGGAATCTTATGTCTAAAAGCTTACATTGGAAGGCTTATTTTTCTTAATCCATTTCTTATGGATGTATTGCACATGATGTGAATCATTAGTCAGTACAAAAGGTACCAAAGTTATTCTATCTAATAGCATGGGGTTTTCTGTTTCTAGAGCTTTGGGAACTTCTTCCTCATCTATGCCTTCTGTGAGTAGAATAGATTCTTCCAGCTTGCTTTCATAATCTTCTTCTTCATTGTCATCTTCATCCTCTTCAGATTCTATTTCTGCCTCTATGGGGGCTCTGTAAGAGAAGAACAAACTCTTTGTTATATCCTCTACTTTTGCTTCTATGTCTATCTTTGCTCCTGTTTTTGTCTCTATTTCTATCTTTACTATGGCCATGTAATAGGAAAAGTAATACCTCCATGCTTCTATCTCACTGTCAGATGTGATTTCAGAAGTCAATTTGGGTTCAGGCAGGAGGTATTCAAACATTGACAATGATTTTTCTTCTTTCGGTAGTTGGCTTACAGTGCCCATTGTCAAGGATTGTGCCTCTATTTTCTTAGGAAAATTTTGTTTGATGGCTTCTTCATCTCCTGATGTGCCATCTGTTACTTTTGTGCCTCTATTTTCTTAGGAAAATTTTGTTTGACGGCTTCTTCATCTCCTAATGTGCCATCTGTTACTTTGTTGGAGGATTTTGTTATGACTTCGATGGTGTTAGAATATCAAGCTCGTACTTATGTGTTGACCGACATGAGCTGGACACAGCTAGTCTGGCTAGATCAGTTAGGTGTATTAAATAAGTCGGTGTTACTTCTAGTGTGAATGGTCTTTATGACCTTAGGTTGTATATGCACTATGTGTGTGCTAAATGAATAAGAAGTAGAATAGAGAGTGTAAGCAAGTTGCTCCACTCAGTGTTGCTCTCCTTCCTGCTTCCATGAAATCTAACATGGTATCAGAGCCATGAATTGTCAAAGACCGGGTGCCTGGGAGTGTGGCATTGGACTTGCAGGAGCTAAAGTCAGAGGAAAGGTCATTCTTCTTCAAACAGGCTGAAGCCATTGAACAATGGAAGGTATGCAATGTATGGTTGTTTGCTCAATGATCAAAGGCACTATCAACGGCTTGTTTGTAGCCTTGAGAGGGATGTATTGAGCACCTTGAAGTGCTTCATTGTCATGGTTAACAAAATCGTGAGCTGTGCTGCCCCCCTGCCAGTTTGCGTTGTTGCGCCAGATCCATATTCATGTCCTCCAGCTTCAAAACGAGGCATTAAGCATCTTGTACATGCTCTATGAAGTGTATGCTGACCCTGGGGTGTGAGCTTGAAGGTCTGACATGTCAATGGAAGCTTCGGTGATGAGGCATGGAATGTTATGCAGGTATACAGGTCTGAAACTGAATGTACACTGCTGAATACAGTGATTTACATAACTGTTTTGATCCTGAAGAGCACTTGAAGCTCCCTAATATGCTGGGAAGATTGCATTGCAGACAACACAAGTCAAGAAGTCATATGTAGTTGATGTGAAGTACTTGAGCTGAATTTTCTCATTAAAATATTTAGATCTGAGAACTGTTTTACTGCTGAAAACTGTCATATACTATCAGTGACAAGCATTGGATACTACTAATGCAATACAGGTCATTTTTAGAGCTCTATCACCTATGAGAGCTGACATATACATGCTGGATGTATGGAGGCTTGAAACATGCAATGAGCATCATTGAAAACTGAAGTCTAGAGCTGAAGTAAATGTAGATATATTGTCTTGGTCAAGTACAAATGGTTCATGAAGTTTTATGCTTCGGTTAGTGAAAACAGGTTGCCTATGTATACCTAGATGCTCATGTATTGACCTTGTCATTACGAAGTAAATGTATGACATGATTGGAAGACAGTTTGAGGCTGATTGGAACTTGATATGCTGAACTTTGGTTGATTGCAACCTGCAACTGAATTTGTTGACACTTGTATGTGCTGGTTATGCACTGTTTTGTGACTCTATGCTATTGTCATGACTGCCAAGTGTACTAGCAGCTATCTGGGAGTTTTTTGGGACATGTGTGACATGATTACCACTTAGTTTTGGACTTGAAAGTGCTGCTGATTATCTATGGTTTACAGTTTTCAGACTGCATATATGTACCCTAGCAGTGAGGTTGCAGGAGTTCAAACCGAAGTGAATACATAGAATTTGCATTGACTGCTTTACTCACAGGTTAAGCCACTTGGTGTGAGCTGTTTTGGACTGTTAGTGGGCTGAAATACCCTGGTTTTTTATTGCAATTAATTGCAGAAAACTGTCATAAACAGTTCCGGGCTGAAGTTGAACTGTTAAGAAGATCTTGGTTTGCAGGTAGTCAGGCAAGGTCTACAACATGGCAAATGCTGATAGAACTGATAATGTAACCCAGATTGTGGGCGAAAAGCTTGATAGCAACAATTATGCAATATGGAAGTTCCGCATGGAGAACTTTCTGATAGGCAAAGGATACTGGGACTTAGTGACAGGTGTTGAGGCTCAACTTGAAGTTCCTGATAGGAATCCTATAGCTGATCAAAGATGAGCGCATCGAGCTTGGACGGAAAGAGCTCGCAAAGTTTTACATTGGTTGTCATTATGTATCTCGGATGCTATGGTGATGCAGATCATGAACTGTAAATCCCCAGCAGATGCATGGAATGTATTGGTCAAATACTATGGCACAACTACAAGTGCAAGGAAGATACAACTGAAGCAGAAATTCAATAACATGGAGAGGAAGAATAGATCCATACAAGATTATGTCACAGAGGTTAAGACCATAGCAGATCAGCTGGCATCTGTTGGCTCACAGGTAGAAGATGAGGATATGGTCGCAGTGACCTTAAATGGCTTGGGTCCGGAGTACAAGTCTTTTGACACTTCAGTATCTGTACGGGCTGAGATGCTTGATTTTAATGAGCTGGTTGCATTATTGATTCATGAAGAGGTGAAGCTTGGCTTAGCTACAGGGTCAAGCAGCTCAAAGAATAAGGATGTAGTTTTTTATTCGAATCAGCGTGGTCGTGGTAGCCATGGTAGAGGCTATGGATCTGGCAGAGGAGGCCAGCAGAATGCATCCTATAGTAATAGCAATCAACAGTCATCAAATGCAAGAGGTGGTGGAAACTCTCGAGGTAGGGGGAGATCTAACTCCCGGGGGCAGAGGCTCATGGTAGCAGCAGCATCACTTAGACAATCCAAATAAAGATAAGGATTGTCACTACTGCGGAAAGTATGGGCATATTGCAAAGGATTGCTGGAAGAAGCAAGGAAATCAGAAGGGCAAGCAGCATGGACATTATGCTACGTCCAGTCAGGCAGATGACTCTGGTGATAAACTGTTTGCCATGCAGTATGTCAAAGATAAGGCTGCTGAAAAATCATTTGATGATGCAGTGTGGTACATTGACTCGGGGGCTTCGAATCACATGACCCCTCATGGTGATTGGTTCACGGATATGGTGGCTGAAAAGCATGGTTATGTATGCACAGGTGATGACACGCAGCATAGCATTGAGCATAAAGGCAAAGTGCCCCTTGTGGTCCATAATGGCAGAAAGAAAAATTTGCATGATGTATTGCATGTCCCTTCAATTACGAAGAACTTGAGCAGAACTTGCAGGTTAGATTCAATAAGCATGGCTGCTTTATTGAAGAATTTGGAAATGGCTGCAAGTTGATAGCTCGTGGTCACAGGAATGGCAGAATGTTTACTCTTGATGCTTATTTGCTAGAGCTGAATTCAGCTATGTTTGCCCATGGTTCTGGCACTGTTAGGGATTTGGAAATATGGCACAAGAGAGTGGGGCATGTAAATTTGCAAAGGGTGCAAATTATGCAAAAGAAACAGTTGGTTACAGGGTTACCGAAGTTCCAATATTCAGATATTGGTCATGTATGCGAGGCTTGCCAATTCGGTAAGCAGTCACGATTGCCATTTATCAGGAATGTACGACAGAGTACACGTCCATTGCAGTTAGTGCATTCTGATGTTTGGGGGCCAGCTCATAATGTATCTATGGGAGGTTCTAGATATTATGTATCCTTCATTGACGACTACAGTCGATATACCTGGCTTTACATCTTGAAAACAAAAGATGAGGTCTTTGTTGTTTTTCAGCAATTTAAAGCACAGGTTGAGAAGGAGTTTGAATGCTACATCTCTTGCTTGAGATCTAATAGTGGTGGGGAGTATGTATCAAATGAATTTGATGGGTTCTTGGCTGAAAATGGCATTCGTAGGCAGCTCACCTGTAGCTACACTCCGCAGCAAAACGGAGTAGCTGAAAGGAAGAATAGAATTCTGATGGAAGCTGCTAGGGCTATGATGAATGAAAAGCATATGCCACTTTACTATTGGGCAGAGGCTCTTATGATAGCCGTATACATTTTGAACAGGACTCCCACTGCAGGTATTCATGAGATGACACCGTTTGAGAAGTTGTATGGCTATAAGCCCGATGTAAGTCACATGAAAGTCTTTGGCTGTCTTGCTTATGTGCATATTCCAGATGAGAAAAGGAAGAAGTTGGATCCCAAAGCACATAAGTGTATTTTCATTGGATATTCATAGGAGAAGAAGGCATACAAATTCTATGATCCCTCTACCAGGGAGACTTTGGTAAGTAGGGATGTTATCTTTGATGAGATGGGTTCTTGGTATGTATCACCAGTTGCAGTGCCATCCGATATGCCTTCCACTCATGTCTCTACAGTTGATTTGCAGTAGAGCACTACTATGATAGGACCTATCAGTCAGACAGTATCCCCATGGATAGGTCGATTGAGGAGCTCACCGTCCACTGACACGGGTATGTCAGTGAGGGGGAGACATGATGTCTTGGACAACAAAGGAAAAGAGAAAGTTATTGAGGATGCATCTGGTATGAGGACACCTGGCAGAATGACTTTGGGCTATGAGTCTAGTGATACTTTAGACAGCGAACTTGGTATTCTGACTGTCTATACGCCTGGCACAAGGCAGAACAGGTACATTCCGCCTCATGAGAGAGGTGAATCGAGTAGTGCACCACAGCTTAGATGCTCGCAGAGGGTCAGATACCCTATTGACAGGTTGACATACAGTGGCTACTCTGCAAAGCATTATGCGTACATGACAAAAGTGATGGAGGTTAAAGAACCGAGTACATATGCTGAAGCAGTGAAAGATGAGAATTGGTGTGTAGCCATGGATGAAGAAATGAATGCCTTGGCTGAAAATAAAACATGGGATTTAGTACCACTGCCTGAAGGGAAAAAGACCATTGGCTGCAAATGGGTCTACAAAATCAAATGCAAGTCAGATGGCAGTGTGGAGAGATACAAAGCCAGGCTAGTTGCAAAGGGGTATGCCCAACAGTATGGACTTGATTATGAGGAAACATTCAGCCCTATTGCCAAGATGGCAACTATACGCACTGTGATTGCCTTGGCTGCTGCTAAAGGCTGGAAATTGCAGCAGATGGATGTTAAGAATGCATTTCTTAAAGGTGACCTAGCAGAGGATGTCTATATGGCTCAGTCGGAAGGGTATGTGCACCCTGATTTTCAGCATTATGTATGCAGGTTGAAAAAGGCATTATACGGGCTGAAACAGGCTCCGAGAGCTTGGCATGCTAGGATCAGTAACTACTTGCAGAGATTGGGTTTTGCTATTGGTAGGGCTGATCATAGCCTATTTACAAAGAAGAGGGACAGTGGTTTAGTAGTGCTGGTCATATATGTTGATGATTTGATAATCACTAGTGATGATGACTTGGGCATACAGCATGCAATGAAGATGTTGAAATTTGAATTTGACATGAAAGACCTGGGAGAACTGAAGTATTTCTTAGGCATTGAGGTAATTCCCAGCTGGCAATGGGTTATGGCTGATGCAGAAGCACTATGCCATAGAGATGCTGAAGAAGTATGGCATGGTTGAATGCAATCCGCTGGATACACCTCTTGATCAGAATGTCAAGCTAGACATGAACACTGGGGCTGAAGTAGAGGATGTGACTATGTACAGGCAGATGGTTGGCAGCTTGATTTACTTGACCATCACTAGGCCTGACTTGAGCTATGCTGTAGGGCTCATTAGTCAGTTTATGCAAAAGCCTAGAAAGCCGCACTTGGATGCAGTTAGACGCATTATGAGATATGTTAAGTCCACTGTAGAGTATGGGTTGTTCTATGTCAGAGATAAACCCTTGATATTGACTGGATACACGGATGCAGATTGGGTAGGTTGCTCATATGATCGTAGATCTACGAGTGGATATGCATTTGGATTTTGTAGCAGCATGATTAGCTGGAGCAGTAAGAAGCAGCCTACAATTGCTTTGTCAAGTACCGAGGCAGAGTACAGGGGTGTTGCATTGGCAGCATGCGAGATTTCATGGCTGCTCAAGCTTATGGCTGATTTGGACATACAGGTAGATGCTCCAGTGAAGTTGCTATGTGACAATCTGAGTAGTGTACTCCTGGCTATGAATCCAGTCTATCATGCCAGGACGAAACACATAGAGGTACACTACCATTTCATCAGAGAGATGGTTCTTGCAGGACAAGTTGATATTATGCATGTGAAGACTGATGAAAAGGTAGTGGATATCTTCACCAAGTCCTTGGGTAAAGATAAGTTTTGTAGTTTTAGACAGCTGCTTGGAGTACATATGCTGTCTTGAGCTTGAGGGGGAGTGTTAGAATATCAAGCTCGTACTTGTGTGTTGACCGATATGAGCTGGACACAGCTAGTCTGGCTAGATCAGTTAGGTGTATTAAATAAGTCGGTGTTACTTCTAGTGTGAATGATCTTTATGACCTTAGGTTGTATATGCACTATGTGTGTGCTAAATGAATAAGAAGTAGAATAGAGAGTGTAAGCAAGTTGCTTCACTCAGTGTTGCTCTCCTTCCTGCATCCATGAAATCTAACAGATGGAAGTGGATCCATTCTGTTTTGAGATCCATATAGCCAAGGTTTGAAAGCTCAAGAATGATCAAGGATGATCAAGGAAGTGTGAAAAAAGCATGTATGCTTGCTGAAGACCTTCCATAATGATTGTTTAAACTTGTTATTCCTTGGCTTCAGCTTGACATGGCTGATTTTGTGAGGAAGAGAGGCTAGAAATTCAACGCAAATTGCACCAGCTGCTCCTCCTATCGTGGAAGATGAGGCTCACCAAGGTTAAGTGATATGGTACTCTACATGAAGCTCATAGCACAAGGAGTCAAGCTCTGATGTCTCCTTAGTGGGAAATGGTCGTTGGAAGAAGATTGAAGTAGTAGAAGCCATGGATTCTTGGAGAAAAGATTGAGAGGAAGAAGAGAGAGAAATTGGTCCCCAAAAAGTAATCTCATTTTAACCTCTGTAACCCCAATCAGACTCCAGTTAGGGTCAAAACCTTCAAAATGGACCTCCATTTGAACGCGTCTTGCTATTTCGGCCAAGAACCTCCATCTTCCTCAATATCTTCTTCAAGAAACCTCCAAAATTAGTCCCGACTTCTTGCAGCAAACTTTGACTAGTCACGGTTTGAATTGTACCAAACCCTGTGACCAAATCTTAGTACTCCAATTAACTAGTTCCTATCCTTGTGACTAAATTCTCCAAGAAAATGACTCTTCCCATGGATCAAAGTCCATGCTCTGATACCAATGTAATAGACCAATTATTATAGCAAATTAAATAATTGAAAATTCATGAAATACACCATTCTTGCAAAGAGATACAAGAAATACACCATGTTTGCAAGGTAGCCATAGCCAAGGTAGCTAAGCTTGAAATAATATTGCCATGGAAGGCTGAGAATCAAATATGTAAGCTGCAACATGAATACTCACCTCATGTCAAGGTGGGACATGGTATGCACCCCATATCTTGGTGGCTAAGAGCATGCACCCTCTTACTTGGTGGGAGGAAGGAACCTCAAAGCATGTATTGTTTGAAAATGGAAAAAAAGATCCCTCACAAGTCACATCTCCACCTTTTATACTTAACCCTAGCCTACTCTAGACTAAGGCGACTTATGCTTCATTACATAAAACCTCTAGAAGATGGATGGCACAATCCTTGGTTAGTTGATTTGCTCGAATCAGTTTTTGATTGAGCTATGCTAATGATCTTGTCTACATGAGGCATACTTGCTTTCATTTATGTATCTCAGGGATGATTTATAGGATACTTGATGAAGAGAACATGAACATATATGTGGAGGATATTATCTTAAAAGCAGTACTATATATTCACTCTCTATTGAGATTAGTCTATTAGATGGCTTGCAAACATACCTTCAAAGGACTTCCTAGTGGTGTAAAGGTTATTCATGGCACCCATCTTTGGAAGAGGATGTAATGATCCAACGCAATCAACAAAGTAATCTTTATAAATATGATATCTACATATTATTGTGCTTTGCCGATAGGTGTGCTCAAGCTTAGTAGCACTCTAAGAAGAAACATTTACATCATGGCAAGTCAATGGATTAGCTTTTAGCTCTCCATTTTTGGGGGCTATTTCCATTCAGGCTATACTATTGTATTATGTGTATATGAGTTTTAGTGTTTATATAAATGTCTTATATGTGTATAAGTATGTGTATTATCATTATCACGAGGTTAAAGAGGATATGATGAGGTTAAAGCTGATTCAAATGGATGATGGTTCAAGATATAAATATCTTTGATACTTTGAAAATGGATGTGTAGACATGAGAAAACTCTTGTTTTACAAGTCTCATTTATTTGATTCATTAATCGAATCATTTATGGAGTTTTTGGTTTTCCTTCTATCTATGGTTTTAGATCCATGCTATTTATGAAGACTAGATGTGGTCATGGTTGTGTTCGAGAAAGATGTTTGAGTCAAATTGAAGAAAAGATGATAAGCACTTTGATTTTCTTATTTACTTTTTCCAAGGTCATGAGGACGCTCCCTAATTTAGATGTGGGCATATGTTAAGAGTAAAAAATTTGTAACTTGGGCTATTTTTTATTGGTTTCTTGGTGTTGGATAGTTATTTAATGCATTATTTGGTTGAGTTTGGTTGGTTTTGAAGTGTTTTAGAGAGTTTTGGTTATGGTTGAGTATTTTTGATTTGTTTGTGTTGGTCTTTGTTTTTGTAATGTGTTGATAGGTTTTGTTGATGGTCTAATTGGTTCTCATATGTTTTGTATGTTAGAAGAGTAAAACACATAGTGGAATAATGAGAGACACAAGATCGAGGAAAGACATAATGCATACAATGTAGTTGGGTATAGGAATCCACTATGACAAGAGTACAATGGTTGATCATCATAGTGGATTCCTATTCCTGATTACTTGCAGATTATGGATTGCAGTCACACTCCCTCCTTTTATATACCAAAATAAAGGAGTTGTCCTATCACAAAATAGGTTGGCAAATTTCCAAATAAAGAATAAAGAGATTGGGCACCCGTGAACCTATGACATGACCACTTCTAACACCCTCTCTCAGAGCATGGGTGAATAAGCAACAAACCAGAACACCCAAGATGCACCATGGATACTTCAATAATGTGCACTCTACTAGATACACCTTGGTAACAAAGCACCTGAAGGAATAAGTCTAAATGCCATAATCTCTCTTTGAAAGAAAAGTAGTCAAGATAGCCAGCTTGTACCTCTTGCAGCCACACAAGCTCCATGGATAGCTCATCGTGATACAAACATTCCTCCACTAAAGCATAAGTATGTCCTTTGGTCCACTCATGCGATAGCACATGAACACATTGTGTTACACATCCCACCAGTATGAACTTGGTGATGGTCACACTAGTCCAAGGTTTGGATTGCCAGAAGATGTGACCTTAACAACCCATATCAAACCCACCAATAATGAAAGAGCAAAAACATTACCTCTTTGTGCCCTCACATAGGCCCCTTCTATCTAAAAGCATGTGAGGGCATGCATCATCACTAGATCCCAGAAAGAATTGTCCACTCGAGCCATTGGTAGACCCCAATTGAACCAAGATGATGTAGATATATTTGTGCAGTCTCTTGCTCCATGAAGTGCGGCCAGGATATCGGACCACACAAAAAAGCAACATGTCCTTCATCTTCTTTCTTTGAAAATGTGACACTATGCTACACCATTCCATCTCTTTATCTTCATGTGCATGACCACCACTTTGCTGCATTATGATGGAGGCAAATATTCCTCTAAAGGTTGGAGCAATCCAACACCTTGGTTAAAAAACGTTGATAAGCACATGAACACTCAGCCATAGCTCCATGAGATGTGTTAGAATATTGAATCTTGCAATCATAAAGGCAATGGAGCGATCATAATGAAGTGAAATGAGAATGATAAATTATCAGCACATACCTTGATAGGGAGAGACTAGCAAATAGAGTGTGAACGGTTGTGAAGATCTCAAACCAAAAAACAATTGTAAGTGAAATGCCACAAAGAATGACTAGCACATGAATAAAGGCTTTAATAGATAAGCCAAGCTTGACAATCCATACACATGAACAAATGCTACTACAATGACATGAAGCATAGCAATACATCAATGTACATGTAGGGTACATTGTTTTGTCGCAGCTAGTCAGTGACACTAACCACACGTTGACATTGCAATCCCAAGTCAAAGGTGTTGGTTAGATGACACATAAAAATATAGATAGCCTAGGGACATACAAATGATGATGGCCAAATCAATAGTGTAGAATAGCATTAAGATGGTCAACATGACATGTGGGTCAACATACTGATGCAATTAGGCAATAGCATATGTTTAGCACATGTCATGAAAGATGACAAATGTAGCAAGTTAACAGAGGTAATTGAAACGTCAATTAAATGTAGATACCAACTACCATGCCAATGCCAACAATAAAGTTCAAGGTCCAAGTGTTTGCATAGTAGCATCCAACATAAGGGTTACCACATGTCATAAACACATTATGGCAGCATGATGATGACTAGAATAGTAGTGAACAAGTCAAAAGTGACAAAGGAAATGACATCAACAACACACCAACATCCAATAACAGTGATACACAAGCATGTTGAATGCTAGATAAAGCAAGAATAGGTTGCAAATGTAGACAATGTAGAGAGTAAACTTGCTAGAAATGTAACATCAAAACACAAATTAAGATAGTATATCTTGTATAATCCACAAAAGCAACAATAAGCATGAGAAACCTCATTCAATGAGCCAAACATCATGCATACAACCTAAACATCTAATCCCATGTTAGAAGAATAAAACACACATTGGAATAATAAAAGAAACAAGATAAAAGAGAAAGATAATGCACATAATGTAAGTGGGAATAGGAATCCACTATGATAAGAGTACAATGGTTGAGCATTCTCTCACACACTCCACAAGTTCCCACTCTCTACACCAATAATTTGCAAGTACTTGAATGAATTATGGACTGTGGCCACACTCCCTACTTTATAGAGAAAAATAAAGGAGTTGTCCTATCCTTTTACAATATATGTGCCTATTTGGGTCTATTTTTAGTATTATTGAGAGGTTGACATTGTGAGATATGAACTTTGAGTATGATTGAATGTGTTTTGAATGGTTTTTGATAGGTTGAAATGGTTTTTGTTGGAGATGAGTGGTTTTCTCGTGTTCTGTTTACCTTTTAAGGTATTCTGTGAGCTTCTATATGCCTTTTATTAGCCTCTGTATGTTTTTGTATATATTATGTTGAATGGGTTTATAGCTTGGAAAAGTTTTCTAACCTTTGAAAGAGAAGAATTCAAAGCTCAAATTAGCCAATTTGAATGAAGAAGTAGTAGTTGAAGACTGAAGTGAAGAATTGGAGTGACAATGTTAGTGATGAGTTCTGGAAAGATACTATAGTGGCTCTAATGACTCTTGGGATCAGCTATATGTCTTAGAGGTTATCTCCACGACCAAGAGAGGGATTTGGAAATTCATTTTATTGTATTATCATGTATGAGTGATTGAGAGTATGTGTGAGAGAGATAATGAGTGAAAGATAGTCAACTCAAAGGCTAAAATATTGTAAATGAGAGAGATCATGAGAGCAAAAGATATGAATTCATATGTGAAAGAGACAATATGAAGTTTTTGTGATTGATTTCATTCATATGATGGTGTATATGAGTTATTATTCTCTCTTTTTTGTTGCTATGAAGACTATGTGATGTTATCTTGAAGATAAATCCATGGGAGATTATATGTATGATGTTGTGTAACGATGTTATTGTTATTTTTGCTATTGTCTTCCTGTGGTTCTATGAAGAGATGAAGAAGATGCTTGCTGATGCTACAAGATAGATTTTCTTATAGTTATTTCTACTTATTTTTGGTGTTTTGTAGAGAGCTCTAGCATGGCAAATAAGTATAAAAACTAGCTTCTTAAGAGTTAAACTAGTCCAAACAAGATATTCATGTGCTCAAAATACATCAATCCAAGAAACTATTGGTAACATCTTGGTAAAAAATTGTCATATTTAGATTAAGACATAAATCCATGGTTTGCAATTTATGGTTTAAGAAAAAGGAAAAAAATAATGTATTCACTTAAAATTTACATTGAACATGAGATACCTTTGTAAATTAGATGATGACATCAAGCTCAACAAAGATGGTGCACGAGTGATGCTGGGCATGATCTATACACTAGGAAGCTATCAAGAGAAAAATCATTGAGTTTTCCTAATGAAGAGGACAAATCCTTGCTTAGACCAATTGTGGTTCTTGGATAAATTCGTGGCTTTATTTTGGTTGATTTCTTAGTTTTCAATCATATTTTTGCATGTTGTACCTTGTACACTCTCTTTTCTATAATCTACTGATTATTATCTACATATTTTCTCTTGTTTTTTTTCTAAAAATACAATTCATTAGTTGTGATATATTTATGCATATAGCATGCTTGGAATATAATTTAGAAATTGAAAATATTTTGAAGATTTAGAGTTTATCTTATAAATATGCATGTTTTTATTTTCTTGATATTGAAGCACTAATTCTCACTTGAAATCTTACTGTTTGCATTTCATGCCTCATATTTGTGGTCCTAATGACCCTATTGTTTTTAAATTTTTGCTATAATGATGCTTGATGTGTATAATCATATTTATGTTTTTGGACATTTTACTTGAATTTGACTTCCTCTTTGTCTAAGCCTAGGTGATTGGGCACATGCAGGTCTTCTTCATTTTAAGCCAATCAATGAGGGAGTGTAAGAAGTTGGAAATAGTTAAAATGTTGATAATATGCCATGTCACACTGACATTGGTATATAAGGAGATAAGTTGTAAATTTCCACATCTTTTTGACATATCAATACAATTACAATCTTTCTCTCCCTTCTTGCTCCAAGCTTCCATGGCTTCTTCATCTTTCCTGTCTTTCTCTCTCCAATTCTAGTCTTTCTCTCTCCTCGTCACTCTATTTCTCTCTCTTCCTGCAGTCTTTCTCTCTCCTCTGCAGTCTTTCTCTCTCCTCTTTCTCTCTCCCTAGTTCTCTCTCTGACAAGTGGTATCAGAGCCTTGGTTCTTGGTCCCAGTTAGTCCCTCATTTTCACCTAGTTACAACTTTCTAGTTACATGGAATTTTGAGTCACAGGTACACAAGTACGGGAACAGTAGGGGAGTTTCCAAAGCATCTCTGGACCACAAGGACTGCATGCAGAAGCATTAATGGCAGCTTTCTTGGGAGTTTACACCTCCTGACCACAAGGACTGCATGCAGGAGCATTAATGGTAGCTTTCATGAAGACCACACAGACCATGGCAGCCTTTCTTGGAGTCTTAAATGGAGCTTGGACCAAAAATGGAGGCAAACAGACAAAGATGGCAGCTCATTTTGCAAGCTCAGGCCAATTTTGAAGGTATTTTGGTAAAAAGAGTGGTAACAGCAATTAGGGAAGGCTTAAGTCAGGGTTACTTTTGAAGAGAGGCCTTTTCTTTCCTCTTCCCAAGCTCTCTTTCCAGCTTCCATGGCAAACCTATGCCAGCAACTTCATTCTTTTGCCTTCAAGATCTTCATCTTCCTGGAGCAATGGCTTATGTAAGGGATCCTAGACATCATATACAAGACGTAGAGCACCATTTTGGCAAGTTTCAGGCCACGTGAGTAACCTGCAAGATCATCAGAGCTTGCATTGTCCTGGCAGTCTCCCTCAAGGTCAACCTGTGAAACATGTGTACAGTGAGCAAGACGTGGAGCCCTTGCTGAGAAGAAGCCAAGGGAACCACGGGGATAGAAGTGAAAGCAGGTGCATGGCAGTGTCAAATGCTCCTGCGGCAGCATGCTCTCCAGCTAAAGATGACTTCTGTGTCCAGATGTGACTTACATGCAAACCAAGTGGGGGAGCAATAAAGAGCTGAGATTGAGAAAGAGTAGCTGTAGTGCCTACAGCCCCAGTATCAGCAGGAAGCTCTAGATCCTCCATTTCCCATCCCCCCCTCTTCTTCATTCTCTTCTTCAACTTCATCCCCTTCAAGCACCACAACATCACCATTCTAACTTTCCACAACTTCAGGAATTTCCACTTCCTCACCCCAAGCATAGGTGGCTGCAGAAGTTCAAACTTCTCAGGAAGTGCCAGAATATTTTCACCAAGTTCTTCAGCTAGACGATCTGCTATATCTGTGAGCCCATGGATCGCCGCTGTAGCATATGCAAGAGGAAGGTGACCTGACTCCTCCAAAATCTCACATGCTCAAGAACATCACCCAGGTTCCCAGTGATAAGCAGAAGCAAGAGCAATTGCAATATTTCCAGATTCAATTGCAAGATTGAACCGAATACTTTCATCCTTCACAAAATGCAAAGTTATGTCTGGAAAACCTTTTTGCTCAAGATAAGCAATTATAGCTTGCCCACAAAGCTGAGAACTCTTGATCATTTTCAGAACTTCATCAAACTTGTTCTTTATCATAGCAAGCTTGAAGATGTACCCTGTTGAGTCTATCTGTAAGGTGCCCCTCTCTCGCAGCAGTACCTTCACAGTTGACTGCGCCTGATCCTGCTGGTGCTGCTTCTGCATTGCCAAGATCATCCTCGCTTTCTCTCGTAGCAGTACCTCTGCAGTTGTGACTGCAGTTGATCCTGCTAGTGCTGCTTCTGCGTTGCCACCACTATCTCCTCTCTTTGACCTAGCTCTAGCTTCGTCAATCAAAGATATCTGCCACAAAACTTCTCAATAAACTTTACCAATGCTGGAAAGAAAAGCGGGGCCCCAATGCTTATCTCGTTCATCATGGTATTGGTGCTTCTCAGCAATACTGAAGAGAGAATGAGAAAAAACTATGTTGATGAGGAGTAACAAAGCCATGAAGATATTTGAGGCTATCCACGGGAATCTTGGTCCTGAATGTTGTTGAGAGGGCGTAAGTGCCTGGGCCTCATTAGATTGTGATGAGCTGAGAAGCTCTAGGAATATCCCAAGCTGTCCTATTTTTCTGTCTTGAACAGTGTATTTGATTGCCTTGAGTCGATTGAGCTTGCAAGAACGATGGAAGGAGTAGCAGCAGAAGCAAACAGGAGATGGAAAACCGCCTGATATCTACCCCTGCCGGCAACCAGCACCCTTTTCATTGATGCACGCATATTGAGATATGCCACCTCTTGTTATTTTCTCCAGTAACTTCTGTGGATCCACAAAACTGGCTTGATCCAAACGGAAGTGCTTGTACACCTTTGCAGTTGAACACTCCTCCTTTGGTTTTATGAGGACCATTGGCAAATCTGAAGGTAGAGGAGATACATCGTCCATAACCTCCCCTCTCCCAGTACAGTATGTAGCTCCCTTGGAGAAGAAAAAAGAGCACTTAGCTTGACTGATGGCAACCTGGTGAAGGCCAGAGAAATCTGAGATTGCAGCTGTTGGTGCTGCTGGTGCTGCTTAATCAGCTATGGTTGCAGTTGCTGTAACACGCTTCCATTACCTGTTGCTGCAGCTGCTGCATGCTGTTGTTGCTGCTGCTGAAGAAAAGCCAATGAGTTTGGGTGGTATTGCTAAGCCACTTGCTTGTGAAGATGCTGAGGTACAGGCATAGAAAGATCCAAATGTCCATCAAATGGCTCTTCCACTATGCTTTGCAATCTCCTGTAGCACTTCATGGCAGTGTCTATGTCTACATTCAGCTATGACTCCAGCTTGCTGGCCAGGGATATCACTCTCCAGTTTGCTGAAAGTATCTTGATGATCGTGGTCACGCGGTTGCCAATTTCAAAAGATCTGGCATACTACTGAATGTATTGGTATGCAATGCTATAGGATGTTAAATGGCATTCTTATATTGTTCAAGCAAGGTCACAAAGACTGTGAACATATGCACCAGGATTCTGGACTGCAAAGGTGTTGACGTGGGCTTATGAGGTACCAGGATATTGACTGAGAAATGTTGCTGCTCAGCCTTAACTAAAATTGTCTGGTTAGCAATGATGAATGCCGAGTCTCCATAGTGACTAATGCTATCTCTTTGTGATGTATGGACACTTTAGTCCAGATATTGCTGTTTGAAACTGTGGCATCAATACATAGCAACTAGAAGATTGTATTATCATTGACTTCTTTGCTGTGCTTATGTTGGCCAACCATATCATCATAGCTTGAAGCAATACATACATCAGTTATAGACACATCAGTTATAGCAGTAGTCTTGCAGAACTTGGCATCATCGAAAACCTCTGAGGTTTGGTGCTGAACCAGTTCAGTCAGAGAAATATGGGCTAGAAGAAGCAGATTCTAAATACCCCAGAGAAGCAGTAGTTTTTGATGCATATGTATGTAGCAATGGGCAAGTGAATGCAGGCTATGATTGTCCTAAAATTCACCAGCACAGGCAAGGACAGGAACAACATATCTCTTGTTAGTTAAGTTTGGTACAAGAACCACGAGATATCTCTGCATTCTTGAGGACTTATGATTCATGATATGGCTGTAGCTGATTTTTCTCATGATTTGGAATATTTTCAAAGCAACTTGACTACAATAGCAGCAGCTGAGACTAGTTCCAGCTCTAGTGAACAACGTTGGCTTCAAATACATGCTAAAATGGACAAACTTGGACAAGGTTGGCTTCAAACACAGGCTAAAATGGACAAACTTGTACAAGATCAGCTTCAAACAAAAGCTAATATTGACAAACTTGTAGTTTCGATTCAACAGTGTATTGCTCCTATGGGAAAAACAGCAGGACCTGAATCAAATGTTCATGCTTATGGACAGCATTTATATGCTGATGGTACACACTATGATCCACATGCATCTTATGAATATGAACAGCAACAATATGCAAATGAATATGAGCAGTATGCAAGTACATCTGGACAGCATGTTAATGCTTATAAATATGATGTACCATATCATAGTGCAGAGTATTATTCCATTGAACCTTGGCAGCAGAATGGTTATTATGGTCAGCATGCTTATGCTTATGAGCATCCATCTCTTCAGCAAAATAGTTCTTATGGATGTAACAGAAATGGTTATGCTTATCAGTACACTTCTAGCTTTGATCAACAGCAAGCAAGTGATTATGACCAATACAGTGGGATCAATGATCAAAGGCAACATGCTTATGTATATGAGCAGCAAACATCAGTAGAAGCAAATGTATATTCTCAACCTAACTGTTCCTCTGATGTGCAACAGGGCTATTGTCACCATATGCAGTATGAACATCATGAGCAATATGGTTATGAGTATGGACAGCCATCTGTTGTACATGATGAGCATGGGCAGCCATCTGTTGTACATGTTGAGCATGGATAGCCATCTGTTATACATGAACAACAAGATGACTATGAGCAGCATGTAAAAACTATCATAGAGCTGACCAATGGAGATGAACAGGTGTGTAAATTGCTATCTAAAGCTAAACGTGTTAGACACCTTACTAGTGATACAATACGGGAACTGCATGCTGCGGGTTTATGCTATCGTTGTGCTAAGCCTCTATCTTGTAATCACCAAGCCACATGTAGGGCAAAGTCTGCCAAAATAATCTTGCTATTTGAATATTATGATGTAAATGATGGAGAACATCTTGTTGAAGACCATTCTGGTATGAGTCCACAACAAGAAGTTCAACAACAAGAAGTTCAGTTCAAGAAGGCAGATTATGGACAGCATGTGGACTTGGAAGACCATCATACAATGGAGACTTTGTTAGTGAGTACTATCATGATGATCATATTTCCAGCAGTATTTGATTTCGATCTTATGAAAGTTGATCCTATGCATGGCAAAGATACAACTTTTCCTTTTGATCCGGGAGGCTACAGGCTGATTTTGACCTCCTGTATAGATTAGTACTACTATTAAGTATTAGGTAATCTTTTCCTTTATCTCTTGTAATGCTGTACAGAGTAGTACTCTGTTCTATCCATCTCCTCTTTAGCTTGTTTCTAGGTTTGTTTTTGAGGACAAAAACTTTTGGGAAGGGATGGATTGTAAGAAGTTGGAAATAGTTAAAATGTTGATAATATGCCATGTCACACTGACATTGGTATATAAGGAGATAAGTTGTAAATTTCCACATCTTTTTGACATATCAATACAATTACAATCTTTCTCTCCCTTCTTGCTCCAAGCTTCCATGGCTTCTTCATCTTTCCTGTCTTTCTCTCTCCAATTCTAGTCTTTCTCTCTCCTCGTTACTCTATTTCTCTCTCTTCCTGCAGTCTTTCTCTCTCCTCTGCAGTCTTTCTCTCTCCTCTTTCTCTCTCCCTAGTTCTCTCTCTGACAGGGAGCGACTTAACATGTCATTTGGTAAAGGAATTTTATACATTATTGAAATTATCCCAAGGGATGTGGCCCTACATAGGTCGGTGGGTCATATTTCAAGTCTTAGTAATGCCACATTTAACTTTTGTTTCTAAGTCCTAAATCTCCTCTTTGTTGGTTCTAAGACCACTAGTTTGGTAAGAGATTATGTAACTATAGGTCAATTAGGGACTATTGGTCTCGAATATCCTCTTTGTTGGTTCTTAGGCTACTAGTTTGGTAGTAAGAGATGATGTAACTATAGGTTAGTTATTACTTTTTAAATTCCTTAGCTATCATACACTGTGTACTAAAGGTGGTTTTGTGATCTTCTTATTTGATAGATAGTATTGTTTCTACCTCTACCATGGCCTCGTCAATCACTCCTATGCCTACAAGTTCATAGCTTCATGTGAGTAGAATTTTCATCCTATCATAATGTTGGAAGCACTCAACGATAGGCAATCCTATTTGCTTTACTATGCTAAAAGTACATCTCCTTTGATAGTTGGACTCGAATCCAATAGGAGGTTTAGTTCAATTGAGGTTATGCGACTTATCTAGTTGTCTTTTGCCTTTGTAAGTCAACTAGTAGATTGTTTAGTTTGGGATACTTTCTTGTTCTCTTGTGCTTATTTCATTGTCATGAGATTAGTATTAGTTGGGGCTATTCTTTTCTTAGATCTACAATTGAGGCTTGGATATCTTTGTTATTTTCAGGCTCAAGACTAACAATAATTGGGGGCTATTGTTGGCTATCACGGATTCCAAGTCAATATATGTTCTTAGACTTATACATGACCAACGATTTTGGAGGAGTCGTGGATTTCATTCTTAGCATTGACAGTTGGCTTCTTTTGGAAGATACCATTGGTTACTTTAGTTTGGATATATAGTTGCATTTATGTATTTATATTATTCAAAACTACATTTTATACCTTCAATATCCCGGTACAATCCATATAATACCTTAATCAGCATATAATTACTAATCTTTCATCTCAGAGAATTTTTTGTATGAAAGATATACTCCCCTATATAACTGCAAGACCAACAATATTATCTTTTTCAATGCAATTGTTGGATTTATTTTATGGTGGATTATTATTGGAATACTTTAAGAGATGGACCAACCATCATTTGGATAAGGCATCTAGAAAGGAGTTTTCCCTAGAGGCCTACAACCAGATTATCACAAGTTTGTGGAATTTAGAAGACAAGCCAATGTGCAAGTTGCAGTGGAAGGTGCAAGATTGTATGATGAAGTTGAAGCAAGGCTATCAATGACCTCAAGAAGAGAAGTCCTACCTCCACCCATGCCAGGGATGGTATACCCACCAAATGCAATGCCAAGGATAGTTCCCTACCCCTATCCTCAGATGCAAACAATGTCGTAATATAGTGCAACGAATCCACATAGTGGCTGCATATGACAGTACCTCAAATGATGGTACAACCACAACAACAATGGCCTCAAATAGTTCCCTCATTGGTAACTCCACAACAATAGTAGAACCCTACCAATTGGAACCAACAACCCTTAGTCTCAACATAAGCTTTGAATCAGAACCAGAATAGAGGACTCTCTGGAGATCAACTCAACCAGTCTATGTAGTGATTATAGAAGCCTCCCAAACCCTATTGTAAGTACTCCAAGAGGTGAAAATTTGAAGGACTACCTTTCCAATTCAATTGCAAGTATCAAGAAGGAGCTGACGGATGTGATTACAAAACAGCTACAGATGATGAAGGTGAATACCACCAACATATCCACTCCTGAAAGAGGTGGAAGAGATGTGATGCGGTCTAATACATGGTGTGGAAAGTGCCATCAAGCAGGACATTTAGCCATTTAATGTACCTAAAAACCAACTATCTTTGAGCCTTCTGTTCTTACTGTTTAAGGAAAAACCATACAGAAGATATTTTCTCTTTGAAGGAGATGCACAAAAGAAGGAAGAAAGATGAAGAAGTAAGATTCAACTTATTGGAATGCAAAATGACAATGCAAGACATCTGACCAAAGCCTAGGGAATATGGTCCTAATTTTGGCCCAAGGAGGTTTCCCTCTCAGAGTTATAGAGGATGACAGTCAAGCGGCGGCCAACAATCAGAGGTGGAGTGTTACAAATCCGGAGAAAAGGTGCATATCTTGCCAAATTGTCCAAACCCTAGAAGGTTTAGGGACTATAAACCCTAGAAGGCCACACTACAAAAGACCTCTTGTAAAAGCTACTCCTGAGACTCACCAGAAGATCCAAGAGCATGCTTTCAATATTTGGTGGAATTGGAGGTTGCTGCAATAATGCGTGTTAAGAAAGGAGAACCTACAATTCCAAAAGAGAACATCCCTTGTTAAATTGGTGAAGTTTAATATTCCTAGAGAGAAACAAAACAATGCAAAGCAAAACAATGTAGTACAAAGCACTATAGAGCCATAGACAGCCACAGAGATAGTTACAGAGACAAGACCAAAGGTCCAGGAAATAGAGGATGTTGAAGTACCTCCTGAAAGAGGAGAAGAGATGTAGATGTTGTAGCTCTTGGAAGAAAAAGGGAAGATAAAAGTGGGTGTTGCCTCATTCTCTAGCCGATTGGAAAGGCCCATAGATCTTATCAAAGAATATGACTTGATCAAAGACCTAGACACCTTTAAACCTAACCTAACATTTTAACAGTTTTTGATGCTGCCTGAAAACAAGCATGATAGAGGGGGATCACCTCAAGCAAGGGAGAGAGGTTGAAGGTATCCCTCCTTCCTCCTCCACCTGCACGTTCGCAGGACGACCCCGAATCATAGCCTCCCCCATTATTGCCCGACTCCGATGAGGGGAGAGATGATGCAGACCACGCCTCTGAGCACTATCCCTCACAAACATTCCACGGCTTGCATTGTTCTCACAAATGTGTGTCAATGATCCTTTCACAGGTTCATCTACAGAAACCTTGTTACAACTTCTCCTTCCTCTAAATGATAAGGCTTAATGAACTTCTCACAACGTCACCGATGGTGAACCACCAACATTGTTGCAATATGAAAACTTCACTGAACCATTCAATCAGTAGGAGCGACGGGCGGTGTGTACACAGGGCAAGGACATAGTCAGTGCAAGCTGATGACTCACACTCTTTGTCATTGAAGATCAATAATTGCAATGATCTATCCCCATCATGATGAATTCTCAAAAGATTACCGAGACCTCTCGGTCCAAGTGGTAAGCTCGTTGAGTTCATCAGGGCATTACAAACATATTATTGCCTCAAACTTCCATGGCCTAGATGGCCATAGTCCCTCTAAGAAGTTGGCCACAAAGAGGATCCTTTGTGTAACTAGTTAGCATGATGAGGTCTCATTCATTAACGGAATTAACCAGAAAAATAACTCCACCAACGAAGAACGGCCATGCACCACCACCCATAGAATCAAGAAAGAGCTCTCAATCCATCATTCAAAAGCATACCAACAAGAAAAAAGAATTGCTCCCTCCATAGCAACCAAGTCTAAAAAATCCCTAGAGCTTGTGAAGGAAGTGGATGTGGCTAATTCCTTTCTAGATCTTGGAACCCTAGAGATTGGTGTGTGGATTGAAGGATGTTTTATTGTAGATGCATTGATTGATAGAGGCTCATCAATAAACATAATGACATATGTGACAATGAAGGATCTAGGATTGCAACGTATGTAGCCTACACAGTGGCTTATCAGATTGGCAGACCAAAGTAGAATTAAGCCTTTGGGCATTCTCCTGTATGTGAAGACAACCCTCGCATGAAGGGATTATTGGCTGACATACGTGGTGGTCAAACAAAATTCCTATAGAACCTCATATCCTCTGATATTGGGAAGAACTTGGCTTTTTGAAGTAAGGGCATACAAGGATTGGTTCAAAGGAACAAACGGGTCCCACAAGTCTTTCCGCATTAGGTGATACATGGTCTTTTCCTTCCAGGCATGGAAGCCTTCTCCATTGAACTTTGCTATTTGCTCAAGCTCTGCCATGTTGCTAATCTTCAGTTAACCAACAAAAATTTGTATTTTAATGTGTCAAGAGACACAAGAGAATCAGTGTCAAATTGACACTAGTTGAGTGTTAATGGATACTAGTCGGTACTTGATCTGCTTCTTCTCAGGAACTTCGTGGGTGGCTTCTGAGCTTCCTTGGACACTTCCAGACTAGTAATGAGCTTCAGAGAGTATTCCTCAGTGATCAAAATCACTGTTGATGATGGTAATGAGAAAAAAAACAAGGTTACCAAGCTTTTCAAATTTCTGGATATGGCTTCCTCTAAGGTTTCAGACATCCGACTGTTCTTTCAGTTCATGCAGCTCAACGAGTTGACCATTGCCCAAGATATTGCATGGGGAGTAGGCTTGCATAGTGAGCTTCAAAAGCCCTATGCTCACAGGGTCGATTGCAAACCGTATGATTGGCGTCAGCAGTACGACCGTGAACAGGCGCAGACTGGACAACGTGTTTCGATTTCTGTAATGCTAGAGCTGGGAAGCAATAATTCATCGATTGAGGTGCTAGGATGAAGCGTCTTGAGGAAGGGAAGATACCTCCGGAAGGAATCACTTGAATATATGGCCCATAGGGAGAGATCCAAGAGCTCCAAGGTGGGTAGGTGCGGTCTGGCTATGGCTGCCACAAGGTCCAACTGAGATTTGAAGTTGAAACTGGAGATATGAGTTGAATGTGGGCTGGTTAGAGATTACCAGAGGTGAAGGGAGACTAGAGATTCAGAGTATGAGCTGTGCTATGCCCAACTGGGCTCTGATACCATGTTAAATGATGAGGATCTAGGACATGACACAAGCTATGGTGGATCAAAGATGAAGACCAAGTTCATAATGACATGGACAAGCAGAGACCAACTATTACACAAGTGAATTAGGTTCCAAGATAGATTAGCTTGGACTCATAAACACAATCTTGTGTAGAATTGACAATGACAAGACACTTAATTGAAAGTACCAAGCATCATGATATTGTGTTCATTTCATAGTCAAGTACAATGCTTTACAGGCTTCGAGTTGTTCCACTCTCCTCACTGTGCATATGGGATTCAGGACAGCTCCTCTTGGAGCATACATCATTTGTCTATTTCTCAACAGATAGAATACTAGATCTACCATGTATATTCCGACCGAGGAAAAAGGTCAAAGCCAGACGAGATAGCAAGACAAAAGAGAGGTGACCCTCCCTTGCTATTTAAGACTCCATAGGGGTGCATAACCTAGCCCGAAAGGAACTTTACACACCTTTCGGACTTTCAGAGCCCATTTAGGTGCCTGTCTTGCTATTTTATCCCTCACCACAGGTGGTGGACCACGGAAGACCACTTGGGAAAGAGTGGATGAAGATTTTAAGACTACGAGTACCGAACAAGGCAGTTTGTGCCATCCTTGGGCAAATTTACATTTCTTTCCACACAGTTACCTATCAGTTGTAGGTGTTTACTGGATACTTACAGATGCCTTACAACCCATCACATGTCTATTAATTTCTTTGAAGATCTACAAGTAATACAAGATTCATTTTAAGGTCAAGTAAGGCTCCTACAAGGTGTTAACAGTTTGCAGGACAGGTACACAGTTCCTATTACAGAAAATTCTGTCATGATGTGATTTGGGATCTTGATAGATTGATTTGAAGAGGGGATATCAAAATTTAATTTGAATCAGACATTTTGATAATCGGACTCCAGGAGCAAAAGATATAGCAAATTTTCTGACAGGGGATCTAGTGGGACTACACCTAGACAAGCTGACAGGGGTGTACTGTTTGAGTTTATTTGACCCAAATACCCTATTGTAAGCTGAGACCTTGAAGAGCACCCTGCCACAGCACAAATAGAACCACGAACCGGCTAGGTAGAGGCTGCAAATACATTGCTGGACACAAAACCTGCAAGAAACCTCTTCTTCCTCACCAAGAACCATGCTCTCCAAACACACAAGAGATAGGCACACAAGAAATTTGACAATTCTTCCATCCTCACCCTCTTCCTCTTCCTCACTCTCCATTAGGAATGAGCATGAAGCACAAGAGAGGGAAAACAAGAACAAGAAGGCAAGAGTTGTGCCAAAATGAGAGAGAGGAAGAAATGAACCGTGAGAGAAGAAGATAAAGGAAGAGAGAGGGTGTAACCACCTCAACCTCCCACCTTCCCAAATCCCACGACTGCGACCAGCTCCTTTTCCTTTCTTGAATTATGAAATTCAAATTTGCATACATTGGCTAAGGTCTAAAGACCCTTCAAGTTTTGGAATGAGACAAAAGGGTTTGACCTTTCCTTTCCTTTCAACATTTTTTAATGTGAGCCTTTTGGACTACACATTTTACATTGCTTCATATAATGATTTTTTTCACAAGAGAGTACAAAAGCCAAATGCCATTTCATAAAAGATGTTTCCATGTTGAGCACATTTTGGTGCCTATTTTTGCACATATTTCCTGGTCATTAGACCTTACTGAATTTGGAGTACCCCTACTATATAAGCTTCCTTTGGATCAAGAAACCATTGGCATTGGTGCAATACTAAGCAAGTTATTGACAGTTTTCTTCCCCACAGTTATCTTTGACAGCACCTATCCATAATGGCCAAAAATGAAAGAAAATATCAAGTCATGGAGACCATTCAAGAAGACATCAGAGAATATATCAATGATCAAAACAACACTAACAAAGCCCTCAATCATGACCAACAAGATGATGTTGTAAGCATTGGTAATGCTCATAGTGCACGAGCGGGTAATGATGGAAATCCCTTGTCTCGCGAACCTTTTGAAGATCACATGCTTTCAAGAGAGATGTGTATGCTGAACATTGGGATGCATGATCAATATGAGAAAATTTCCAAATCCTTGGGGAATATTGAGAATACATCCAACAAAGTGGATGAAGGACTTCAGCAGCAAGCTGGTCAAGTTTATGAAGAGTGGATTTGAAGATGTACTAGGAACTATCAGGGATTTGAATACTCAAACCACATCTTTCTCTCCAAATGTACCTTCTTCTCATATTGAAAATGCTTCAGCCTAGCCCTCCAATATGAAAGGAAAGGGGATTGATTAGCCTATAATGTCAAACTTTGAGAAAGGAGAGCCATCAACATTGAAGAGTGCTCATTATTAGCCACCAATGTCATCAAAGCATCATACCCATCCTCAATTCAATTCAAGGCATGAGGTCTCTTATGAAGAAGAGGAGGACTTAAGAGAAGAAGAGAATGAGGAGTTTCACGGATGTGACCCCTTCTACAAATCTTTTCCCTCTCAATCTACCATTAAGCAAAAAGAATTGGATTTTCATGATAAGAGTGGAAGATTTGATGAAAGAATATCATTTCATGATATCAACAACAAAGATAAGTCATTTCATGGTCAGCCCACAAATGGACAGCATCATTCTTTTGGATTGGGACAACCGAATCATAGTGGTAATACTTCTAGACCAAACTCTTTTGGAAGAGATTCAATAAATATAAATTCTTAGAGACAATCATCTCTTGGGCAGCACTCCAACAATTTCCAGCTAACCTATAATGAAAAGAACTACAAAGAAAAGATTAGCATTTCCAACTTCAAGGGAGATAATGCATCTCCAATGGAGTGGGAAGAATGGGTAAACAAATTAGAGATGTACTTCACACTTTTCCCTCACCATGATGAAGCCAAGATCTATTTTGTGGCACTCCATCTTGAAGGCTATGCACATACATGGTGGAGATATATGCAAAGAGTTGGTCACAATTTTGCTTTTTGGGAGGATTTTAAGAATGCAATGTTGGAAGTGTTTGTCTCTCCAATGGAGAAAGAAAGATTGCAACGCAAATGGTATGGTCTTCAAAAAAGGGGCATGTCCATTTGTGATTACTCTAATATGTTCCTTAATCTTTCTATTTACATTGAAGGGATTGATGATTTGGCCAAGTTAAACAAATATATATTTGGTTTAGATTCGGCCCTCTCTTCAGAAGTAGGTGCAATGCAGCCCAAGACAATTCATGAAGCCATTTTATATGCTGAAAGGTATGGGCATAAATATAGAAGAGTATCAATGGGGGTTCAGTCAAAAAGTGTAGGGTATTCATTATCTAATCGGCCTTCAAGGGTTGGAGCACATTTTAGCTAGCAATGGGATTTTTATAGGCAAGAAGGCAAGGGAACTAGTACCTACAATAATAATTACAACAAGTTGCCTACATATCCAACGGTCTATGGATCAAAACCAAGTGGAGGAAATGGTTATAGACCAATGGCCGAGGCAAAACAAAGCTTTGCAAGGGTTGAAAATGCACAAAAGGGATCTCAAAACAACACTTATAGCAAAGTCCTTTCAAATGAACAAATAAGAGACATGAGGGCCAAAGGGTTATGTTTCAAGTGTAGAGAAAAGTGGATACAAGACCATAGGATGAAATGCAAATCCAAAAACAGCAAGCTTAACTTTGTCATCATCGATGAGCTGGATGAGGATGAAAGTGAAGAGGGGAATGTATTTCATGTGGAAGGAAACCCTATGGTTGAAGAAATACATGACGAAGATGAAGGAAATAATTATGAATTTTATGATATTGTGGACATTTTTTCTTTTGATCTAGGTGGTTCTTTATGTGCAATCTCTCATGATACATGGACTGGTTGTAAACGAGAAAACACCCTTAGCCTTGAGAGGCTAACCAATGGTATAACGGTTCACCTTTTGATTGATACGGGCAGCACCCATAGCTTCATTAATACAAATCTTTGCATGGGTTGAGATTGCTTCCTCAACAAATGCAAGTGCCGTTGAAGATTCAAGTGACTAATAGTATGCGTACACACTCCTATCACTTTATCTCCTTCACATATTATGAAAGTGGACTTGATCACTTTGGAAATGGGTCCCATAGATATTGTCATTGGATGTGATTGGTTGAAAACCATTGGAAATTTTTCTTTGGACTCGGAAAACATGTTGATGGATTTCAAATGGAATGGACAGCATATAATATTGAAAGGCATTGGTCAAAAGCAAATATGAAGAAGATGCATAAAGAAATCAATGCACAATCATTCATATTCACTCTTTTTCTTGTGAGAGTGGATGAAGAGCCGCCACCAAATAAGTAATCATCTTCTTAAAAGCAAAAGGATCCAAGAATGGAAGAGCTATTGGAGGATTACAAAGATTTATTTCAGCAACCATCATCTTTGCCTCCAAAGAGAGAGGTAGATCACACAAAACCCATCAATAAACCTCCCTATCACTTGTCAAAGTTTGAAAGGGAAGAGATGGAAAGACAAGTTAAAGAGTTGCTGCAAATGGGTTTAATTCAGCCAAGTCAATCTCTGTTTGCCTCTCCTATGCTCTTGGTAAAGAAGAAAGATGGATCTTTTCGTATGTGCATTGACTATAGGGAGCTTAACAAGTCCGGATGAATAATAGATACCCGATTCCTTGCATTGATGACCTCTTGGATGAGCTCAAATATGCAAAGGTCTTCACCAAGATTGATCTTCATTTGGGCTATCATCAAATTCGAATAGGGGATGAATATAAAACAGCTTTTAGGACTAAAAGAGGGTTATGCCACTTCTTAGTCATGCCATTTGGGCTTTCAAATGTGTCCGCTACTTTTCAAGCACTCATGAATAAGATATTGCAACCTTTCTTGTTCAAAACAATCCTTGTATTCTTTGATAATATCCTCATTTATAGCAAATCCAAGGAAGCATTTGATACATGTGCAAGAGGTCTTTGACACATTAAGAAGACACACACTCTTTGCTGAAATGTCAAAGTGTTCTTTCATGGAAGATGAAGTGGAATACTTGGGTCACATTGTGGGAGAGCAAGGCATTCATGTGGATCCTAACACGGTGAAATGTGTTAGGAGGTTTATAAAAAATTATGCTCATGTGACTGCTCCTTTGACCGATAGGTTGAAGAAAGAAGATTTCTTTTGGGACTCCATAATTGACAAGAGCTTCAATGAGCTGAAATCTCTATTAGTTTGAGCACCTATTCTTATATGCCCGAATTTTTCTAAGGAATTAATTATATGTGCAGATGCTAGTGGAAGAGGAGTTGGGGATGTTTTGTATATCAAGACCATGGAGTTATAGCCTATGAAAGCCGCAAGCTTGATGACAAGGAGCGTCAATTACATGTCTATGAACAAGAGATGTTGGCAATCTTGCATGCTATCAAAAAGTGGTATCACTACATATATGGCAACAATTTCAAGGTGAAGAACGATCACCGTGTGCTAAAATACTTCCTTTCTCAACCAAATTTGTCCCCTAAACAAAGGAGGTGGCTAGCTACTCTTCAAAGCTATGATTTTGAAATATTCTACATGGTTGTAAAAGATAATGTTGTGGTGGATGCTTTATCATGTATGTGGCCATGTTCTATATCTTCAATTTTAACTCTACATAAGGATTGGATTCATGACATCCAAGAAGAATATTTGCTTGATGAGCAAGCATAAAAGATGATGAAGGAATTTCAGCAAGGTAAAGGAGAAGAGTATCCCAATTTCAATTGGCACAATGGTCTTTTATGGTATCGTGGTAGAGTCTACTTGACACCACAAACCTATTTCAAAGACCGTATTTTGCATGAGATGCATTCTTCACCTTTAGCGGATCATCATGAGTTGTTCAAAACATTTGACAACATCCATAAGAGCTTCTATTGGAAGGGCATTTGGCGGGATGTCAAGGATTATGTGATCCAATGTCTTCCGTGTGTCAACAAAATAAAGACTCGTCTCTTCTACCCGGCAGCTTACTTCAATCACTCCCTATTCCTCAAGGCAAGTGTACTGATATCTCTATGGATTTTATTGTGGGATTGCCTACAACTAAACATGGGTGGAATAGCATTTATGTGGTAGTTGATCGGTTGACTAAATCAGCCCATTTCATCCCAACTAAGGCCCAATTTACAGCAAGGCAAGTGGCTCAACAATTCATGGAATGTATTTTCAAGTTTCATGGTATGCCAATGAAGATTATGTCTGATTGCGACACTAAGTTTATGGGCATCTTTTGGAGGAGTTTTTTCTCTTCAATGGGAACTCTTTTGACTCCTAGTACCACATATCACCCACAAACAGATGGGCAAACCAAAAGAGTTAACAAATGGCTAGAAGTTTATTTGAGGCATTTTGGCCATGAGACATAAAATGCATGGGACCAATGGCTCCATCTTGCAAAGTTTTGTTACAACAATACTTACCATATGAGCATTGGAATGTCTCCTTTTGAAGCTTTATATGGCTACAAAGTACAAGTACCCTCCGCATTGTTTCATGACTATGTAAATCCACAAGCCCGTGAGGAGTTGGAAAAGATGGAGGCCCTTATGAAGCAATGCAAGGACAACATTTTTAAAGCTCAAGAGACAATGAAGGTCTATGAGGATGAGAAAAGAAGACATGTGGAGTTTGAGGAGGATGAATGGGTATTTTTTAAGGTTCCCAAGTCACGTTATGCTTCTCTTAAAGGAGGATACAACAAACTTGCTCATAGGTTTTGTGGTCTGTATTGTATTGTCAAGCGAGTTGGGGATCTTGCTTATCAACTAGACTTACCTTCAAACACAAGGATCCATAATGTCTTTCATGTGCCTCATCTTAAAAAGTATGTGGGTCCTTAAATTCAAGTTCTTGAAAAACTACCTCCCTTGGTTGATGATGGTTTGATCGTATATGAGCCCGAGAAGATTATTGGCAATTGGGAGAGGGTTCTAAGGGACCATATTCTTGAGGAATACCTAGTCAAATGGAAAGGTTTGCCTATTGAAGAGTTTTCATGGAAATAAGCATCATATTTGGAACGATTTCCATGGTTTAAGCAACAGGACAGTTCATAAATAGGGTAGTAACTAGCTTGCTGTATTAAATTTCTGTGTCAAAGTAAATTGTCTCATTGGCATCAAAATTTGATCTAGAAGGCATGGCTGGATACTACATGTTATCCTCTATATTTCTATATCTTGCAAATGGAAATCGGCCACTTCTAGCTCAAGATATGGCCAATTTTGTATTACAACCTATTTTGGACAATTTACAACAGTTTGTTCCTTTTATGTGGTCCTTCTTCATCAACTTCTTTGATCTTCTACATCATGATTCCAAATTATTCAAGCTATCTTTGTAATCATCGTTGTAACTTGTTTTCCCATTCAGCTTTGAGGACAAAGCTCTTTTAGGCCAAGATGGCTTGTAATAAAGCAAAAGTCACCTTAGTCTAGACTAGGCTAGGGTTAAGTATAAAAAGGTGGGGATGTAACATGTGAGGGATCTGTTTGCCATTTTCAAGCAATAGGTGCTTTGAGGTTCCTTCCTCCCACCACAAAGGGTGCATGCTCTTAGCCACCAAGATATGGGGTGCATACCATGTCCCACCTTGATATGAGGTGAGTATTCATGTTGCAACTTACATCTTTGATTCTCAGCCTTCCATGGCAATACTATTTCATGCCTAGCTACCTTGGTTATGGCTTCCTTGCAAACATGGTGTATTTCTTGTATTTCTTTGCAAGTATGGTGTAATTCATAAATTTTTAGTTATTTGACTTGCTATGAGAACTAGTATATTACACTAACCAAACCAAATGAATCAAAACTGACCTGTATCATGACCACCACAGACTAAAAGATTGGTTAGATAGGGACTAATAAGACTAAACTCTATTAATAAACCCCATCCTCGTACGTGCATTTTGTCAACCTAAAGTGCAGTGTAGTGGATGGGTAAAGGCTAATTGGATTGATTTTATCATATGATGAATTATTCATTAGTTCATTGTTAACTTAACCCATTAATGCACAATGAATTGTAGCCAACGTATCCCATTCCCACCCAGAATTGACTCGACTAGGGATCTCTACAATACAATTCATTTTTATCATTAGATGATGTGTGTGCATACAATGCATGCATGTGTGATAGTGGGGAGTTAATATGGTGTGTGTCATACAAATGCACATGCATATGTGAATAGCGGGGTTTATTTTATATTAAAAATTATATGGGTAATGGTACAACATGCTCATGCAATGGTAGGGGCTCCTTTTACAAGATTAAGAACCAGTTCCTTTTTAATTTTGCAATGCAATCAATTGATTTTGTTACAATTAAGAGTGTGTTATGGTGCATATGGAGAAAGAAAAAGAAAAAAAACCTAGCATGGTGTGGGACACCTGCAAGGTCTAATAGCACACAAAGGATAGAAAACACAACTTTACAATACCATGGCTCTAAGAGTTCTGCAAGAACAATAGAAAGATGGATGACTAGCAACTAGTCGACCCCTTGTAGAAAAACCAAAAACACATCTAACAAAAATGCCAACAAGAAAAAGCAGAGTGTGATTGGTTTGTTTTATGTTTATTTCTCATTTCTATTATTTTTATTTTTTAATTTGTATGTTGGTTGTGGTTGTTAGTTGTTTATTCCTTGTTAAATTTTTTATTTTGGTTTTTTTTTTTCTATTTCATTTGCATATGTACATGAGGGAAAAAGGGAAATGAAAAGGAAGTGTGATTATGTTATTGATGTGCTTTTGTTTTTAGTTTGAAGATGCATTCTAAAAATGTGCAAGATCTTTGTGGCTTTGTTTGTTTATTTGTTAGTTTTGTTTTCATTAATATATATTTACTCAATTTACAGTGAATCAAAGAAAATTTTAGAGACCATTTTGGCAAGGTTTGGGGTTTTTTCTTTTCTTTTTTAAAAATATATTAAAATAGAGAAATTAGGTCTACTACGATTTGGGTAATGTGTCTTACTTTATTCTACTTTGTTCGTTGTTGTTATTTCAATTTTTGTAAAGAGTAGAACTAGGGGCATATAAAAGGGCAAAGGACACATGTACAATTAATCAATTTTTACATAACAATACAAGTTTCTCCTTCTTCTCTCTCTAGCTCATCTTGTCCTTTCATGGCTTCTAGCCATCTCTCTTCTTCTTCCATGTATTTCTCTCTTCATTTTTAGTCTTTCTCTCTCCTCATTGCTCTCTTCGTCTCTCTTCTACACTCATCTCTCTTCTGCAGTTGTCTCTCTCCTCTTTCTCTCTATCGACTCCTCTCCTTGATAAGTGGTATCAGAGCCCATTTTTTCTCCTTTTTTCTTCATATTCAGTTCAGACAAGTACTACACGTACAAGACATGGACAATTACTAGCAGTGGCTTGTAGGACATTTACAATTGGAAGAAGACTAAATTTGGAGATCTTTGAAGATGAAGGGATAGATATGGCAATGGATCATCAAAATAGTAGATCATCATCAAATTTTCATGCAATTTATGGAGGTACTTGGTAAAGTAGGGTTGCAAGCTTTAGTGAAAACTAAAGGCCTTGTTACTTTTTCAAACAATAAGGTTTCTTGTTTTCTTCCTAAGCTCCTCTTCAAGCTTTCATGGAGTACACAAAATATATCTTTACTTCTCTTTTTCATAGTTGTTCCCTACCAACAATGGCTTGGTCTAGCACCTTCTTGGTATCATATAGAAAAGATTGAGCACCATTGTTAAGACATATAACTCAAGATTTGGGACTGCATGTTCAACACAATGTGCAGTGATTTTATAGCTTGTCATTTCTTCATCTTCAATCTACAAACACCTTAAGAGCCTTCATCCACTTTACATTTCAAACAACCATTGAGGATCTATTGATTCACTTTGCACTTCCAAAAAGTTCCTAAATTCATCCTCCATCCTAGGCATGGCAAGCTGCAAGAGGTTTTGAGCTTCATCAAAGTTGCCATTATCCCTGTAATCTATAAGCTCCAAGGTCTACAGGAGGAACCAAAGGGGGAACAATAGGTGGAATAGGAGGAATGCCAATAGGTGGAACAAGAGGAAGACCATACCCAAGGACTCGGTTCCTTTTCCTTCTCTGCCTCTTCATCATCGTCTTCGGACACCTCTTTTTCTATGATTTTCTCAATGCACAAAGATATTGGATAACTCATAAGTAACTTCAAAAGGGCATTTGTGGATAAGCTAGTGAAGACACAAGTACACTAGTTTTAGAGGACAATCATGTAGTAACTGTTGCTCCTCCAATAGATAGATTTGGTGTTGAGGTCTTCAATGGAGTTGAAGTGATGGCCAGAATAGAAGTTGATGGGATAGGAGATAGTTGATATGTTACTAAAGGTGGTTTCAATCTAGGAGCAGCTGGAGTTAGCTATTGAAAGCTTAGAGAAACAATCGGTGAAGATGATGTTTCCTAAAATTCATGGACAAACAAAATGCGATCCAGTAAACCGCAATCTGTAATGTTGTATGCTACATATCTAAGCTTTTTCTTTAGATCAAGAATCCGAGCCCTTCTACCAGAAACATCAACGGTTGTGTCCAAGCACAGAGCAAAAAAAAAAAGTCAATAGAGAAAAGATAGGGTTCAGGGTTCTTTAACAATCCACCTCTCTAAAGTGAGATCACTATTCCTAGAAGACAAAACTATGTACCACGCATTAAAAAATGTCACTAGGATGAAGAAGATTAGGGAGTGAACATACAATGTCAAGAAGGACAAAGGCATTCCCTTGCGAATTGAACACAATTATCCACCATAGCATTATTCAACTTTTGAGAGGATTGAATCTAAATCAACATCCCAGTCTCACAAAAGAAGCGCCCTTGGAGTTGCTAATTTGTAGAGAAGCCCGTGAAGTTGCAGAGAAGGCCGAGGAGTGAACAAAGGAGCTTCATGACGAGCCACAGCTCATCAAAAGAGAGCACTGATGCAACATTTGAAGCAAGATGCCATAGTTGAAAACGCATAGCTACCCTTTTTGATATGGGGATGCTATGTGTGTTGTTTGACAATAGGGCTCCAAAATATTATTACATAGCATATCAATGCTGCAACTTCTGCTAGTGGATGTAGATGCATTGTTTGAATCTTTGTTCTATGATGTTGCCTCAACAATTCACAATCTCCTTTTCCTAACCATCCTTATGAACAATACAAGGGAAGCAAAGAGCACACAAAGGACTAGCTTGAAAAGTGTTTTAACCATATGAGGTTGGCATGAAATGACTCCTTCAATGAGCTACTCATTGACTCTAAACTTACCATCTACAACAGGTTTTACATCAAAATGGACCAAGCCCAAACCTGTTCCTTTAGGCTTTAGACATTCCATAAGAGGTGGAGCTAGACAAAAAGATCCATGGCCATCTTTGAAATCTTTTCTTTCAGCATCTTGCTATTTGGCCTAAGGTTGCAAGTGCTCAAGCAAACCTTGGAATAGCAAACATAGAAGGTTTGGTTTCATGCACTAGACAAATTCTTTGGAGAAATGCAGAAAATGTGGTTGCAAGCCTAGAAATAGGTTGCCCGATTTGAAGCACTTGTGGAACAAATATTTGATGGAGTTGAATGAGCTGTATACACACTCTTCTCAACCTTGTTACTAAGCACCTGCCACCCCACTACTAATTCAGTGGTCTCCATTGTAGTAACTTGTAAAATGGTAAATGATCAGTATCTTTTTTTGGTGCCTTTTTGCAAGCACTTGAGTGATTATTGCATCTGTCTTGCATCATAAAATCTTGGAACTTCGATTGTGGGGTTGGTGAATTTGGGTTCATCGAGGTAGCTTCAAAGTTGACAAATCCTAGAGAGTGATAAGATTGGCATTCAAAAAAAACATAGACAAAGTTCCAAACTCCAGGTGGTTTGTGGGATGCGCGCCTTTAATGTCAAGTTGAAAATGTTGTTCCTTCTCTGAGATGTTGAAAAGAATTGCATCCACCCCTAGATAACTAATCTTTCATATGGAACCAAACTTGTAAGAGCATTAGACTGCTTTTTTTGGGCTGAAGTTAATGTGACTAGGTTTGGTGTAGGCACTTGAATCTTCTCATGCAAAAGATTATGTTGATTGTTGGGGTGATCTTCTAGTCTAGCACAAATGGCAATGCAGCTTCATCAACACCAGTGGATTATGATGCAAGAGGTGCTTCAGCAAGGGTGTTGCTCACATGGTTTTGATCCTTATCGTATGCCACAAGGCAATATTGACTCTAAAGTATCTTATAGGAGGCAAGTGGCATCCACTAGCAATATTATAAGTATCATAAGAGCAATGGAACTCAGCAAGTCAGTTGCTCACATGGTTGACATGATTGATGTATTGGCATATGCACTTATGGATTTTGATGCAACCATGATGGCAGCTAAAGTGATAGATGCCTTCCGAATAGAACCAGCACTTACCAAACACTTGACATCTCATATGGACTAGTTGGTACAGCCATGCATCTTGGAAGCTCTCATCAATCTTTATGTTAATATTGTTTTGCAAGAGGGTTTAGTGCATGTACATGACAAGTATATGTTGGTTGTATCAATTGCCATGGCTGATGCAGTAGCTCAACAAGACTTATTGCAATCGTTGCTAAATATGTACAACCATGAGTACAGCCAATCACTCTCTCATGGACACCATTATCTATATGGGCAACAATATGACTATGAGCAAAATTCATGTCCTTCTTAGTCATATGCTTCTCATGAATACCTTGGACAATAGTGCGATTATTCTATTGTTGATCTATATAGTAATGATATGGAAAAGATTATGTCTAAAACCCGTAAAGCTCCAGTGATCTAATCATAGAATTGTATGCCCAAGGGTTATGTTATAGATATGCTGGAACCAATATATTCTAATCACAAAGGCACCTGCAAAGTAAAGAATGAAAGGATATTTGTGGTACTTAAATATTCAAGTGAAGAGGAAGAAGACAATCATGCTGAAGAAAATTTTGATGTTGATCAAGAGGAAGATAAAGGGTTTAAAGTTACAGCCTGTGAAGCTTTTGATGAGGAAGACCATGATCATAGGCTTCTATTTGATTCAGTTGCTTATGCTTTTGTGGATTCATTAGTACATGCATATTATTGCATGAGTAATGATGCCTCTGATTTGGTGGTCATGATTTTAATGCATGGATAGGATGTTACCTTTCCTTTTGACTCGAGAGGCTAAGGGCTGGACTTAATTCTTTGCATGGACCAGGATTACTTTGGGAATTATGTCCTTATCTTCAAGAATTTTGAGATAATATTTTGCTAACTAGTGAGCTTTGTTTCCCTGCAGAATAGATATTTGTTTTGGGCTATCTTTAATGTTGGATTAATGTCAAAGATGCATGAGTCATATGGACTAAAAATACTTGAAGAGAGCTTCATCTGGAGCTATCATATGTTTGATTTAGATTAGCCAATCCAAAGTTATTACAGATTTAGCATAGCAAGATTTGCAATGGACAACACAGAGTTTCCATTTGGGAGGAGCTCTTAATGGCAACGTTTTGCAATTTGTAAGAAGTCCCTTTTTTTTTTGTGAGGACAAAAATATCCAAGTGGAGATGGAATGTAAAAAGTAAAATTAAGGGCATATAGAAGAGCAGACACATGTACAGTTAATAAATTTTTACACAATAATACAACTTTGGCATTCTTCTCTCTCTAGCTCCTCCTGTCCTTTTATGGCTTCCAGCCATCTCTCTTCTTCTTTCCTGTCTTTCTCTCCATTTCTAGTATTTCTCTCTCCTCATCACTCTCTTTCTCTCTCTTTTGCACTCCTCTCTTATGCAGTCTTCTCTCTCCTCTTTCTCTCTCCAATCCTTTCCTTGACAATTTTAAATTAGGGATTTTCGTTTGTTCTTGGTGTTTTTTTTTTAAAAATAAATTGTGTGTGTATATTTTGTTTTGTTTTTAATATATTCTTTATTATTTGTTTTTTGTGTGTTTTTCAATTGGTTGGATTTTAAATACATACATACAGATGCGCACACACATATGATATGAAATTCTAGTCATCAAGCAGACAAAGTGTGAATTATGGGCAATAATGGCGTCTATTGGGAGAGTCAGGTAGTGGCCCGATGCAACAATCAAAAGACCACGTGAACATGTAGCCCACGCATGAACAACAATCGAGAGGCCATGTGGACAGGTAGCAACAAAGAGTGCATGCAAACAAAGCCTTGGAGTCATCGTACGGACCTGAGATGCAGTAGGAACGTGCAGCAAACTATAGGTGGCCAAGTGTGGTAGGGGGCATGGACGTCGCCAGGGTGGCACAGGCGTCCGCATCCACGTGGTACCAACAGGTAGAGGGCTGCAAGTGATGGGGATCAGTGGCGGTTAAGCAACCAACTGCGGCATCGAAGTGGCCAATGAGCAATAGAGGACACTGGGAGGAGTCCAGAGGGAAGGAGGAAGAAAGAAGATGCAACGCGAGGAGGAGCAGAAAAAGAAAGAAACGGATGCGCAAAGCTGCACTTGCTTTTCTTTTCTTCTGGTTTCCTGTTGCTTTTTCCCTAAGGCGTTATATTTGTTTTCTAGAAAATTTAACGGATTAATGAAAAAGGATGGAGTTCTTCTCCCTCCCCCACATGCACATCTCAAAATGGGCTGGTGTGGGGCCGGGGTAAATTTTTTTGTAATGACTGAGGTAAAAAATCATTTTGAGGGCCCTTGCTAGATGGGCATGAGGCATCGGAAGATATGGGGTGTATTGCAATCTGAAAAAATAAGAAAGGATAGCATTCACATGGCAACCATTGGGAAAAAAAAATTAAAATGATTCAAAAGTTAATTACCACAAATTTGTAAGTCAAATAATAGCGCAAGATAAAGGAAAGTCATGCAAGTTGTGGAACAAATATGATTAGCACCTCAACTTTCAATTTTGGCATCAAAAAGACATGTTCGTATGGAAAATAGACAAAAACTCATGAGTAAAACACACCAATAGCAATCAAAAATTAATCATGAAAAATCCATAAGTTGGAACGGAGTATACTACAAAGAAAAAATGTCTAGTTAAAGAACCAAACAAGTCTAGCCAATCAAAACGTAGTTCCAATATCAAATGGGATCATTCACATGGAAAATCATTAAAAATGCACCAAAACACACACGACAACATTCAAAAATTAATAACAAACAATACGAAAATCGGAACAATGGATGCTACAAAGGAAAAATGCTTAACTTGATAGATTGGATAGGGCTATAAAGTCAAATGTTGGTTTTGGCATCGAGAAGGCATGTTTGCATGAAAATCAGATAAAAGAGCATAAAAGTTTTCGAAAATGAATAGTCCATAACTCAAAGTAAGAGACTATAAAAAAGAAAAATGCCTATTCAAAGGGATGAAGGGGCTATAACATCAAAATCTAGTTTCGATGATGCTAAGGTACAATTACATGGAAAAAACATATAGTAGAAAATTTAGAAAACGTGCACTAGGAAATCCCAAGAATAGGGTGTGACATGATGGTTAGGGGTGGAAAAGGGACCCCAATAGGATACAAATAAGAAATATCATCGATCAAACATTCATAAGGGGTGTTTACATAGTTTTGTGCAAGATGGTGCGTAGGGACACATCCCCACTCTTAAGATCCTACATGACTAAGTTATGATGACCAACAGGGACCTTGGTGCTAACAAACAACCTGTTTGTACATCCCCACACTTATGATGAGACACGCACATTTACAAGATACAAAGAGTAGGGTTAGTAACACTTGCTTCGTTTAGCCATTTGTCATTGACAATGTGTCGACTATGGGTGTAAGGTGCCCACCCATTCGCTGTCCATGCACGCTTTTAGCGGTCCATCAAGAAACGAATCTAAGCGTCGCCGCCCAGCACTCCCACGGAATGTTCCGAGGTTTGTCGCCTAGGATTTCCCAAGTCCACCTCACAACAGAATGTTCACGGCCGAACCCACAAGGATCGACCTGAAATCTGAGTTCCTAGTTGTCAAGGTCACCTGACACCATTCTAGCGTCAGGTTTTCGACATCCTACTTTACGCAGAGATACCCAATCTAAAGCAAATCCATACCGCAGTTGGTTCAAAGAGAATGGGAAACGAGAGGGATGCGCGCTCAACCTAAGGTTCTATCTTAACAATTCCTAAGGTCAAAGATGGTAAACCTTGTGAGAAGCCTCCTTATTCTCTAGGACCACCCTGCCATAGGACGAACCCATCGTGGGTTCCGCCCACCCGCTTCCCTTAATAGCTTCAGTTTTCTAATAAGGTCCTACCACATTTATGTGTGACACTTAAAGTCAGCTTCATTAATTAAGCATTTTAGGGAACATGGTTCATTCGCGTAACTTATAGCACAAACACGAAAACAAAGTAAGCAATCTATTGACAAACAAGTTCAAACAAGTTCCTTAACTTATCTTCAAGTTAATCTTTGTCTCCCGCCTATACAGGAGAATTATGTATCCCTTCTGCCCAATAGAAGTATCCCTTTTACCCTGCAAAAGTAACTGGTCCAAATCACATGGCACCACAAATAGGATCTCCCAACATGCCCAGATGTTGGGGGCCACGAAGGTCTTCAACTCCATTCTAGACCTAGCAAGGGGTATCCAGAGCTCCACCTGACCCACAAGCTATCTAGGAGCGAAACATCGTTCCCGTGGTTGGCCTTTACACCACTCGATCTTCGGCCCATGAATCGAGCAGTGCCCTCTTTGGGTTAATCCGCGGTGCGATCATGGAGGTGATCCACCCGTGCAAAATATCCTTCCTTAATTAAATCCTTTAAGAATCCAGCACAAACAAGGCATTCAGCCCTAATATCATTTTCCAAGAAAACATTCCTTTATTCCCATGGCGACTTGTCATCACAGACCCTTGCCATACATTTAGCATAAATTACAAGCACTTGGAACAATCATCCAAACAACAAACTAACAACCAGTTGAATGTAAAAGCATTTGGGATGTTATTAGATCAACCAACAAAAAAACCAATTGTATTATTGCCAAACAATGCAAGAATAGTCGCGGTAACATTACTATCGCATATATGTTCTTTCCCTTGGGATCAAAGAGCGATTCTATGTAAAATTTACTTTAACACTTGTATGTATAATTTTTAATGTCATGATTATGCCATCCATAACCCTTGACCGATTCCTCCTTGTAATTGCTCTATCAACGAACAAGCCATATGCAACTAGGTGCAATTAACTTTCCTTAATACATGTACTTTGCAAGCTCGATCTTTTGAATACGTGAGATAAAATTTATCTCTTCCAATGACCTATACTCGTGCATCATAGTATGGGGCCTAACGTATCTCATATGAGAATTAAAAAAAGCATCTATCAATTTGGAAATACATTACATACGACCGGAATCACAATTGGATTGACAATGATGCCTTTGCCCAAGCTTTGTTGCTGGTTATGGGATTGCGATCCACACGTGACATTATTCACTTGGAGGCCATCGTCCGCAAGTAGATTCAAGAGATAAAGAAGGTGGAATAGATTCAAGATGGGAGAGTGTAGGAGAAGATGGCTAAGTCGAGAATCAAGATAGAGGGAATTGTGCAGCCTCTCGGGGTAACTCACTCACTTTCTCTCTCTCTCTCTCTCTCTCTCTCTCTCTCTCTCTCTCTCTCTCTCTCTCTCTCTCTCTCTCTCTCTCTCTCTCTCTCTCTCTCTCTCTCTCTCTCTCTCTCTCTCTCTCTCTCTCAAGCTCTCTTTCAAGCTCTTCCTCACAATCTCTTGGAGGGGTATCCTTCTCTCTACCTCTCTCTCACAGCCTCTCGGGGTCTCCTTATGCTCTCTTGTGCCTCCCCCATGCCTCATATTTATAGTGAATTAGAGAAGAAGGCTTGTGGCTGAGAAGTGGAGCTCTTTGTGGAGAGGGATCTTGGAAAGATCGGTGATCTGATGCTCAGATCATAAATCTGATGTTCCATTGGCTCCGAAAGGAGGGTAAAACACCAAGGCACTTGGTTAGAAAGCTCTTAGTTCACTGCTGCTTCTTTTCTTTGTTCGAAGTGTTGTTTTCCATCTGTAGACTGCACGCGCGATTTCGCGATTCCCTCTCTTTATTTTTTTCTTTTTATAAAATCTCCAAAACTAACTAAAATATCACTTATCTTTTCTTTTAAATGACATCTAGTTCTAGAAATCTCCATATCTTTTTTTAGGATAATAGCTAAAATATATAAAATATACTAGTTTTGCCCAAAATCTAATATTTTTTTAGACCATCCAAACTATACACATTAATACTAGTGATTAACATAGCTCATAAGTCTCGTTCACGTTGTAACTTACGTGAAGGGTGGCGACGGTCCTTGTCAATCCGAGAAAAATATTGGATTTACGACTCTCATTTTTTCTAAATAAAATATTCTTAATTAAACAAAATTTATTAGTTATTAATATTAGTTATTTTATACCTTAGTTAGTCTTTAGTTAGTAATATTACTAACTTATTATTTAACTAACTAATTTTCAAACTCACCAACTAACTTTTATTGTGTGGAAATATTACATCCTCCTCCCCTTAGAGAAATCGAGATGTCCTCATCTTGAGAGAAACCGAGGTATCATTTTAGAACTTGTGGGTTATGGATCCACCATGCTTTCACTGTGCTACTCTGATTACTCACAGGCATGCGATCTTTTGAAACAATAACCTATTGTATTTGATATATCAAAGTCTTGATTACAATAGAAAAATTATTGTAGTTACATCTCATGGATATCTTCTAGGTTTTTCCTAAGCACCTGGTATATTCTGGATCACTGGAGCTTGTACAACTTCATTTCTTGTAAGCTCAAGTTCTCTTCGAGTTTTGTTGGGACAATTGATGTAGTTATGTCCAATGTTGTGGCACTTGAAGCACCGATGTTTAGGGTGCTTTGGACATTCCCTTTTGAAATAACCTAACTCCCTGCAATAGAAACATCGCAGAACTTTATCACTTGTGGTCACAAGATTCTTGGTTGTCCTTGGTAGGATTTTCTTCTTTAGACCAAATTGTCCTAGGAATCTTTTTAGCAGATTGGACTGGTCCTTTATCTTGGAAACTATGTTTCCAGATTGTCCTCTTCTTAGTTCGGGATTGAGCTCCATGGACAATTGGCCTTTGCTTATAATACTAAAGAATACTTCCAAGCTTCGACATACTGATGAGACCCAATCTATATTAGTTGAGAAGAAACAACTTAAGAGAAATTCATTGCACGTTATAATTGTCATTCCTTGCTAGAGTATCTCTAATCATTTGCAAGTTCTAGGCTCAAGATAGATGCAACTCATATTACTCAGGTTAACTGTAGTTACAAGAGTAAAGTTTATTCCAATACAAGTTGTATTTCATGTCAACAAAATTTCTAGGATTTCTAGTCATCCTGAAGAGGTGTTGTCAGTTCTAGGTCTTCGTCTTCATTTGATTCCTCTATATATCCATAGATTGTACCTATGTAGCTATGTTTTCTTGGAGGCTCAATGTATTCTAAACTTAGATTATGGCAGTCTGCTTGGATGTGTCCTAGCTCATTACAATGCAAACATTGACGGTAGAGACATCTCCTACGAATGTGCACTATCTCTCCATACGTATGGCATCTCTTATCCAGATCTCAAGAGTCATCTTTGCTACAATTGCCCGATTTAAGCTCTTGGATGATTGGATTTTCTCAGACTAATGCATCTTGCAAGTCCGTTGGATGCATTGCTTCAAGATGGTGATTCAGAAGAGTGTTTAGGCCATGGCAAAACTTGGATACTTGCTACGCAATATCCATAGGTGGCGCATATTTTAGTAGGGTTACAAACTTTGAATAGTAAGCTTCCAAGGTTAATTTCAGGTGCTTGAGCTTGAAGAATCTTTCAGTTGAGCCCAAGTGACAGCAACTTCAAAAATACCTTGGTCCTTGCACCATTGCTTCCACCATAACCGAGCCTGGCCAACTAGCTTAAGTTTGGCTATCATTGCTTGGTTGGTAGAAGCAATTCCTAAAGCAAAGAAATAATCATCAATCAACCCAATCCATATCTCTGCCTCTACTACAACATCTATTCATTCTTCATCAAACTCGGGTGCCTTAATTTGCTTGAGAAGAAATTTCTTCTCTTGCATGTCAACATTCGTGGGTGCAGAAGGTGCCTAACAATCAAGCCATACTTCTTAGGTTATTTTGTTTAGGATATGTCTACAAACCATACATTAATCAATCACGTATAATTACAAAGTTTTGCTCTGATACCAACTGTAAGGTGCCCGTCCATTCGCTATCCAGGCACGCTTTTAGCGGTCCATCGAGAAACGAATCTAAGAATCACCACCTAGCACTCTCAGGGAATGTTCCAGGGTTTATCGCCTAGGGTTTTCCAAGTCCTCCTCACAACGAAACGTTCACGGATGAACCCACTAGGATCAACCTAAAATCTAGATTCCTACTTGTCAAGATCTCCTGACAACATTCTAGCATCGGGTTTTGGACATCCTACTTTACGCAAAGATACCCAATCCAAAGCAGATCCATACCACACTTGGTTCAAAGAGAATGGGAAACAAGAGGGATGCACGCTCAACCTCTCTGCCCATAGGGCATAGTCCCATTCCGGTCCCCTAAAACATCATGAATCGGGGTTCTACCCTAACAATTCCTAAGGTCAAAGACGGTAAACCTTGTGAGAAGCCTCCCAGTTCTCTCGGACCACCATGTCATAGGACGAACCCATCGGGAGTTCCGCCAACCCGCTTCCCTTAATAGCTTTAGTTTTCTAATTAGGTCCTACCACATTTATGTGTGACACTTAATGTCAGCTTCATTAATTAAGCCTTTTAGGGAACATGGTTCGTTCGCGTAACTTATAGCACAAACATGAAAACAAAGCAAGCAATCTATTGACAAACAAGTTCAAACAAGTTCCTTAACTTATCTTTAAGTTAATCTTTGTCTCCCGCCCATACAAGAGAATTATGTATCCCTTCTGTCCAACAGAAGTATCCCTTCTGCCCTGCAAAAGTAACTGGTTCAAATCACATGGCACCACAAATTCAATCCTTTATCTAGAATAGGATCTCCCAACATGCCCAGATGTTGGGGGCCACGAAGGTTTTCAACTCCATTCTAGACCTAGTAAGGGGTGTCCAGAGCTCCACTTAACCCGCAAGCTGTCTAGGAGCAAAACATCATTCTGTGGTTGGCCTTTTCACCACTCGACCTTCGGCCCATGAATCGAGCACTTCCCTCTTTGGGTTAATCCACGGTGCAATCATGGAGGTGATCCACACGTGCAAATTATCCTTTATTAATTAAATCCTTTAAGAATCAAGCACAAACAAGGCATTCAGCCCTAATATTATTTTCCAAGAAAACATTCCTTTATTCCTATGGCGACTTGTCATCACAGACCCTTGTCATGCATTTAACATAAATCACAAGCACTTGGAACAATCATCCAAACAACAAACTAACAACCAGTTGAATGTAAAAGCATTTGGGATGTTGTTAGATCAACCAACAAAAAAACCAATTGTATTCTTGCCAAACAATGCAAGAATAATCGCGATAACATTACCATTGCATATATGTTCTTTCCCTTGGAGATCAAAGAGCGATACTATGTAAAATTTACTTAACACTTGTATGCATAATGTTTTATGACATGAGTATGCCATCCATAACCCTTGAACGATTCCTCATTGTAATTGCTCTATCAACGAACAAGCCATATGCAACTAGGTGCAATTAACTTTCCTTAATACATGCACTTTGCAAGCTCGATCTTTTGAATACGTGAGATAAAATTTATCCCTTCCGATGACCTATACTCATGCATCATAGTATAGGGCCTAATGTATCTCATACGAGAATCAAAACAAGCATCTAGTAATTCGGAAATACATTACTTATGACCGAAATCACAGTTGGATTGACAATGATGCATTTTCCTAAAGCTTCATTGTTGGTTATGGGATTGCCATCCACACGTGACATTATCCACTTGGAGGCCATCGTCTGCAAGTAGATTCAGGAGATAAAGAAGGTGGAATAGATTTAAGATGGGAGAGTGTAAGAGAAGATGGCTAAGTTGAGAATCAAGATAGAGGAAATTGTGCAACCCCTCGGGGTAACTCTTCTCTCTCTCTCTCTCTCTCTCTCTCTCTCTCTCTCTCTCTCTCTCTCTCTCTCTCTCTCTCTCTCTCTCTCTCTCTCTCTCTCTCTCTCTCTCTCTCTCTCTCTCTCTCAAGCTCTCTTTCAATCCTCACAATCTCTTGGAGGGGTATCCTTCTCTCTACCTCTCTCTCGCAGCCTCTCGAGGTCTCCTTATGCTCTCTTGTGCCTCCCCCATGTCTCATATTTATAGTGAATTGGGGAAGAGGACTTGTTGCTGAGAAGTAGAGCTCTTTGTGGAGGGGGATCTTGGAAAGATCAGTGATCTGATGCTCATATCATAAATTCGATGGTTCCATTGGCTCCGAAAGGGGAGTAAAACTTTAAGGCACTTGTTAGAAAGCTCTTAGTTCACTGCTTCTGCTTTTCTTTGCTCAAAGTGTTGTTTTCTATCTATAGACTGCGATTGCGGCGCACACGATTTCACAATTCCCTCTCTTTATTTTTTCTTTTTATAAAATCTCCAAAACTAACTAAAACATCACTTGTCTTTTCTTTTAAATGACATCCAGTTCTAGAAATCTCCATATCTTTTTTAGGATAATATCTAAAATATCTAAAATATACTAGTTTTTTCCAAAATCTAACACTTTTTTGGACCATTCAAACTATACACAGTAATACTAGTGATTAGTATAGCTCATAAGCCTCGTTCACGTTGTAACTTACGTGAAGGGTGGCTACGGTCCTTGTCAATTTGAGAAAAATGTCAGATTTACGACTCTTGATTTTTCTAAATAAAATATTTTTCAATTAAATAAAAATTACTAGTTATTAATGTTAGTTAGTTTTTACCTTAGTTAGTCTTTAGTTAGTAATCTTGCTAGCTTATTATTTGACTAACTAACTTTTGAACTAACCAACTAACTTTTATTGTGTGGAAATATTACAATGGGAGCCGAGATACCGACAAACATCTACTCATACATCCCCACACTTATGATACAATCCGCACACTTACAAGGCACAAAAATTATGGTTAAAAACACTTAGTGCACTTAGCCATTTATCATTAATGAGAACAAGGTGCCAATATCAACTATGGCAGGCACCATAGCTCATCACAGCACATGTTTAATAGGGTGGGGACCCTCACATGGCACCAATAATTTAGCATTCAAACTCACCAATCACTCAATGTAAAAAGATAGAACAAACACTCACCCAAATGCTCATGTCACTCAAGGAAGGAGGAAGAAACCCTTGATGCACACCCAATTTAGAAGTTGACAAGATTCAAGGGTTCAAAAAGAGTATCGTTGTATACATAGTTGATATTGTATCAATGTATCCCAACCCAGCTAGCATAGATATGAGACCAAAGGAAGGCTACGTAGACTTATAATGCAATGCAAAGAACAAACTAACGTGTTGGGGAGTGTTTGTAAAGACCCATCCTGTCTATGCATAGAGAAATGAAGACATATATGTCACCTTGGGTCTTAATGTCCCTCTATCCCTACCTCTCAATTGTTGGAACAAAAGGAAAATTACGCTCAATGCCCCTCTCTATCTCACACTTTGTTGATAGAGATACAAGAGGGTAGCCCATGTACTAGTAGCAACGATTCATTTATTCCTCACTACCACTTGTGTGAATTTAGTATGCCTTGTGTACAATTGATAGTGAAGTCATACATTGCACCCTATGTCTGCATACAATGCAAGAAAGAAGGAAGGTCATAGAGCCTTATAGTGTGGTGTATAGAACAAATTGTGCCTTGGGCATTGAGAGGCCCAACCCATATGTGCAACACTCCAATCATACATCACACCTCTCAGCTAATTTAAAGGGAAAAGACTAGTCACTCACCCCACCCTCAGTCACACTCTCATTTGATAAACACAGAGGGCATCCCTTACTCATATCCCCATCCTATTAGGATGAAACTCACCTCATTCAATGGTTGTTGATGAAGATTGGTTTGTTGATGATGTCAAATAGTGTCTGGTTATGAAGAGGTGTATTTGAAGAGGTAGCCAATAGGTCAAGAACTTTTGTTTGGGCATAAGAAATTCCATCTGCTATTGTAGGATTCAAACATTCTGTGGAGTTGAAAGACGTAATGTACCAAGGGAAGCAGCTTCGAAACTGTATCCTAGAAATATAAATGGATGATTCAACTAGTCTAGACTACAATGTGTCATCACCTTTTCCACAGCCAGCTTCCCAACCAAGGGTGTTGCCACCTTTTATTGGAGTGGGACTTGCTATGATAGAGAATTTCTTTTCTTTTCTCCCATAATATTTTTTTTTCTTTTATTTGAAGGTATTTTTGAAGACTAAGTTGGTATAGCAAGGACCAATGTCCTTTTTTTCCATAATCTCTTGTTCTATTTCTGTTTTCCTCTCCTTTTTTTTCATAGCAAGAGCACCCTTTGTCAAAACCATATGCGCCACATTTACTAGACTAAAAAGAAACACAACAAAACACGAACAAGAGTAAGAGCCAGGAGATAGGGAAACTATGCCACCTCATCAGAACAAGAATGATAGCTCTCATTAATATCATGAAAAGTAGTAGTGAGCAATATCCAAAGGGGAGAGGGACTAGCTATTGTGATTGTTAAGATCCCTAGGGAGGAAAGTACTTCTTCAAGTGATAGTTGTTAAACAAGAAGGGATCATCTTAAGCATCGACAGCTTATACTTGGATAGAGCCATTAAGATTGATAGTGAGTACATTATAAGGGTCTATCCAACATTGTTGGAGCTTTCCAGGAAACTTGCCAAAGCATTAATCATATACCAATGCCAAATTTTCTTCCTTGAATTCATTGTGCATGATCAAGCCTACGCCATTCTCATATAAGAACAATGCCACATTGTTTCAATCATCTCTCTTGAGGGCTTTGGCTTCATAGTACTTCATCGCATAGTCAATACATACTAGGATGTATCTATTCTGCTTCCTTTTGATAGGAGGGTTGATAGGTTTGATGAGTTCAATACCCCATTTCTCATATGGCTTCAAGGAAAGGATAAATTATAGTGGTATGACACTACTTTTGGTGGTCTTTTCCATCCTTTGACAAGAGTCACAACACTTGCAATAGATATAGGTATCCTTATCTAAGGTTGGCCACCACTAGCATCTTACGAGAGCAGACCCTTCTTGACCATTACTTCTCCTACAAAGTGTCTACCACACATAGCTCGTCATGGTATGCTTTTAGAATGATCCCAATCTCATCACTTGCAACACATCTTCATAGTATTTCATCCTTTCCTTTCTTACATACTACAATCTTACAAGCTATACTGTACCACCTATCCTACAAGCTTCTTTCTAATCATCTATCCGAATGAGCTTGGCATCTTTCCTCAAGACAACTTTCAGTCCGCTACTACAGAGGGGGAGGTATTCGGTTCTGAATGGATCAAAGCTCATTCTTCTAAGGATCGTCGTGGTGCCATCATCATAGTAATGCCAACATCTAATGGTTTCAACAGTGTATGTTGTGAAAAATACTCTATCTACCAACTTCCAGTGGGTTGCTAATTGGACAAGCAAAAGATTGTCAGTGCACCATGCATCCCACATATCCTGCTGTTGAGCATCCACGAACAAATTTCAACTCTTTTCTTTATTGTTTCTGTGAACCACCACTAACCACGACTCATGAAGTTTCTTCATTATCTCCCACTTGATGATGTCTGAAAACTTCTCAATGAATGCTAAATCTCCCATGGATGATCATTCTCTCTATTTATGTACTTAAGTTTACTCCCAAACAACCTACCACCAAGATGCACATCTCTGTTGCTTTAATAGAGAGAGGAAATAGTCCACCACATAGAGCCTGCATCATGATGGTAATATGTTTCCGCCATTGTGGGATGAACTTCTTGTAAAAATTGGCTTTGGCAATTAGAATCTCCAATTCTTTAGTGGTAGAAGGAACGTTGCAAGCATCCATTGAATTCTTCTCCTCTTAGCAATGCCATTTTCTTCATTTTCAACCTCTTTTAATGCTTGTTGATGGCAGTTTTACCTGGCTGCGTACCAAAAACATAGAGCCCTAAGAGGAACACCAAGACAATGGGGAATATATTGCAAGAAAATCTATATTGTATCATCAACAAACATCTTTTTCATATTTGGTGTGTCCACAACAAGGAAAAGAACACCGAGAAACAAGAAATCTTCACGTAGCTTCATAGAAACAATTCTCCCACGGCTTTAATTTGAACCAAATTGATTATGCTCTTCATATTATTCATAGATTTCATCAAGAAACCATAAAGATACAAGAGAATACACCACTTTGAATGGAAATCATCACATAGTACTCTTCTTCAAAAGTTTCATAACTTTCTCTCACAATTTCTCATTCATAGATACATTGTTTTGCATAAATTTGGCTATCTTTCACACACACTCTCTCTCTCTCATACATATTCTCTCTCTATAGTACAATGAGATAATAAAAAATAATCATCCATAACCCCTCTTTGGTCATGGATACCCCTCCCAAGAGGTATGTCTAGTATGAAAGGTCACCAGAGCCAGTACAGTGTCCCTTGAGAGCTCACTACTGTTACCATCACTTCAATCTTTACTTCAAGTCTTCAGCATCTACTTCTTCCACTTCTTTGAGATTATTTAAACTTATATTCATCTCTTCTCGAAATTGGAAAACTTTTCCAAGCTACACATTCATCCCTCATCACAATTACAGAGGCATACAAAACATAAGAACTTGCTTAAAGCTAGCTTATTAATTAAAGTGATGCTACTTAAGAACTTGATTAATGAAAATTGTGATATAGTTTTCCAATGCTCTGCTTGGCTTTGACAATAGATTGCCATGATGCAATCTATTTCAATGATACACTCAAACTAATATGAGAATTTTGTATTAGCTTGATTGAAATATTTGATCACACTAGAGACCAACTTAAGTGAAATAGTGTGGAGCTATCATCAAACCTTTTGAGTCTCAACTACAATGCATGATCAAAGAAAAGAAGCCCACATCAACTTGTCATTGAACTTGTATTCTTTTTTTTTTAAGTAACATGTTTATAAACATGATTTAAATCTGGAGCCCAAAGAGAGCACCAAGAAAATGGGGATTCTACTGCAAGAAAAACTATCTTGTATCATCAACAAGCATGTTCTTCATATTACAATCAACCACAATAAGAAAAACAACACCAATATTCTCAAATCTTCACGCAGCATCATATAACAATTCTCCCATGGATTTATCAAAACAGAACTTCAACACATTTTTCATACTCTTAATCAAAAGAACAAGATAACATAAAGGAATGCTCCACTTTAAATGTAAATCATCACATAGTATTCATCTTCAATAGTTTAATAGTCCCTCTCATAATCTGCCACCCATAGATACATTATTTTGCATGAAAATTTGGCTATGTTTCAATCTCTATCTCTCTTATATGTTCTCTCTCAATGGTAAATTGGAATTATGAAGAATAGTAATCCATAACCCTTTTTTGGTGGTGGATATCCCTCCCAAGAGGTATGTCTGACATGAAAGGTCACTATAGCCACTATAGTGTCCTTTCGTAGCTCAACAGTGTCACTATCACTTCAGTCTTTACTTGAGTCTTTAGCAACACCTTCTTTTGCTTCTTTGAGATATTTTGAACTTGTATTCATATCTTTCAAACATTAAAAAACTTTCCCAAGCTACACATCCATCCCACATAACACTTACAGAGGCATACAGAGCAAAAGCAGAACAAAGACAGAGGCTCTACAAATGGTTAACAGAGGGTTAACAGAAAGTCGTCAGAAAGCATTTAGCTCAATTAAAACCATTCAAAACCATCAAGAATCATTCAATAAGCTTCTAAAACACTTTCAAACTCCATCGATCATCATTCCATCTTCTCATACAAAAAGAAAACGGAAGAAAACAAAAGCTCAACAAAACCAATCAGAACTTATCACACACTCAACGAAACCTATCAGCACATCATATCTCCACTGAAAAACATCATGAGCTTCTCAAACCTATCCAAAACTCTCTTAAACACTTCCAAATAAATCAATTATCATTCAAATCATACAAAAATCACCCAAAAATCCAACAAAAAATAGCCAAAAACGCAATCATATCAACCCTCAACATATCCCCACACTTAATCAGGGAGCGTCCTCGCAACCTTAGAAAAAAAGAATAAAAGTTTAAAAGAATAGCTGAGCTTGATCATCCACGTCAACTTCAGGAAACACCATCCAAGCACAACCCCAACTTATAACCTGCATCTAATAAAGAAGTGCAACGAAAGGAAAACACCTTTATCCATTAACACAAATTAGAAACAAAAAAGCATGACAAACTTTTAAAGGATATAAGAGGTTGCTTTCCCAATAAGCATCCATCCATCATATAGAATCACGAACCACCATCAATCATCTTTTGAATCAGCTCAATCTTTATCTTCAACTCCATGCAAGAAACTATAAAACACCACATATACACCATAAAGCATACACAAACACGACAATGTAGTCCAAATGGCACATGCTCCCAAAACATGGAGAGTAAAGAGAAAGATTTTCATTAAAAAGATCATTACAACCAAGAGAGTATCCACAGGCTATGTAGGATGAAGATTTTTTTTCTTTAACTTCATCAAAAATATTAGAACAACCAAGAGAGTATCCACATGCTATGTAGGATGAATATATTTTTTCTTGAACCTCATACTCAGCTTGAGACGTTCCTAACTCTTATTCTCATCCAGAAAATGTAGAGGCACATTTCTAAAGAAATTCTAAACACCACATTATTTCCAACTGGATAATAAACCTAGTAGGAAAAGCTTGTGCAAAATAATACATGACATCTATCTGAGCAATGGTCACATCCTCATTAGGATTAATTATCAAGTTCACAATACTCTTCCGAGTATTCAGGTGAGACTGTTGATGCATAAAAGCAAGATACCAACAAAAATGAGACACCAAGCGTACCAAAGTATCCTCAAAGCAAGCATGTGCTCTAGAAAATTGAATATAAGAAGTGGAACATAGTGCAGAAGTATCCCAAGACCCAAGAATGATAGACCAATTAAACACTAGTCCTATATAATTATTCAATATCCACTGCCTTGACAGAGAATATCACTGTCATACCCAGGAGTATCCATCACTGATTGTGGAGGAAGATTAATATAGTCAGATGGTGATGGTAAGGAAATAAGAGGGGAACAATAAAGATGTGGGTAAGATAAATCATAAAATGAATATATTCGAAGGGATAATGATGATGGAAAAGAAAGTAAAAACTTTTGAAGGGATTCTGTTGGAAAAATAGAGGAAATAGGTGGGACAACAAGAGTAGGTTCAATATGAGTAGGTGAGGATATGGGATCAACAATAAATGGGCATGTAGTAAAAACAAGAACTTGAGTGGAAACTATAGGGGTAAAAGGTAAGAGAGGGATACTGTCTGGATTAGAAGTGAGGATGGTAATATACAAGGATGATTGATAAGAAATTAGGGAATAAGATAGGATATCATGAGGATCAGATGGATAGATGGAACATCAAAAATCAAAAGCTGAAAAGAAATCCTCAATGAACAAGGGATTGTTAGCAATATGGTTCAACACTTGGGATCTCAATGGCCGAATATCTGATTTATGAAAGACACTCTGTCGATGGCAAAGATTTGAAACATCATCCTCCAAAGGAGGATACCAAGCATAGCCTCTACATCACAATGTCGATAATTCTTCAGGCCATCAACCAAAGTCATTTCAGCAAAATGTACGTACATGACTACGTGCAAAATCACATCTCCTACATAAAGATTCATGTCCTCCTTATCAGGGATGTGTAAATCTCCTTAAAGATACATAAAAGATAAAAATTGGGCTTCATGAGAGATTAACTCATCAACAAATCTATTAAACACTACTCTAGTAAATCTGTAGTCCACATGTTCTACCACCCATCCTATGGAGGTTCTAAGTTCACATTACCCAAGGAAATGTACAAGGCAAAAAGTGTTCTTGATGATACTTAATCCAAAAGGATGATGGAGGTGACATCAATTTAGCATAGTGGACAAAATCTTCATGAACACAATTGATATGCTAGTGAAGATGCTCTACCTTGGCAAAGAACCCATCACACAATTTAGCTTTCTGATGCAACTGATCTAGCTCTTCCTTAGAAGACAACACAAAAGACATCATTGGGGATGGAGGAGGAATAGAAAGAGTAGCAACTTTCTAGTTAAGTTCTTCAATAAACTTCTTATGCGACTCTACAGTTTCTTGGGAATGCTGCAACTGGCCCTCACATATACGAAGCTTACGAGTTGATTCCATCATTTCCTCAACAGCTTTATTTTTCTCCTTGGTTAAGGCCATTGATAGAGGAAATATATGCCATTGATACTCCTAAACTAGTGATAGCCTTCTCTGCTACCAAAGGGATAGAGGTCTCCTTCTGTAACAAGGCAGGCATCTCTGTAATGGATAATAAATGATTACTACTAGGCACGGGGGAAGCTACAAAAGGCAAGAAAGTTTCCATTAATGCATGGTGAGTCGTACTCACATCCCAACCCTGACTTAGACTGACTTGACTAGATTGGACGAGGGGTCTCTACAAGTGCAATTCATTTTTAAAATTTAGATGATGTGTGGCACAAACCACATGCATGCATCACTTCAGGGGGTTCATTATTATTTATAAATCAAATGTGTGTAGCCCATATGTGTGCATTTATTGTGAATGGATTTTAATTTACAAAATTAAGTGGGTTATGATTATATGTGCTCATGCAACGGCACGATTCTTTTTATAAATTAATGATCTTTTCTTTTTAAAAATTAATGATCTTTTATTTTTAATTAAAAATTTATGAGGTGTATTCTGTTTATTTAGTGGGTGCAATGGTAAAATTATATGTGTGTTATGGTGCATGTGAAGGAGGGAAAAAGAAAAAGAATTTGCCAGTGTGTGGATACCCATAAGGTTTGATGCACAAAATCCCATGTCCAACAATCCATAGGACATAAAAATCCACGTACAAAAACAACAGGTTGACTAACTGACAATCGGTCTCTTGTAAGTACAAAAAATCAAATACTAATACCATGGTAAAAAATAAAAAGAAGGGAGACAAGGAAGAGTTTGTCACTTGGGTGATCATGTGTTGGGTTTTTTCTAAATTTTCAATTTGGTTTTTTGTTTTTGCTTTTTGTAACGTGTCCGCTCATCCACCTGTGGGACACGTCTTAGCAGCCCATCGGGAAGAGACTCTAGAAAGCAGACCTAGATCAACCCGAGCAGAAGTATCCAGCCGTTCCCACTTAGGATCGACCTAAAGTCAGGGTTTCTTTCCTATCAGCAAAGTCTCTAGGGAGTAGCTAGCATCGAGCTCCAGATGACCCACTTTGAGTAGGAACAATAGAGTCGAAGCGGATTTATGCTACACTTGGTTCATGGAGAATGGGAAATGAGAGGGATGCGCAGCTCGACCTCTCTGCCCATAAGGCATAGTCCCATTCCGTTCCCCTAAAACAACATAAATCGGGGTTCTAACTCTACTGAATCTAGGGTCTTCACAGTATCGTTTTCACGTCTTTTGAGAAAAGTTCCCATCTAATCGGGACCACCCTTCCGTAGGACGGACCCAAGTCACGACCACTCCTCAGTTTGCTTAGCTATCTAATTACCTACCACATTATGTTTGACATGCAAAAGAAGCTTCTTTAATTAATCAATTTAAACATAGGTTCCTTCACGTAACTTAGGCACTGACACAAAGACAATGTCAAGCAAGTTCATTTTTCAAATATCCGATCTTTATTTATCATATTCCTAGAATACATCAAGTATCATGCCCGAACGCTATTAATCAATAGGATTGCTGCTCCAAGTTCCGCCCGTAGACTAGTACACGGGCCTCGAGATCCCACCTCGAGTCATGTCGGCCTCTTGTGCAAGATCCAGAGGCAATGAATTTACAGCCAGAGCCTCCCCTGGCACCCAAGCGTCCTCCCGTTCCAAGCAGCACCCACAGAGAGACCTCTCACAGTGGGTTCGGTCCACATACCCGACGCGGCTAACAACCCCCTTGGATAGGGCCAGGCAGACAGTCGGAGGTAACTAAACCTGCCTCTCCCACCAGGCTTTTAACCTGAAGAATTAAGTGTTTTGCCTTGAATTAGTTCCTTGAGCAAGAAAATTCAAACAATGTGCCTAAGTGTACAATCACGATCATTTCGAAGGCCATTTGTATGACCAACTACTAAGGCCTGATTCCTTCTTCCCGAATGCTCCCACCATTTGATCCTGGATCGTTCCCAACTTGGTGAGACTCCAAGGGCTTGGCAAGCTAGGTTGCTTGTTTCCCCTTTATCTTCAGGTTAGGGGTTGTACCCTGCCGACCCTAATTATCTTTACCTTAGGTCTCCTGGTAAAAATAGGTCATGGACAACCCCGTCATCCTCAGTTCGTCAACTTGCTGGTTATCTCCTAGATCCCTCGAAGTACCTATGTACCTTTATCTTTGATCTTAATTGATCAAGATTGTCTATCCCCTTGACCATGGCTGGTCAAGATGGTTCTGATTAGAACAGTCCTACTCCATCTTAGGTATAATCTTCTTAAGCCCTCTTAATAATTTTCACAGGCGCCTAAGCTTTTACCTATCCCTCTTGAAGTCACCAAGAACTTTGACATGGGACTCATGGATCTCAGTCCCATTTGGTAGATTACAAACAATGTTGAATTTTCCCATCAACTTTAATGCACGCACGTAATGCCATGCCTTCATTTTAATGCTTACAATTTTGATATAATCCATACGATATTTTATGCCACACATGCGAAGGTACTTTCCATGCATGCAATCTTAACATTATCCTCTATGTAATTATTTACACGATCTATAACCTTCTTGGAAGATCTGATCTTTACAACTTAATTTAATTATTGTATGAGACTAGCTGCGCTTTAATCTTTTCTACAGCTTATTAGATGTACCTTAGAATCCTTCTTGCGATACGAACATGCACTTTGTTTCTTTCAATGTCCTCTGAAATGCATTTTAAGCAAGAACTTGTGCAAGGATTAATGCACTTTATGCAAGAATTTTTGGTAATTTATAATGCAGTTCTAAATTTCACCTATTACGATGTCATCTTACAACAGAGATTATCTTGTTCGTTACATACATCACAACTATGTTCATACCTAGGAAATTATCAAGCACGCAATTAATGTGATGCATGTGAATATGATTTTTTTCGTTGTGATGATTATAACCTACGATTTAATAATAGAGCAACCTGGGTTTGGAGTGATGCCGTGATTCCAATGGTATTGATGCCTGATGAACCGTTCGCGATTGCGGTGCCACCTTGTTTCGAACCTCCATCCACGCTTGTAGGGTTTCCGGCCATCTTTGTGAAACTACGCTTTGGAGCCATACTCGAAGACACGTGTCCGAGTGATAGAGTTCTCGCACTCTCCTATACAAGATTCGCTGCCTCTCCTTGAGTGGAGGAAGAGATTGAGGGGGGACGGGCGTATTTCCAGAAATGACGAGGGGTGTGTGACCTCTATTTGAGGAGGGGGAAGGAGAAGCTTCCAGAAGCTTCTCTCCCTCTTCTTCTTCTTCTTCTTCTCTCTCCCTCTTCTTCTTCTTCTTCTTCTTCTTCTCCTTCTCTCTCTCCCTCTTCTTCTTCTCTTCTTCCCCTCTCTCTCTCCCTTCTTCTTCTTCTTCTTCTCTTCTTCTCCTTCCCTCTCTCCCTCTTCTTCTTCTCTTCTTCTCCTCTCTCTCTCCCTTCTTCTTCTTCTTCTTCTTCTTCTTCTCTTCTTCTCCTTCTCTCTCTCACTCATGGCCGAGGGGGAGGGGGGGTTCTGACGACGAGGGGGGGCGCTTCCTGTCTAGCCGAGGGGGGGGGCATGCTGTCGTGGATGAGGGACGGGGGTGCTCTGTCAACTAGGGAGGAGGGGGGCTTCCCTTATGATGGGGGAGGGAGGTGGTATGGGGGGAGACGGCTGTTAATGGCCGCCACCCCTCCCACTTGGGGGGCTGCATGCCCCCCCTTTTCATTCTCTCTCTCTCTCTCTCTCTCTCTCTCTCTCTCTCTCTCTCTCTCTCTCTCTCTCTCTCTCTCTCTCTCTCTCTCTCTCTCTCTCTCTCTCTCTCCCCACCATGCAGTCGGTAGGGGGAGAGAGGAAGAGAGAGAAAAATTTATCCTAATTTTAAAAATTATTTTAAGGGGGGGTTCTCATGGGGAAAGGCACGGGGCATATTACATCCTCTCCCCCTTAGAGGAATCAAGATGTCCTCATCTCGAGAAGACCTAGGGTATTGTCGGTTGAGAGTATTTTCGTCCATCCAGGTGGCATCCTCTTCTGGATAATCTTTCCACTGGGACAGGTATTCTCTCAAGGTCCTTGATCTCAAATGCCTCTCCCTAACATCTAAGATTCTATCAGGCCATAGCTCAAGGACTCCTTGGCTAGGCATTACAATTTGATGATCATCAAGTACATGACTCGGATTAGGTAGATACTTTTTCAATAGGCTAATGTGGAATACATTATGAATCTTCAGGGTTGCGGGCAGTTGTAGTCTGTAAGCATTAGGTCCTAGGCACTTAGTGATGTTATAAGGTCCACAATACCCCGGACTTAGCTTCTTGTACTCTCCCAAGGACAATGAACTCTTTTTAGGGCGTCCACGAATGAAGACCATATCACCTTCAACCAAGATCTTATTTGATCATCCATGTCTTCCAGTATCTACCTTGAAGCTTCTACCCTCAAAGTTGGATCTGAGAAGTTCAAAGGGGTATGACAATCATGCCCATACAATGCTCGAAAAGGGGTCATCTGAATACTCTGTTGGTAAGAAGCATTGTAGGAAAACTCAACCAGTGGTAAGTATTGAATCCACTTTCTGGGTTCGCGACAGCAATATGCCCTAAGCATATCTTCAATGACATGATTGACTCGTTCTGTTTGACCATCAGTTTGGGGATGGTAAGCTATATTGAAATAGACTTGAGTTCCAATAGCCTCAAAGATAGGCCTCTAGAAGTGTGATGTGAAGAGAGAGTCAAGATCACTAATGATTCTTCTGGGTAACCCATGAAGCTTGAATATTTCCTTAATGAATAATCTTGCGATGTCAAAAGCTTTATAGTTCGTCTTGACAGGGATGAGATGTGCGACCTTGCTGAGCATATCTACTACAACCATAATAGAGTTATATCCTCCCTGAACCTAGGGTAAGCCAATAATGAAGTCCATACTAATGAATTCCCATTTCATTTGGGGAATGTCAAGTGGTTGCAATTTCCCAGGAATTTTGACATGTTTTGCCTTAATGCGTTGACAAGACAAACATTCCGTGACATATTTGAGTATGTCTCCCTTGAGCCTTTCCCAACAATAGCTCTTTCTAACCGCATTAAGGGTCTTGACATAACCAGGATGTCCTGAGAAAGGGGAGTCATGGGCTTCCCACAGTATCTTCCGCTTGAGAGTTTGGCTTGCAGGGATACATAATCTTGTCCTAAAGTAGACAAGCCCACTACTGATAGAGAATTCTTGATACTTCGTCTTTAGCTTCGGGTCTTGACCCTTGATGGGGATCTCCCTTAGCATTTTCTGATAGACTAGGTCATGATATGCCTCTTCTTTTGCCCACTACTGATATAGAATTCTTGATACTTCATCTTTAGCTTCGGGTCTTGACCCTTGATGGGGATCTTCCTTAGCATTTTCTGATAGATTGGGTCATGATATGCCTCTTCTTTTGCTAGCTCAAGAATCGGGTTGTTTGGCATTGATACCTTTGTGGGGCTAGAGACCTTGCTATTGATGGATCTTGCAAAATAAGAGAATTTAGAAATGCCTTATGAGACTAAGTGTATTGGCAACTACATTCTCTTTTCCAAGCCTATATTTGATTTCAAAATCATATTCTTCTAGCACTTCGATCCATCGACGTTGCCTCATATTGAGCTCATTCTGAGTGAAAATCCATTTAAGACTCTTGTGGTCCGTTACTAAGGAAAATTTTTTACCTAGCAAGTAATGTCTCCAAAGTTTGAGAGCATGGATGACAACCAACAGCTCGAAGTCGTGGGTAGCATAATTCCTTTCATGGCTCTTCAATTTTCTTAAAGAATATGCTACGGGATGACCTTCTTGCATAAGTACACATCCTAAAGCAAGTGCGCTAGCATCAGTTACCACTTCAAACTCCTTACTAAGATCGGAAAGTTTCAAGATGGGTGCTGATACTAAGCTTTGCTTTAGTTTGTCAAAGCTGGTCTGTTGAGCAAGTGACCATACAATCGCTACTTGCTTCTTTAGTAGATCAGTCAGTGGTGCCACAATCAAAGCATAATCTTTGATGAAAATTCTGTACCACCCTATCAACCCAAGAAAACTTCATATTTCTTTGACAGAAGTTGGTGTTGGGCATTCCAAAACGTCTCTGCTGGATCTACTGAAATTCCTTATGCTGATACAATGAATCCCATATATTCAATCTGTCGCTTGAAAAATGTGCACTTCTTCTTCTTGGCATAAAGCTTGTGTGCTCTCATTGTTTCAAGAACAATGCAAAGCTTGGGTTCATGATCCTTTTCCTATTTTGAGTAGACTAGGGTATCATCAAAGAAGACGAGTATGAAGTCATTGAGATAGGGCCTAAAGATATATTGCATTAATCTGTTGAAGGTAGCAGGAGCATCCATCAGCCCGAATGACATCACTAGGAATTCGAAGTGTCCATACCTTGTACTGAATGCGGTCTTCGGGATATCTTCTTCTTTGATCCTTATCTGATAATATCCATATCTGAGATCTATCTTTGAGAAGATCTTTTTTTTTCCAAGACGGTCAAGTAATTCATCTATTCTTCGAATGGGATATTTATTTTTTATGGTTGCCTGATTCAACCCTCTGTAGTCAATGCATAGGCGAAGCATTCCATTTTTCTTCTTTTGGAACAACACTAGAGCTCCCCATGGAGAACTGCTAGGACGGATGTAGCCTTGATCTAACAATTGCTTGAGTTGCTATTTCAATTCGATAGCTTCCAGAATGGACATCTTATACGGCCTCTTTGCGACCGGTGCAGCTCCTGGCACAAGTTTGATTTCGTGGTCGACTTCCCTTGGGGAGGAAGTTCCGTTAGATCTTCAGGAAATACGTCTGCGTATTCCTTTAACCATGAAGGTTTTTCTTCCGATTCCTAATTCTGATCTAGCTTATTCAGTTTAATCAGATAGATAGGTAGACCCTTTTGAGCACCTTTTACTATCCTTGTTGCTTTTGCCAACTGTATTTTTGGCTTACCAGCCTCACCTTGAATCGTAACTAGTTCCCCTTCAGAATTGCGAAAGGAGACTTGGCCCTTCCCACAGTGGATGTGGGCATCATTGGGTATTAGCCAATCCATTCTGAGTAAACATTTGTGGACACCTAGGTTCATTACCTTGAATCTCACAGAAGTTGGCTTCCCACCCAGTAGGAATTTCACCTTAGTAGTTTGCCTAGTACAAGTGACCTTACGACCATTTGCTAATTCCACAAGTAAAGTAGGTGTATCTATTGTGGCTATCCCTAATCTTTTTGCACAAATTGGTGAGATGAAGGAATGTGTACTGCCACAGTCAATCAGGGTTTTGAAGCTTTTACCTTGATATTTTGATGGAGTTTGGATCACCAAGAATTGGCGATTTGGACCCTTCTTGTGAAGAGTGGCGTGAGCTGTTGCCCTCTCAATGTCAGTATCCATGGATGGATCTTCTTCATTGTCCAGCTCCTTGTTGGACACACTGGAGGATCTCCCTCTGGCCATAACGGTGGTTCCTTGGCCATGAGCAGCTCTATTTTTACCTTGGAATTGCCCTTGGCGATGTCCTCTACCAAGCTTGGGACATTCCCTCTTGAAGTGTCCGGGCTCGTTGCAATGGAAGCAACGTGGGTTGCGATCATTACTTTGTATTGGAACAAAGTTGTTGACAGAATTGGCCCTAGCTTTCTTTCTTTGGCCTTGATTGTGACCCTGCGCTCTCTTAGTCTGAGCCATAGACATACCCTTATTCTGATCTTTATAAGGCCAAATCTTGTTGTACCTTTGTTTGGTCTACACCTCCTGTATTATTGGAGCATATAGAATGAGTGCGTCTTGTAGGTCCGTTGGGCGCATTGATTCCAATCGAGTGTTTATGGGTGGATTTAACCCAACACAGAATTTTAATACCTATTGCATCATATCCATTGGGGGTACATACTTTAGGAGTGAAACAAACTTCGAATAATATACTTCAAGGGATAATCCTAGCTACTTCAAGTCATAGAATTCATTCATCTTTTGTGTGCGGTAGGCAGGTGGCAGATACCTCCCTCACACAGCTTCCTTAAGCTTATCCCAAGCGATTGTCCCCTCTGAGATCACTTGGTCTTTGCACCACTGTTTCCACCAAAGTCTCTCTTTTCCTATAAGCTTAAGTTTGACGACCATGGCTTGGTTAGCAGGTGTAGTTCCTATTGCCTCAAAATAGTCCTCCATGGACTCAATCCAGATCTCGGCATTGGCTTAAACAGTCCTTCCCTTGCCATCAAACTCGGGTGGCTTAATTTGTTTGAGAAGGAATTTCTTCTCTTGAACCACAGTTGGACTTAGTACAAGAGTCGGATTTGGAACTTGCACTTGGGGTTGCATCTGAACAATAAGATTCTTTACGTTGACATCTTATCATACGTTCCCATATTATGTTAATATGACTAGCATAGCTTTTTAGCTAAGTGATTTAATCACTTAACATCTCAATCAACATTTATGATCAAGACAATTGTAAAAAGTCTTATTTATTCATGAAGGCATAACCCCTTGAGTACATTTATTTTGGATAAGTAGGATAGGCTGATTGATACATCAGTTTGGGGAAAATAGGATTGTGTTGCAATCGGCTACATGGACAGAATAATAATATAGAGTGGGGTCATGGATTTTCAAGAAAATGGTAAGTCATAGGAAGCTTGGGGTATCCCTTCCTTTGATACCCATTCTTCTCATAGTGCCCTAACACTTTGATTCTGTCAGCAGAGATTACCCAGGTCACTTCTTCATAGACATACTTGTTCTGCTTGACTTGCCGACCGCTAACATGCAAAGTTGCATTTATGTGACCTTCAACAAAGATGAACAGCTTCACGATCTTTAAATCCTCCATCCACTTGATTCTCTTCAAGTTGGTCTGAAGGTACGCAAGTCGGTGGACAGCTATGTAGTATATTCCTGAGTCTCCCATCCATCTCCGCTCTGCATACAGAGGCAAAGGGTTATATATGCAATCCAGAATATTCATCATGCCAAGCCTCTAATGATAATTCAAAGCATACATTGCAGTCATGAACATGACTTGGAACACCAAGAATTTGCTCTATGCTTTGTGACTCTGCAATCCAGCATCCATAAGTGAGTAAATAAATGTTTTCAACAGAAAACACTACTCTATTCTACTCACCTTCCCTTGTTTATTCCCTTATTCCCTTTATTTTCCTCCATTAAGTTCCTTTGTAATGCTTAGATCTCGTTGGTTTGCTCTGATACCAACTATAACATGTCCGCTCATCCACCTATGGGACATGTCTTAGCAGCCCATTGGGAAGAGAGTCTAGAAAGTGCCACCTAGCATTCACAAGGAATGTCATAAGGTTTGCGATCTAGCTCTTTCCGAGTCTGCCCCGAGTGGAAGTATCCAGCTGTTTCCACTTAGAATCAACCTGAAGTCAGGGTTTCTTTCCTATCAACAAAGTCTCTAGGGAGTAGCTAGGGTCGAGCTCTAGATGACCCACTTTGAGTAAGAACAATAGAGTCGAAGCGGATTTATGCTGCACTTAGTTCATGGAGAATGGGAAATGAGAGGGATGCGGAGCTCGACCTCTCTGCCCATAAGGCATAGTCCCATTCCGTTCCCCTAAAACAACATAAATCGGGGTTCTAACTCTATTGACTCTAGGGTCTTCACAGTATCGTTTTCACGTCTTTTGAGAAAAGTTCCCAGCTAACCGGGACCACTTTTTCGTAGGACGGACCCAAGTCACGTCCACTCCTCAGTTTGCTTAGCTATCTAATTACCTACCACATTATGTTTGACATGCAAAAGCAGCTTCCTTAATTAATCAATTTAAACACAAGTTCCTTCATGTAACTTAGGCACTGACACAAAGACAATGTCAAGTTCCTTTTTCAAATATCTGATCTTTATTTATCATAGTCCCGGAATACATCAAGTATCATGCCCGAAGGCTATCCTAGCAATCAACAAGATTGCTGCTCCAAGTTCCGCCCGTAGACTAGTACACAGGCCTCAAGATCCAATCTCCAGTCACATCGGCCTCTTGTGCAGGATCCGGAGGCAAGGAATTTACAGCCAAAGCCTCTCCTAGCACCCAAGCGTCCTCCCGCTCCAAGCAACACCCACAAAGAGACCTCTCACGGCGGGTTCGGTCCACATACCCGGCATGGCTAACAACCCCCTTGGATAGGGCCAGGCAGACAATCAAAGGTAATTGAACCTGCCTCTCCCTCTAGGCTTTTAACCTGAAGCATTAAGTGCTTTGCCTTGAATTAGTTCCTTGAGCAAGGAAATTCAAACAATGTGCCTAAGTGTACAATCACGATCATTTCGGAGGCCGTTTGTACGACCAACTACTAAGGCGTGATTCCTTCTTCCCGAATGCTCCCACCATTTGATCCTGGATCGTTCCCGACTTGGAGAGATTCCAAGGGCTTGGCAAGCTAGGTTGCTTGTTTCCCCTTTATCTTCAGGCTAGGATTTGTACCTTACTGACCCTAATTATCCTTAGCTTAGGTCTCCTAGTAAAAATAGATCATGGACAACCCCGTCATCCTCAGTTCGTCAACTTGCTGGTTATCTCCTAGATCCCTCGAAGTACCTATGTACCTTTATCTTTGATCTTAATTGATCAAGATTGTCTATCCCCTTGACCATGGCTGATTAAGATGGTTCTTATTAGAACAGTCCTACTCCATCTTAGGTATAATCTTCTTAAGCCCTCTTAATAATTCTCACAAGCGCCTAAGCTTTTACCTATCCCTCTTGAAGTCACCAAGGACTTTGACATGGGACTCATGGATCTCAATCCCATTTGGTAGATTACAAACAACATTGAATAATGCACGCACGTAATGCCATGCCTTTATTTCAATGCTTACAATTTTGATATAATCCATACGATATTTTATGCCACACATGTGAAGGTACTTTCCATGCATGCAATCTTAACATTATCCTCTATGTAATTATTTACACGATCTATAACCTTCTTGGAAGATCTAATCTTTACAACTTAATGTAATTATTGTATGAGACTAGCTGCACTTTAATCTTTCTTATAGCTTATTACATGTACCTTAGAATCCTTCTTGCCATACAAACATGCAGTTCTAATCAATTTCACCTATTACGATGTCATCTTACAACGGAGATTATCTTATTTGTTACATACATCATAACTATGTTCATACCTAGGAAATTATCAAGCACGCAATTAATGTGATGCATGTGAATATGATTTTTTTCGTCGTGATGATTATAACCTAAGATTTAATAATAGAGCATCCTGGGTTTGGAGTGATGCTGTGATTCCAGTGGTATTGATCCCTAATGAGCCGTTCGTGGTTGCGGTGCCACCTTGTTTCGAACCTTCATCCACGCTTGCAGGGTTTCCGGCCATCTTTGTGGAACTATGCTTCGGGGCCATACTCGAAGACGCGTGTACGAATGATAGAGTTCTCGCACTGTCCTATGCAAGATTCACCGTCTCTCCTTGAGTGGAGGAAGAGATTGAGGGGGGATGGGCGTATTTCCGGAAATGACAAGAGGGGTGTGTGACCTCTCTTTGAGGAGGGGGGAGAAGAAGCTTCCAGAAGCTTCTCTCTCTCTCTCTCTCTCTCTCTCTCTCTCTCTCTCTTCTTCTTCTTCTTCTTCTTCTCTCTCTCCCTCTTATTCTTCTTCTTCTTCTTCTTCTTCTTCTTCTTCTTCTTCTTCTTCTTCTTCTTCTTCTCTCTCTCCCTCCTCTTCTTCTCTTCTTCTCCTCTCTCTCTCTCCCTTCTTCTTCTTCTTCTTCTTCTTTTCTTCTTCTCCTTCCCTCTCTCCCTCTTCTTCTTCTCTTCTTCTCCTCTCTCTCTCCGTTCTTCTTCTTCTTCTTCTTCTTCTTCTTCTTCTTCTCTCTCTCTCTCTCTCTCTCTCTCTCTCTCTCTCTCTCTCTCTCTCTCTCTCTCTCCTTCTTCTTCTTCTTCTTCTTCTCCTTCTCTCTCTCCCTCTTATTCTTCTTCTTCTTCTTCTTCTTCTTCTTCTTCTCCTTCTCCTTCTCCTTCTCTCTCTCCCTCCTCTTCTTCTCTTCTTCTCCTCTCTCTCTCTCCCTTCTTCTTCTTCTTCTTCTTCTTCTTTTCTTCTTCTCCTTCCCTCTCTCCCTCTTCTTCTTCTCTTCTTCTCCTCTCTCTCTCCGTTCTTCTTCTTCTCTCTCTCTCCCTTCTTCTTCTTCTTCTTCTTCTTCTTCTTCTTCTTCTTCTTCTCACTCACGGCTGGGGGGGAGGGTGCGCTGTCAACCAAGGAGGAGGGGGGCTTCCCTTATAATGGGGGAGGGAGGTGGTTCGGGAAGGGGGGGGAGACGGCCGTTAACGACCGCCACCCCTCCCGCCTAGGGGGCTGCATGCCCCCCCCCCCTTTTCATTAACTCCTCTCTCTCTCTCTCTCTCTCTCTCTCTCTCTCTCTCTCTCTCTCTCTCTCTCTCTCTCTCTCTCTCTCCTTCTTCTTCTTCTTCTCATTCTTCTCTTCTTCTCCTTCTCTCTCTCCCTCTTCTTCTTCTTCTTCTCATTCTTCTCTTCTTCTCCTTCTCTCTCTCCCTCTTCTTCTTCTTCTTCTTCTTCTTCTTCTTCTTCTTCTTCTCTCCCTCCTCTTCTTCTCTTCTTCTCTTCTCTCTCTCTCCCTTCTACTTCTTCTTCTTCTTCTTCTTTTCTTCTTCTCCTTCCCTCTCTCCCTCTTCTTCTTCTCTTCTTCTCCTCTCTCTCTCCGTTCTTCTTCTTCTTCTTCTCCTCTCTCTCTCCCTTCTTCTTCTTCTTCTTCTCACTCACGGCCGGGGGGGGAGGGTGTGCTGTCAACCAAGGAGGAGGGGGGGCTTCCCTTATAATGGAGGAGGGAGGTGGTATGGGGGGGGGGAGACGGCCGTTAATGGCCGCCACCCCTCCCACCTGGGCTCTCTCTCTCTCTCTCTCTCTCTCTCTCTCTCTCTCTCTCTCTCTCTCTCTCTCTCTCTCTCTCTCTCTCTCTCTCTCTCTCTCTCTCCATGAAATCGACAAGGGGAGAGAGGGAGAGAGAAAAAAAATTGTCCTAATTTTGAAAATTATTTTAAGGGGGGGTTCTCATTAGGAAAGGCACCGGGGATATTACACTTTTGTTTTCTTTGAATTTAATTGTGTGTTTTTCCATTGTTTGATTTTATTTTATGTGGTATTTGAATCCTAAGAATTTGATAATTTTGTATTGGGCTATGTTCTAAATTGTGGTTTTTAGAATGTGATGTGAATGGGACTTAAAACATTTTGATTGAGCTATTTCATGATTTATTGGCCATTGGGTTTTATGCTTTTTATTATTTTTTATTTTTTAAGTAAATAAATTTGAGTAATCAAATAGTTATACTAATATTGGAAATGTGAAAAAGAAAGTTTTATGAATTTATCATTATTTTATTTTAATTTTTCTCAAATTTTCTAAGCATCTTCTCTTTCTTTTTTTAGTTGTTTAGTTTTTTTAATGCAAAGAAATACTTTTCCATGTGTGTTTTTTAAAATTTTTATGTATTTGGACTATTCATAATCATGAAGAAATTTTTTTTAATAAATTTTTGGAAATTTTTTTATGGATTTTTTCATTTTATTTAGGATTTTTATGACTTTTTATGGAATTTTTAGAGTTTTTTCAAAATTTTAATTATTTTTTCATTTGTTTAAGTGTGGAGGACTATCAAGATTGGGATAGCAGGGTACCCGATGGCGACTACATGTGAACGGCAACTCCGCAGCACAGATGAAATGGGATGCATATCCTCGCGCGTGAACGGGAGCTTACAACGCACATATGCACAAATGCGATCAAACACACATGCATCCTCACACGAACAATAGCAAACCATGATCAAGACTACCATGTGCATGACAGGGGCTTGCAAAAAGGCCGATCACACGAGGGGGAATGAATTCGAAACACTATCAATGGCCACAACACATCTGTTCACAAAGGGAGCATTCGCATGGGTAAGAATTAATTTAGGGGGGGAAGGGTGAATTAATGGAGGGGGTAAGGTAATTGGAGGAGGGGGGGATTAATAGGGGGAGGGGGGGTATGCTTAGCAGGCGGGCGGGACAGAAGACATGTCGGGGGAAGACAAAGGTGGGGAGGATTTAGAGGGGTGGGGAGGTGAATACGAGGGGCGGCTATGGCACCACAGGTGCGGGCCGGGCAAGAGGTGGCATGGGTGAGGGCAAAAGCGGCGAGGCGAGCAAGGCCAGGCAGAGGGGAGAGTGAGGCTACGAAGGCGAGAGCTACACCAGGTAGGGGTGGGGGAACAAACAAAGGCGGCAGGAGGGAAAGGGGAAGAGGGAGAAGGGTAGGGGGAGAGGTAGGAGGAGGCGGGAAGGAAGAGGGAGGAGGAGGAAAGAGGGGGGAAGGAGGAGGAAGGAGGGAGGGAGAAGGATGGCGAAGGAAGGAGGAGGGAGGAGAAGGGAGGGAAAAGGAGGGGGGAGAAGAACGCAGGGGGAAGAGAGAAAGAGAGAGAGAGAGAGAGGGAGAGAGGAGAGGGACAAATAGACAGTTGGGGGGGAAAATGTTTTTTTTTTAAGTGGTGTTTTTGGGCTTTTATTTTCTTAAATTAAAAAAAAAGAAAGCGTGCTCCTTGTTCCGTGCACGAACGCGAGTAGAGGTCAAAAAAAAATTGCGTTGATGACGGGAACGATTGGGGGCGAGGTGAGTACTCAAGCGACTGAATGCAACATGGCAAAAGACGTGCATGCATTTTGATGCAAAAATAAACCGTTTACGTGACACACAAAGAGCGAAAAATAAAAAATTAGACGGAAAATTTAATTCTCAAAGAGATTTGGGTATCGGATGAGGATGCCACAAAAAGCAAAACTAGGCAAGGCGATGGGAGGAATGGCACGAACAACACATTTGACGCATTTGTCAGCAAATAGGGGGTTCACATTGAAAAAGATGAAAAACCGGTCACTAAAAATCACATGAAAATTAATTCCACAAAATTCATTAGTCAAAAGGAAATGCAGAAAGAAGAAAAATTGTCCATAATGAGGAGTTGGACATGTCTATCACATCAAAACACAATTCTGACAAGAGTAGAACCCATTCGCATGGGAAAAATAGTAAAATAAAACTAAAAAACGTAATAAAAATTAAATAACAAAAAATCAAAAAGTCGTACTGGAATGCGGCAACAAGGAAAAATGTGCAGAGTGATGAGTGGATAGGGCTATCTAGTTGAAACATGGTCCAATGGCAAATGGTCCCAATGGCAAAGTGATGAGTGGATAGGGCTATCTAGTTGAAACATGGTCCCAATGGCAAATGGCGAGGTTCACATGGAAAAATAGTAAAATCATGCCCAAAAATTTGAACACATTAATTCAAAACAATCTGCAAGTCGAAACCAGAGGCAACAAAAAGAAAAAATGTCCAAGGAATGGTGCAACATGGATGTGGAAAAAGAAGCAAAAACGCATGAGGAAACACAATTAGAATTTAATAATAATAACTTAGATGGTCAGAATGAGGGGGAGAAAAAAGGAAAGATGTCCACGGGAATGAATAGCTTAAGGCTATCCAAACATATTGCCATTTCGATGAGAAACAACATGATCTCATGGAAAAAATGAAAATAAACCACTTAAAAATAAACCCACAAACACACAAAAAATAAATAACGGCCAATTGTGCATTGAAAAGAGGAGTTGTAAAAAGAAAAAGTGTCCAAGAAAAGGGAAAGATCATGGCTATCACATCAAATTGCAATTCATGTGCAAGAAAGATGCTTTTACATGGAAACACATCCTAATCGCAAAAAATTCTTCAAAAATTAATAGCTCATGCACCATGGCTCGAAACTAAGGGATGTAAAAAGAAAAACTGGCCAATTTGAAGGGAAAAGTAGGGTTGTATGATCAAATTGTAGTTGTGATAAACATAGGATGTGTTTACATGGAGGACCAGCAAAATGACATAACCAAAAGGGTTAAAGAAGACCATGAAAACGGGGCAAAAAAGGTGAGTAGGTGAGAAAGGGACCTCAACATGGCATAACGAAAATAGAAAATCGTGTAAGGATCAGTTAACCCATCCGATTAGGATGAAAGCTCACATCACTTAGTATTGTCGATGAAGATCAGTTGATGATGTCAACTTGTATCGATTGATAAAGAGGCACACCCAAGGAGGTAGCCAACAAATCTGGAACTTCAATTGCACGTGAGAGATGTCGTATGTTATAGGAGTCAGATCTGTTGATGGAGTTGTAGGATACATCGCACCAAGTGAGGCGACTTCAGAATTGCATCCTAAAAGGTCAACTAATGATTCAACTGATTTGGACTATGGGTTGTTGCTACCTTTTCTATAGCTAGCTTCCTGTCCAAGGGTGTTTGCCACCTTTTCTTGGAACGAGACCTATTATGATAGGGATTTTCTTCCTTTTCTCCCATAATAGTTTTGATTTTTTTTCTTTTTTTTTCCCCTACTCCCAATGGTGTTTCTACCTTTTCTCAAAGAATAGATCAGCATGACAGGGACCGAAGTCCTTTTCTCCTATGATCGATATATATTTATGTTTTTTTTCTCTTTTTTTTCAAAAAGGAGAATGGCAAGAACACCATGTAGGCAAAATCATCCTCACCATCTCTGCTGGATCAGGCAAGAAGGGAACAAGGGAGGGGTGGGAGGTGGCTGTGAGGGGCCAAACGAATGAGACCACCTCATCATTATAAGCAAGAGGGCTATCAAGAGCAACAGGCAAAGCCTTACCGATCGACACACAAGGGATGAAGGGACTATCAACTGTGATTGTCAAGATCCCCAAGGAGGGTAATACTTCTATAGAGGTGAACTCACGCTAACTGCCAAGACCCACTAACCGCTTATTGTTCAATCGTTTCAAGCGAACACCTATGGCTATCTCTCACCTAGCCAACACACCTTCGATCCTACCGAGGTGTAGTGAGCTTATCTTGATGCCCAAATGAGTTGCCTCCTCCCTCAAGCACACTGGTAGCTCCACAATATGTGATGCTAGCTCAAGCAGCCTCAAGCCTCCACCTCCAAGCTCCATCCTCCATAGCTGCGCAGAAGTCAAGATAAGACAAGAGAAAAGAAGAGAAGAGAAGAAGAGAGGAGATGATGGAGAGCTTCTTCTCCTTGATCTCTCACCTGTGAAGAAATCAGAATGCAAGCCAACATTGAAGTGTGTGCACAAGAGGAAGAGGAGGCACAAAGTATATGAACATGTCTTGCTTATAAAGTTGCTTATGAGTACAACTAGGGTCACCTCACTCAATCAATTGATGTAGACCCATGGGCTATATATATCGCCCTAACTGGCTAGGGTTAGGGTTTTCCCCTCCCCTTAGGACCATTCACACTTGCATGCCCTTATCCACTCCTGCATAAGGAGAGTTCATATGCCTATACTCTCAACACCCCCCTCAATGCCAGGTGGCATTGGAATACAAAGCATAAGAGAATGCCCCCCCCCTTATCCCAAAATAGGATGCCTTTATAGATCAGGCTACAAGGAAGGTTATAGGCAGAAAGAATACATGACTTAGAAGAGTCAATCATCGGTGGATTGGGAGGAAAAATTGGCCTCCACTTCCTTAGGTACTTTAGGATGGTTAGGACATTTACTAGTAATATGTCCTGTCTTCTTACATTTGTTACATTTCATCTTTTCTAGGTATTTTTTCCAATAGTTGTTTACAATATGCCATTTCTTCTTACAAAAAGTACACTTATTGACAAATGTATGTACCAAGACTTGGTCACGAGATGTTGAAGTAGATGCTTGACTGGTGCTTCCTTCTTTGTGATTCCTTTTTTCTACATCCAAACAAGATTGGATGGTACTTGCCAAGGTAGGACTGGGAATATTAGTAAGAGTTATTACAGGTGTGGAAAATACCTTTTTGACAGCTTTTAAAAGAATGGAAATAGCATCCTCTTCATGGGTTGGTGCTTGCACTGAAGAAAGCTGTGCCATGAGACCCTTCATATGAGAAATAAATTTTCCCAAGTCTTCTCGTTCTTTATATTCCAAGATGAAGAATTCACTCTTAAGGAAAATCTTAGTGTTTTTACCTGTAGCACCATAGAGCTTTTCAAGCTCATCCCATTTCTCCTTGGCAGTGGAGAGCTTATTAACATGATGAATCAAGGATTCATCTAAGTGTAACATGATTATTGCTTGAGCACGTTGATCATCCTTCACATCAGAAGGATTTGTAGAATCAACAGCTCTAGTCCCTTGAATGAGAGGCCAATAACCTCTCTCCATCATTTTGTACTTAATGAATAGTTGCTAGGGATGAAAGTCCTTGCCATCAAATCTATGAATTTGAGGATGAAGGTTAGCATAGGCTAAGGCCATAGGAAGGTCTTACTACTTGCTTAGTGCAAGTAACAATGTTTAATCCTTTACAAAGGGCCACTAGTGCAAGGACGAAAACAATGTACATTTTACAATTAAAACTATAAGGATGAGAACGGTTGAAAATCATACATATGGAGTATTTCAAAATAGGACTTAGGTGGTCCTTGCCTTTGAACAACCCTTTTTTTATGTTTGATTGTTTTCCTTGTGAGCAATTGTTTTGGGGGTAGTTACATTGATGATAATGTTTTTTTTTGGAAGTCAAATGCTGAATGATATTTCATTATAGAGAATTCACAGCAACCTGTTCACCCATATTTCACAAGGTGGACAGCGCAACAGCACGCTGTGTAGCAGCCTGCAGAAGAGCATGAAGGTGGTGAAGATAGTGGGATGCAAAGTGAAAATTCGAAGGATGAGTTAGATCAGGGTGCATAGAAATCGGAGGATATAGAGAATTATGGAGGACTTTTCAATGAACCTAGAGGAATTGGGCAATTGGATCCGACTTTTGTAGGAGTAGTAGTTTTGAGGCAGGCATTTGTGGTGAGAAGACAGTTGCAGTTTGACCCTTTGGGAATTCAAAGAGGCGTACCAATATGCCCTTCAATACATGCAACATCAACATCATCTTCATTAGGGCATTGGACCCCAAATACGCAAAGAAATATGGCAGCAGCTAGAGCGGATTTACACATCAAGTTTGGGACCTTTTCCGAGAAGTCCAAACAAGACCCCAATTGCCAAGTAGCTCAATTTGATACAAGGTGGCAAGAAAAAGGATTTGATGGAGTGTATGATGCGCAAGCCAAGATGCGACAATTCCAAGCGACACTTGAGGGAAGAGCCATGCAATGGTTGAAAGGCCTACAGATGAAATGTTGGCTAGCTATTACATGCATGGTCTATGGAAAGAATTGCAAAATGCAGTAGCAAGTGTAGATGTCAGAGCTGGTTTTAATGCCTTGGTGGACATTGCAACAAGAGCAAAAAAGAGATTTGGAGTTACAAGTTTGAGTTCTTCAAGGAAGAGTTCTTGGGTGAAAAGGAAGAGAAAGAAGGGGAAGAATAAGAAATCTTTGGATGACAGCAATGATGATGATTCTGATATAGACATATTGAGATGAGATATAGATTCCGATTCCGATTCAGAAGCAAGTAGCATTTCAGATTCCCACTCCGATTCTGATTCTGATTCTAATTCAGATAAAGGAGATAAGAAAAGGAAGCATAAGAAGAAGGGTAAAGAAAAGATCAAGGGGAGTTTAATTCAAAAGATGGTGGAGAAGAAGTGGAAGGAAATGGGTGTCAAGAAGGAGTCAAGTAGCAGAAAGGCTCATTGTGACATTTGTGAAAAGGATGGTCACTAATTGTTGGTATAACCCAAACTCCCGAGGACAAATTTCAGAGTGGGTTCACCAAAAGATTCAACAAAATTTGGCACAGGCAAGTGGAGTGTTTCCTGATGCTGTAGGACAACAAAGGCCATTTAACAATTCGGGATGGCAAAGGCAACAACAACAGTTCTCTGGATGGAGATCACCTTTCAATCAAGATAGGCCATTCAGAGGGAATTACAATCAAGGGTTCTGATCAAGATTTGGTGGATTTTAGAATTCTAGACTATGGGGAGGAAATTGGAATCAACAGTAAGGATGGCAACAGCCACAGAATTGGAATCAGCAAAACTGGAATCAACAAGGGTGGAATTCACAAGGCTGGAATCAACAACCAGGAAATGAGCGGTTACCACAGCTACATGCCCCAACTGTGCAGCTGAGAGAAGCAGAGAAAGCACCACAAACCAATTTAATTGATGTGGAGATTTCTAAGGATCATGGGACAAATCGAGTGTTAGCAAATTGTTATCTGGAATGTGATTGTTCACAATGCAAGTTAGGTGAACCAGAAGTATTGGCGGTCACATGCTCTAAAGCAAAGCTAAAATCACCTTTGGATTGGGAGGAACAAAAAGAAGTCAAAGATGATGTGGTTGAAGAAGTGGAGAAATCGGAGGGAGAAGAGATGATATCCAAGCAGAAGAAAAAGCAATTGAAGGAAGTGGAGAATTCTGAATTGACATCAGGAGCATTATTTGAAGAATTACTGAATACTCTTATGAATTTTACATTAGATTAGTTGCTCTCATTAGTCCCGATTTTCAGGGATAGGTTTTACTTAGTTACAAGGATGTCAAGTGTTCCAAAGATTCAGAGTGCATTGAAGGAGAATGTTGGAAGCTATCAGATCAGTCTTGATGATATTGATTTTACCATTCCAATTGTTAAGCTTGAGTTTGATGGTCGCACATTTTTAGATGTTTTGTTAGATGGCAGATCTGGGGTAAATATTTTGGTAGAGGCTGAATTTTCTAGGATGACAAATGCGAAGCTTGAACCGGTACCATTTCAAGTAAGGATGGCGGACCAATGAAGAGTGCAACCAATAGGGATGCTGAGAGGGCAAACCCTCAAAGTGCATGGGTTGTTATTTAAGAAAATTTCATTGTTTTGAAAATGCAAGATGTAGGTAATTCTTATTCAATGCTATTGGGAAGACCTTGGTTCAAATCAGCAAAGCTTAAGCAGGATTTGGAACAAAATGAAGTGGTTTTAAAGAAATGAAAGAATTCAATAAGGATTCCAATGACTTCTATGAAGAGATTGCCAACATCAATAAAGAATTCAGTAAGGATTCCAATGACATCTATGAAGAGATCGCCAACATCAATAAAGCCAATGATGGCTTAGACTATTAATTTAGCTGAGGATGTTGCAGATGAGGAGGAAGCATGTTTTCTGGATGCCAATCCCAGTGTGGTACCAGTGTTTGAAGTTGATGTGGAAAGGATTGTGCAAAAATATGTTTGTCATGAGGAATTTGGGAATTCTGTTAAGGAGTCATCTGGTAAATCAAAGGATGTGGATGCAGAGCAGAATCTGACTCAAGAGTCAATAGTTCTTCATCAGTTAACGTTGAAGGAGGATTTGGAATATGCAGAAGGAGAGATTGCACCAAAGGAGGCAATAACCAAAGTTGAATTCTTGTATGACAGGCTAATGGAAAAGGTTTCACGAGTCAAAGAGGATGATTTGCAAGATTTGAATTTGGGATCTCAAGTCAGCCCAAAAGTTGTCAAAGTCAATGTTAATTTGGATGACGGATTTAAGGAGGATCTTAAGAAGTTGTTGTAGGAGTTCATGGATGGATTTTCTTGGGATTATTCTGACTTGAAAGGCATGGATTTGGGAGTGTATAAGCATCAGATCAATTTGAAGGAGGATGCAGTGCCGGTGATTCAACAATGTTATAAGATGAATCCAAATTATGCAATGCAGGTGAAGGAGGAGTTAGATAAGCTTTTGCAAGTGGGTTTCATTCTCCCAATAGATCAGGCAGAATCGCTGTCACACCGATAGTGGTTGTTCCAAAGAATTCACGCAAAATTCGAGTGTGTCTGGATTATAGGAAGCTGAATGCACCAACAATCACAAATCCATTTCCATTGCCATTCATGGATTCAATTTTGGATGATGTCGTCGGGCATGAGATGTACAGCTTTCTTGATGGATTTTCATGATACAATCAGATCCAGATGGCAAAAGAGGATGTCGCCAAGATGACATTTATAACTGAATGGGGAGCATTTGCATACACAGTGATGAGCTTTGGATTGAACAATGGACCACCATCATTTTCTAAAGCATCTTTCAAAACTTTTGAGCTGTACCTAATGGAATTCATGCGGATTTTTATGGATGACTTTTCTGTATTTAGAGCAAAGGCAAAGCATTTGGAGTATCTTAGGAAATGCTTGGAGAGATGCCAACTGTTTCGGATGTCTTTAAATCCTTACAAGTGTGCAATTGCAGTACAAAGAGGGAAATTGTTGGATCATATCATCTCCCAGGAAGGGATGTCAATTGACTCTGACAATATAAGTGCAATCCAGAAGGCATTAGCACTTGACAACTTGAAGGTGGTGCCAAGATTCATGGGGAAAATAAAGTGACATAACTAGTATTTGTGGTATTTGGCAGATGTCAGTTCACCTTTGATGCATCTAACAAAGAAAGATGTTTAGTTTGTGTGGGGAGATGCTCAGGAGAAGGCATTTCAGATTATGAAAAAGATGATTGTGGTTTCCCCTATCATTCAACCACCACATTGGCAACTACCATTTCATGTGTTTGTGGATGCCTCGGATATGGCGGTCGAACCAGTTTTGATGCAGGAAAAGATCCAAGCATGGTTCACACTAGTGTATTATACTAGTCGAATGTTGAAACCAGCTGAAAAGAATAATACAGTCACTGAGAGAGAAGCTTTGGGAATGATTTTTGCATTGGAAAAGTTCAGGCATTATTTGCTAGGGAATAAAGTGATCTTTCATGTGGATCATCAAGTGCTCATTTTCTTGGTGAAGAAACCAAAGTTGGAAGGTAGACTTGCCAGATGGATGCTTTTGTTACAAGAATTTGATTATACAGTGCTGCATACACCATGCAACAAACATGCAGTGGTGGCAGATTATCTTAGCAAATTGGAGCATGTGCAGGAGGCACCTAGAGTGTTAGATCAGCTTATGGATGTGGAATTTTTTCGAATACAAGGGCAAGCTTTTGACAATTGGTATGACCAAATGGTGCAGTTTTTGACAAATGGAGTGTTGCCTTCTGATATGTCAACAGACCAAAAGAAGAAGTTCGCCTTGCAGAGTAGGCCATTCTTAATAATTGTTGGACATTGTATAGGAAAGGAGCATATCAGATAATTAGGAGATGTGTTTTGTATGAGGAGCAAAAGGCGGTTTTACAGGAAGCACATCATGGAACAACTAGAGGATCATTTTCAGGTGAAATTATAGGAAGAAAGATTATGCAAGCAGGTTTTGTGGTGGCCATTGTTGCTTAAGGATGCATATCAGTTTGCTAGGGAATGTTTGTAATATTAGAAGATTGGGCAACCAACTTCAATGGATAGGATGCAAGATCATCTTGTGTTGCCACTTGAGCCATTCCAAAAGTGGGGATTATACTTTGTAGGTCCCATAAAGCCAAAAGCTAGGAGGATAGGAGCAAGATATATTCTGGTTGCAATGGACTACGCCACAAAGTGGGTAGAAGCAATACCTTTGAGAGATAACAAAGCAGCAAGTGTGGCCAGATTCTTGTACAAGCACATTATGACCAGATTTGGATGTCCAATTGAGCCGGTGTCTGATTAGGGTGTGCATTTTCTGAATTCAGTTATTGAAGAGTTGACAAGTAAGCATATGATCATGCACATGAAGTCAACCCCATATCATCCACAAGCGAATGGGCAAGTAGAAAGTACCAATAAAGTGCTGTTGAGGATTCTAAAAAAGATAGTGGCAGAGAGCAGACCTGATTGGGATGACAAGTTGGATTCAGCATTGTGGTCATTCCGCACAGCATACAAAGTTGCAACAAGGATGACACCTTTCAAGCTAGTTTATGAGATTGAAGTTGTTATTCGAATGGAGTACGTAGTTCCCAGCTTGAGGCTAGTAGTACAGCATAGGATGAGCCCAGAGGATTCAGTTTTGCATAAACAAAGGGAGTTGCTAAAGTTGGAGGAAGCTCGGATTTAGAGTGCTAATGCAGTGGAAATAAATCAGAATAGAAGGCAAGCATGGATTTTAAGGCAGGTGAAATTTAAGATATTTCAAAAAGGGGATTGAGTGATGCGCTATAACTCAAAGTTAGGACCACATCCTGGTAAATTGAAGTTGAGGTATTTTGGGCCTTATCAAATTGTGGAAGAATTGGGGCAAGGCACTTTCAGGCTGCAAGATGTGTTTAGGACTCCGGTTTTGAAGGCGGTAGATGGATTCCGATTGAAAAAGTTTTATGGAAAGGTTCCTGAAATTCCTCATTAGATGGTGAACAAAGCTAAAGAAATAGCAATCAAATGGGTAGATGTTGTGTCAGAGGTCTTAGTAAACAATTCAAGGGATGTGATTGTTTGTCAAGACAAAAGTGATGGCACATGCTTTTGCAGAGTTGCTGCGGAATGCAGATCGCGGATTGTTGAAGAGTGCTATTGGCGTTCATATTGTGGAGTTCTTGAGTAATTTTGTTAGAGGAGATGTCGCCAAACTGGAGTGCGGAGTACAATTATAGAAAGTTTAAATATGCGGGCCACATGTGCGAATGGACTTAAATTCAATATGCTTTTCAAGGCTTGTCATCATTTGTACAACCCACCTAAAGAGGTGATGTCTTATGCTAAATTTGCATGAAGGCATACGGTACCCTTTGTGTAGGCCATCGAATCAGTTGTGTGCGAGCCTTTTAGCCTTCAAATCACCATGTTCTCGAGTAGCATGAAGTAAGAGCAACATGCTAGCATGCAATAGCTCACTACTGAGTCTATGATGCACACAAGGTCCATGAAGACGACGATGGAGGAGCTCTTGTGCCCTAGGCGAGAGAGCCTGCACAGTGTCGAAGAAAGCGAGGAAGCAGACTCTGGTGGCAATGAAGTAGAAGAAATTGAAGTGGATGAAAAGTTTGATGTGCTGGATAGAGAGACGGAGGTTTGGCTACGACAAATCGGGTTGTATGATTACACATGTTTGCCATGGGAGCTTTGGGAGAAGAATGAGTATGTAGAGAAGCAGTTCAGCTACCTTAGAAATAATGCAGGGTTCATCGTAGATGACAAGGAGGTAACAATGTAGTTGGTAGCAGAGGTGTTTAGAGTGCCTTATTGCCCAGGGCAGAAGGTGAAGAAGATCATTGATGTTGTCATGAAGGCTAAGTTCAAAGTGTTGGAAGGCACAAGGTCTTATTACATGGTGCAAAATTGTGATAAACCCCGTAGCGTTCACCTGTTTTGGTATATAGACAAAGTTTGTCTACTAGCAAAGATGGCCTACATGTCCAAAGAGGCTTTTGCACCTGTGTATCATGCAGAGAGAGGATCGAAGATAGATTGGGTGACCTTCATTTTTGGCAAGATGCAGTTGACAGAGCTAAAGGACAAGAGGAGATCCCCTTCTATTGCAAAGGTATCGCCTTACTTGGCAGCCTTATTCTTTCATGTGTTGCAGGTCCCATTAGTACCATTAGTATCACTAGCCAGTATATTGGGGGAAGATCTAGTTAGGGGAATGCAAGTGAGTTCAAGAAGAGGAAGTTGATATTGGAGCCGATGTCCTATGATAAGTCAAAAAGTGGAGTGAGGCATGGCTTAAAGAATCAGGAGAGAACGCCTCTTAATTAGAAAGAAGTGGCAAAGATACCATTGTTTCCTCAACAGCAGGTAGTGCCAAGATCGGAATCTCAAAACAAAACCATCACTTTGTTTCCATGGAAGTTGGGAGAGAGCTCTAGGGAGCAGACTCCAATCACACAAGCAATTAAGACAAATCCATTCTCATAGGAATATAGTTCGAGGGCAATTGGAATATTTTCTGTTTAAGATACAGTTCAAAGTTTGTCAAATTTGAATCGGTTTATTTGCAGTCAAGATGCTATGATTCTGAATTTGGAGAACAGAAGGTCGACATGATGGAAAGAGAGATTAAGAGGTTGCAGGATAAAGTGGAGGAGTTGATGGATGATGGAAAAGATTTTCAGGAGGCTTTAGTTTGTGCGGAAGCAGAGAGTCAAAGTCGCTGTGCGGAATTGCTTAAAGCATCGCATGATTTTCGAAGCTGGGCAGATGGTTTGAAGATGGTAACAGAGAAGAAATTTTAGGAACTGGGGATAAGATTGTTCAACTCATTTTAGATAACAATTTCCTGATGAATCGGTTAACGCCCGTGGTGGAGTTGGAGAAAGCTACATTGGATGGGCAAGGGAAACCCGGGGTATTGTTGGCTGACGCAAATGTAGATTCATTGAGGTCAGAGGTGTTTGAATACATCAATGAGCTCTAGGGCCAAGCAGCTGGATTGTTTCAAGAGCATCTGGCAACATCTAATGACAAGTTCAAAGCCTGGTTTGAGGTTGCAAGAGAACATTCACTTCACGCTCAGAATGTAGAGATGAAGGCAAAGATTGCAAACTTGGAAATGCAGCTAGACATAGCAAGGCAGGAAGCTAAGATACAAATGGCTTTGGAGGCTTTTGATAAACAGATTGTGGATGGTAAAGTGTAGGGCAAGGAAGATGCTGAGAACCTAGTAGTGCAGATTGAAGACAAGGAAGCATAGGTAGATTTAATCGGATGCCAAGCAGTGGAAGGTGGAATTGAAGATGCAGCAAAGGAGTCATCGGAGGTTGCAAATAAAGAAAGGGGCGGCACGAATCAAGGGATTGTGGGTCCGAGGTCAGCTGTTGGCTCAAGCCACCAAGCTGTGCCAAGCGTTTGGGCTAGACCTTAAGAGAAGTCATTTTAGTAATATGTGTGTTCTTTTATCTATTTTGGACATTTGTCAATTTTGATGATTTTTGGAATCTTGAAAATGGAAGGTCGTAGCTTTTCATAGCACGTCTGGGATTCAGTTATGTTCGCGTGTATATTCATGCGGATCATTATGTAACTATGGTGGATTTTCTGAATGGGAGAGGCAAACGCAATTTATCAACCTATGTTGTCTTATTTTCTCTATTCTTAGTCATTGTGTAGTTCATATCTGAGTGTAGTGAGATAAGCAGCAATGTAGAAAGCGAAATGCTTGTGATGTGAAGATGAAAGTTTAGTATGAACTCTGATTTTCCCAATTGCCAAATAGAATGCCAGAATGTCATTTGAAATATCAAAACTGTATAAGTGCTGCTTGGCTATGCAACCATAATACAGTAGTGCCCACCATGAGATGAGAAAAACCTCTGTATTTGAGCTCCACAGGAGGGTAGTAACTGATCCTGACAAAGGTTTTTCAGTGATTAGAATCACTATTGATAATGCCCAGATTGAAAAATAAGTCAAATTCCCAAGCTTGTAGGCTTTTGGCTATGGCAGACTATGACCCACACTTAGGGTTTTGTCCAAGTAGGCAGCATTAGGAAGAGAGTTAAGCCAAACCCTCTTAGGGGGAGATGGTTTGCTATAGGGGCTACAAACCCCCTATGATGGCCGTCGAGATTGTGCCCCCTACAGTGCATACTATTCTATGAATCCTCTCGCTACCACAAACTATGCCTAATCTGTAAAATGAACAATGTCGAGCTGAGTGCACACCAATATTGGGGTCTGATGCCATGTATAGCTATGGCCTGAGGTGCTAGATACTTCTCTAGAAGAAAGCAGGAAGAGACACAGCCTAGTTTGTCCTCCCCGAGCCCTCCAAGGTCAGGGATCTGACAAGTAGCTATGGTGGAAGAAGAGAATAAGATGACATGAACAACGCAAGTGCACTTAGTGGAGCAATGAGTGTAAGGGAAGCTAAGGATCAGAGGTAGCTCTAATACCATGTGAAGAAATCAGAGTGCAAGCCAACATTGAAGTGTGTGCACAAGAGGGAGAGGAGGCACAAAGTACAGAAACATGTCTTGCTTATAAAGTTGCTTATGAGTACAACTAGGGTCACCTCACTCAATCAATTGATGTAGACCCATGGGCTATTTATATAGCCCCAATTGGCTAGGGTTAGGATTTTCCCTTCCCCTCAGGACCATTCACACCTGCTTGCCCTTATCCACTCTTGCATAAGGAGAGTTCATATACCTATACTCTCAACATTACCCTCACACACTCACTCTCTCACACTCACACTTCCTCTCTCAAGCACACACAAGCAAACCAAGAAGGAGAGAAGAAGATGAGTCCACTTTGCCACACACCAAAGAATGAGCTCCTCATTCACTTTTCAACTTCATATACAAAACCATAAATCCCTTTTGGGTGGTCATCCCCTTATCCCCTTCCTATCTTTCTACCTTTCTTCCTATCGCCCATCTACCTTTACAATTTGCCCAGGAGGGAGCCTGGCACTCTTTTACAAGAAGTTTTAAGGGAGCCTCGCATTTAAAAGTGTGCTTTTTAGTTTGCCTTAGATTTTGAGTCCGTCCTTGCGCTTTCGGTTGCCCTTGCACTTTCAACCATTTCCCTTCCTAATTCTTTCATTTTGTCTGATTCCCTTCTGGGCCACCTCTTTTAGGTCCCTGACTTACACTTTTTCACTTTTTCTACTTTTTTCACTCTTTCTTATCCTGAGGTCAACATTACCCCCCTCCTAGCCTAGTGCCAATCCCATGGCACTGATGGGAAGTGATTGGAAGATGGGATGGGTGTAGCCAGATGGCTTTTTTGAGTTTGTATACAAGCCCTTGCGGGGATGATGTCGAGTGGATCGGCCCTTGAAATTGAATATGGTTTTGGGCTTGGTCCTTCGTCTACTTCATTTTGGCTACATGTTGCATAGAAGGAAAAAGTCTATGAATTGCATATCTGCATGGAATGTTATGTCTTGCAATTATTTACATCTTTTAGGAAAAATATTAGCATCTCTAAGGAAATATCACCTCTTGTCGCAAGACAATTAGATCAATTAGGTAAATCGCTTGTAATGGTGTAATTCAAATGATGATCACCTCAATGTGCTAAGTAGAGCTAAGCCGTGATAAAATTCTGCCTAGTATTGCACTCGGGAAACCGACTTAATATTTCCGACCTCAAAGGTCCTACCCACATTCACAGAATGTTAGGGTTAGCTAAACGCCTATGCAAGAACGATCTAGGGTTCTTACCCTCAGGACCAATTGGCCAAATACTAGACTTCCGTCTGAGCAATAACGGTAGTGTAAGTTGATGACGATGTGGTTGTTGCAGGGGGATCGATCTTTGGAAGAAATCGATCAACCAATTGAAGTGGTGGTATTTCATGGATGATGGGGCCTCCAAAGTTGGTGGGTTGCAGCATTGGTTTGTACCTAAGAAGGAAAGTAGGTGCACTACCTAGGGGGTGTCTGCCTTACCGTGCGGTGCATAGTACTCGTGCAAGTGTAACTGGGAGTTGGGTCGCAAGCCTAGGTGTTGTCCCACACTTGAGGACCCAGTTCGTGTATCGTTGGAGCTGGGGTGCATGGCTTAGGGAGGCAGGCCTGGAATTCATGCCCTTGAGGTGCCCTAAGCGTGAAGTGGGACATCAAAATGGGCTAGGGGGTTAGGGATGGAGCCAGCCGACGACCAAAGTCATCGAACGTGCCTAACTTGAGAACCCTTGGGTGCAGTGACTATGACATGTGGAGCTAACTACCTCTTTGTTTTTTTGCCACACATTGATCTAGTCATTGCACAGATATCTTTGATGGCGTTTGAGGCCAAAAAGAGGGGTGCGGGCAGCATCATGGTTGTAAAACCTCCCACTAAGGAGCCACAGCTTGCTGTCCCCTTTCAAAATATGGCCCTGCATCTTCAGTCGGCCTTCATCTCTCTTCTCCCCTATGCTCTGGTGGCTCTGCTTTTGTGGGCTCGAAAATTTGTGTTTGGACATGTAGCCCATGTCGCAGGGCCCTGCGGGTGATCTCCAACTTTTTCCACTTTGTTTGGTAGGCCCAGTGCATTATGTATCAGCTCAGGGCTCAGCTCGATTTGTACTTGGCGGACTTCATTTTCTAGGTGCACCATGGCAGTGCCTCGATTTTTGTTGAAGGTCCGAAGAAACTCGGCACACTTCTCATAGTCAATGGCTTGGCCCATCTTCTCCGTGTACTTCTGCAACCTGCACTGCTTCATCAGTTGTTGGATGGCTGGTTCCTCCACAAGATGTCTTCTAGATTCATGATATACCTTAATTTGAATTGAGTATAAGCCCTCATCTCCAATGAGAGGCCGTAATTTGCATGCTCCTCTTCTGACAATGGAAGTTTATTGCTTTTATCTTGACTTGCCATATTGGGTACTTATCATAATGCCATAGTTCACCATTAGTGCCCGTAAGGTCATTTCTTGCTGAAAGGTAAGCAGAAATTGATTATGCTTTCTTGGGAAGAATAACATGCTTAAATGCAAAAAGAGCATTTTTTCTTCAAGCAGTCCATTCATTCTAAAAACTTTATGACTTGTTCCTCAGTCACGAGTTGATCTTTATCTGCTCCCTTCCACCCTTGGACATTGATGGATGATTTATCTATGCATTTCATTCACCTTACATGTTTACATGTTTGATTTTACCTTGCCTAAGAATCCTTCCTAGCATTAAGGTTTGAGAGGTCAAGGGCATTCAGCATTGGCTTGCGGCGTTTTATTTCCACATGAATCAATCATAGAAGTTTGGATTATATTCTAGATTGGCATAGCGGTCCATATCTAAGGGACATATTGCCCACTCGAGAGATGTAGGTGAGAACATCCATGAGAAAGTCACCGAAGTCGATCATGCTGGCAATATGTAACTCTTCCTCAGTCAGAACTCGATCTAAGTACGGGTGGGTCATGATGTGCTTTTCCAAGGGTCGATTATGGATGGTGGTCAACGCCCTATAGGAAGTTGGAGCTACATAAGCAGGATCATACTTGGAGGTCTTAATGGCATGTCATTGCTTAGCATTGGTCATGATTTGGCAGCCTTCTTGTTCCCACTAGAGTCTGAGAGCATACCACTTGCGTAAGAAGAATGAGTCATTATTAGCTAGCTAGCAAAGTTCGTCCAATTTTTGGCTTGTGGCACTACCTCTGCTCTTGCTGTAGGAGGTGATTAGCCATTGTTTAAAGGCCTGGTCTTCTCGAGATATCTTGGAATTGGTGATCAATTCTTCCACAACCGTGGGGGTTTTTAGCATCACGAATTCGTATTCCTCCCAGGTGCATGCCATGGAGTGGACCTCCGACGCTAAGGATGGATCAAGCAGACCTAGGTCCAAGTGCTCATAGCTCTTCGCGAGTAGGATGAACGTGGCATCCAAGTGCTTAATGCATGTAGTCAAGTCGTCTCCTATATTTTTCGCTAGGTCTTTAGCCAACATGAGGATTGATCGATGTTCATAGGATGGTTTAAGACCTGCTAACGACTAGGGTTTGACTAAACTAGATAATTTGGAAGCTAATGTTTGCGTCTTTGGTTGCTCTTGAGAGTGTGGTTGGGCTTGGTTAAGTCGAGGATGCTACACTACTAGATGCTAGTGAGATCATAAGGGTACTAGTAGGACTAGGCTGAGGCAATGTGTTAGTAGCATGTGCAACTTTGGTCGATAGACTTGTTTAGTCTCTACTAGCTTTTGCATTTGAAGCTCTGTGGTTTTACAGTTTGTCATTTGTGGCATTGGTGCATTGTCTGTCACGTGGCTTTGTGTGGTTAAGTTTGGGGGCGTTGTTGGAGTAGTGTCCTTTCCCATCTTGGCTTTAGGTACCCAAATCTAGGTGTTACACTCGTAGTAGCGTTGCACTTGTAATAAGGTTTTGGAGACCCATGATGGCTTGATCGTTCGTCTTCTCTTGTATCACCTATTCTATGGCCTCCTAGCTCTCAGGTGTGATTATTTTGCATTGCGAGGTCGCGTGTGCCTACCTCTAGGAGGTGGGCCTTTGTGCTTAGGCATCCTCTTGAGCCGTGGTTCATGGGCCTTTGGCTCTAATTTTGCATTTTGCTAGGATTAAGGTTTGGCGGGTTGTGACGAGTCGTGATCTCCCTTCTTAGGCTTGGTAGTGGGTTGCTCTATCGGGGGCTTGGTAGGTGATGATGGAGTTGAGCTGCCCTTGCTGAAAGTTGTTACTATCCTAACATTGCCAATGGCAAGGTGAATGTGCTATGAGTCATAGTTGAGCTTGTAGTGTGCTTGTTTCTTGAACATGCGTCCTAGCAGTGATTCCTTACCAGCAGTCTTAGTGTTAGGCATCACATAGAAGATCACATGTAGGCTTTTAGTCTCGATAGAGACCATTATTTTGCATTTTTCTAGCAGTGAGTAGGACCATCCTCAAATTGGATTGAGCTTGGTGTCAGTAGGCTGCAGTTGGTATTGACCAATGAGAGTCCAATGATCATGCGTAAGGATGTTATAGTCAGCTCCCTCATCAATGAGCACATCAAAGACGTTAGTCTTTTGGTCAACCACTGATAAGCATAGGTAGGTAGGTGCCACCACTTCCTCATCTTCCTCTTCAATTTCTGTGCTGGTGGCCACTCGTACCTTGACACGGTTGTGTTGTCTATGCAAGCTTTTGACCATAATGCAAACTGACACTGAGGATGTGTCTCTAGGCTCATCAATTGTATTAGCATCTTGCTCGTACTCCTCACTATCTCAAAATGGAAAATCTATCATGGCGAGTGTGTGCATCCAATCTCACTCATCCTCGAGACAAGGGATATATTTGGTTAGTGGCCCATAAGGTTTTCTAATTTGTGCATCACCTATCAGCATGGTGGAGTTGGCGTCCAAGTTGACTAGTGTGGTCTTCCATCATGTGTCCATCTCTACTCTTACTGCCTCAATTTGATTGCCTAAGAAGATAGGACCATTACCCCAGTCTTCTAATACCCGTGCATTGCACATCTAGGGCCAGTCTAACAGGATGCCATAGTCCACTCTCTTCATGACTATAAAGTCAACAGAGAATTAGATCCCTACAATCTTCAATGGCCAGTTCTTTAATACTCCAAATGGTTGCACTTTCGTTTCATTGGTTATTGAACCTAATATTCTCAATAGGCGGGTTACCACAGTCCTGGAGTATTGCATGGCTTAGCACACTAACTCCTGCTCCCGTATCTACAATTCCCTTTCTTGTGGTGTCTCCTAGAGCTAAGACCGGTTAGACTGCATGCATTTCAGTGCCTTCCCAAAAAGCATTAACGTGTAAGGACTTTGGCACTGAGTGCAGTGTCAGGCTGGGTATCTAAGTTACCGCATCATGATTATGTAGATTAGTTACACCTTGCTCCATTAGTACTTCAACCCACTGCTTCGATTCTTGCCATAGTGTAGGATGTTGCCTAAGAAATTCTCCTGGGCTTAGAGTCATTGAGGTGGTCACAAGCATGGTGAGGAGGTCTTTGACTACTTGCCTCTCTCCTAACTCTGTGTTTCTTGGACAATGACTATGACTAGTTTGTTGGCCCGTTGCGTGTAAGCCCCTTGCCTCCATGACCACATTGTTTATGGCACAACCATGTCTCTCCACTTTGGTCATGGAGGCAAGGCTAGTGTACTTATGCTTGAGAGATCATCAATCTCATCTTCCAATATGGGCTCAGCATCCTTTAGGTGCTCCTGGTCTTCTTTCACCCACTCCGTGATCTTTTCGATGGCCTCAAGTTGGCACTTTAGGTTGGGGTACTCCTCGACCTTAGCACTCCCCTTCTCAGTTGTCTTTGGAGCTAACATTTCTACTTTTGCATCTATCACCTTTTTTCTGGCAAGCACTGTTGTGGCACTCTTGGTTTTCAATGTGACCTTTTGCATCAACTTTCTTTCTCCTTCACCTATGAATTTTCTTTCCAATTGAGGTTGCATCTAAGTTGTTAGGTTTAGGTACTGATATGCCAACCTTCTTTGTCTGCGCACGGGTCATGACATGCAACGAGATGGGTGTGTTCTCTCCATTAAATATCTCAACTCCAAATAGCCCCAATGGTACTAATGGCTTGTTTTCCACATTAGAGGGTGGTCTTCATCTAGGACATTCGGCAAACAGGTGAGTGATTCCACACTCTGGGCATCTAAGATCGGCCTTTTCCCTACTCCTATTCGAGGCAGCGTGAGGAGATGCCATGGGTGTCCACAAGAGGTTCTAGAGCCAGCCCTCCAAAGCCTCTGCCTCTACCTCTACCTAATGCCATCACCGATACAGGTCCATAATCCATAAGGATTGCATTGTCCTCTTCATCATACGATACATAGAGGTGCATGTAAGGCTCTTCGTTGTTCGACTCCCCCACATAGTGGATTGGAGTGTCGCTCTTTGGTGGATGGGTTATGTAGGGTCCAGGTGGTCTAGGTATGCCTATGGGATTTATCTCCATCTTAGAAATGGCTGGTTTGGCATCATTAAGTGCCAAGAGAGCCAATGGGACTCCCCTTTTGAAAAAGTTTTGTGGCCTATTTGCTAGGTAAGGTTGTCTGTATGGATGTGAGTATGAGAGTCTCCTCATAGTCTGCAATGCATGACATCATGACCAAACCTACTACAGTTGGCACAAGGTCAGGACCTTGGGTCCTAACACTCGACTGGCAAGTGGTTCCTACCACAATACACGCATTGGACGTAAGGGCGTGTTGATCATCTCATCATTTCTTGTAATTTGGATAGCTTCATCTTCATCTCCGCTAGCTCTTAACTTGCATTCGTACCCTTTCCTTTATCCTAAGTACTTGGGCCTGATTTTTTGCCTGACATTGAAACTCTCTTAGAGATTCTAGTGTTAGTCTCCTCTCAGGTCGAGCTCTTGGAGCTTCTCTTTTTGAGCTGGTCATCAACTCTAATTGCCTCGTCAAAGACTCTAGCTACTAGCACGTCTCACTGGAAGCTTGAATTGCCTACCAAGGCCTTGTAGACTTCCTCACTTCATATCCCATTGATGAAGACTATGGAGATCGCTCTTTTGGTAGGTCGCTCACCAATTAGGATCATCTTGAAGAGACTCCACACATAGGTGATGTAGTCTTTGATATCCTCCTTGTCTTTCTACTTGATGTTCATCCTTTGGCTATATGGGTCTTTGACTTGCTCGAACTACTCTACAAAGCTATAGGGGTAATCCTTTGGCTGGTACTTGTCTAGTTGCTTAGCCACGACATGGATTCTTGATTGGCTCTTAAAGCCCTAATTAACCCCTAATCCTGTAAGTAACGAGGTTGCCATTGTAGCAGCTCTCTATTCTATTGACGAGTTGTCTAGTAGTCGCTTCATAAGAAGCTCGCTCAATATGAGATCACCTTCCAACACTCTTTCCCTTTCTACATTAGGTCATGTCGTATTTTTGCTTGCTAGGGCTAGCACTCATTGAATCTTGCGCATTTCTATATTCTGTCGCAAGCTTCTGGCTTGTTGTTCCTAATTGTAGGCCACTATGCCCCACAAAGCTTCCTCTGCTCTCCTCCTCGAGGTCCGCTATAATATCCTCTAACATCCTACCGTGGTGATATGTCCAGGTCTGTAGATCGTAATTGGCGACTAGCCGTTAGATATCCGTCGAAAAACGGCCCAGGTCAAGTTCTTCATTACATCCATTGTTAGTGCTTGACTCTACCATGTTCATGGTCTCGTGCTCCACTAGGTTGTTGATGATATTGATCAAGTCGGGTAGATCCACTCCTCCAATGGTGTCGGTCCTTGCTTGGTCCTATGCTTGGGGTTCTCAATCACCCGACTACATTTTAGGGTCTTCTCCTACTAGTGGATTCATTCAGATTGTTAGGTCTGAGTGAATTACTTATTATTTACAAGAAGTCCTCAACTTACACTCACTTGGTGTGTCTGCGCTCTCTTCCGTGCACGGTGCGAAATCAAGCTTTCAGCTTTTCTCAAGTGCACTTCAAGTGTTGGAAAACAATGTGAGTGTAAATACAAAGTGATACTTGTAGCTATCGCACTCTCATCTACATACTCGGCCTAATGGGGCTCTAGGCTTATTTCTTGGCCACTTCCTCTAGTCACTAGGATCTATGCTACATCATTTAGCTTGCTCAAGATCAAATGGGATCTGTTGGGTAGCCTACGACTCTAAGTGTGTCGAATATGCCAATGTGAGTGTTAGCACTATGACATGCTATTTGGTTGCAGTTTCTAGGGTTAGATTTTCTAGTAAGGCTTGCAATGGATTCTCTTGTTGCAGGTTGTGCTCTTTGTTGTTCTGGATCCATTAAATTTGTCAATTTTGATATGTCAAAATCTAGTCCGATTCTATAGAGTCTGATTCTACACTGTCTGATTTCAAGAATCGGATGTCCGATTTGACAAGTATCTGATTTTAGCTATCCAATTTGCTCTATCCAATTATGGGAACATCCGATTCTAGGAATCGAATAGGATGTATATGATCAGATAGGAGGTCAGGTTGGTCCGATTCAAGTGTGTCCAATTTCCAAAATCAAACAACATGGTCCGAGAGTCTAATTTTCAAAAATTTGGACAAGGTCAGGTCCAAGTGTTCGATCCTCACGATCGGATGTGTGGTAGTGGTCTAATTATTGGGGTGTCCAAATGTCCAAGTCTGATTTGCTAGGTTCGATCAAACTGGTCGAGTTGGTCCCCTGAGTATCAGTCGTCTAATTCTCGAAATCGAACGAATGTAGGGCATCCGAGTGTCTGATTCTTGAAATTTGACACCTATGGATCGCATCCGATTCGCCGACATGTAAACAGTAGGGAAGAAAATCTCTTCACGCCAATGATTTTTGGCCACACATGCTAGCAAGGTTCACCAGAATCAAAGGTTAGATGCACGAAAAGGTTTCTATACACCTAATGCAAGCAATAAACTAGATACTTGATCCTTGAACTCCTGGACTATGCCACCCTTGATCTCCTTGCTCCCTTCCTTATATAGCCCATTGTTTGCCTGTGATATTCTCTCCACCCATGTGCTGCGCTTCCAAATGGTCTTCACTACTATTGATGCACCTGTTGGTCATTAATGCACCATTGGCAGCTCCAAACTTTAAAGGCTGCTAATTGCTGATACATTTAATGCTATCGGGATGGGGATTTGGTGTCGAAGTGGAGGGAGTGGGTTATACTGGAGGTGGTGTTGTTGCAATCAAAGATCCATGCGAGTCTAGAGGGGAGGTTGCAAGACATTGTGGTAGATGAGATCGATTGCTATGTGATATCCCAACTCTGATTTTTCTCCACTTCTCGCATAATGGACTTGAAGAACTCTAAAATTATTAAATAGAGAAGATATTGAGCAAAAAGACCCAAGGATCGTAACCTGAAATTTTTCTGACATATTCAAAATTGGACAAGGTCGGGTCCGAGTGTTCGATCCTCAGGATCAGATGTGTGGTAGTGGTCCGATTATTGGGGTATCCAAGTGTCTGAGTCCGATTCATTGGGTTTGATCGAACTGGTCGATTTAGTCTAAGTGTCGGCCTTCTTATTCTTAGAATCAAACAAATGCAGGTCATCTGAGTGTCCGATTCTAGGAATGGGACACCTATGTATCGCATCTGATTCCGCCAACACATAAACAGTGGGGAAGAAAATCTCTTCGCGCCAACTATTTTTGGCCACAAACGCTAGCAAGGTTTACCAAAATCAAAGGTTAGATGCACAGAAAGGTTTCTACACACTTAATCCAAGCAATAAACTAGATACTTGAACCTTGAACTCCTGGACTATGCCACCCTTGATGTCCTCACTCCCTTCCTTATATAGCCCATTGTCTATTGTGATATTCTCATCACCCATGTGTTGTGCTTGCCAAATGGTCTTCACTGCTATTGATGCACCTGTTGGTCATTAATGCGCCATTGGCAACTCCTAACTTTAAAGGCTACTAACTACTACTACATTTAGTGCTATCAGGATGGGGATTTAGTGTTGAAGTGTGGAGGGAGTGGGTTATATTGGAGGTGGTGTTGTTGCAGTCAAAGATCCATGCGAGTCTAAAGGGGAGGTTGCGAGACATTGTGATAGATGAGCTCGATTGCCATGTGATATCCCAACTTTGATTTTTCTCGACTTCTTGCAAGATGGACTTGAAGAACTCCAAAATCATTAAATAGAGAATATCTCAAGCAAAAAGACCCGAGAATTGTAACCTGATATTTTCCCAGATTAACAAAGACTGTAACCATCCATCATGGAAGTGATCGCGCACAAGAGTTAGAAACCATAAGTCGAATATTGACCCAACACATTTAAACTTGGCAAGTCAAACAAGTCACAAATGCTTTAAGCTTTAAAAGCTTTAAAAAAGCTTAAGTGAATGAAAGAAAAGAAGAAGATGATATCAATCTGGCCAACCCCTCTTTTTTTTAATTTAAAAAATGGCACATCATGATCCCAATTTTGGAGCTCTCGATTCTTGAAGGAAAACCCTAGATTCTCTTTCTGCATTACAATAATTAACTCCAGCAATCTCCCCCTCTTTTTAGTTCGATGAGAGGCTTGGGATGAAGAAGCAAGATCATCCGAGAGCCAGGCGAATCAGTCATGGCATCTCTAGCAACCTCTCTAAACCTCCAAGTTCAAATTGCCAACATCAGATTGCATCTTGGAAGCTTCAGATTGTTGATTTTGCCAAGATCCCCTCCATAAAGAGCTCTTCTTCTTAGCCACAACCATTCTTCTCCAATTTAAGGGAAGCTTGGGCGGCACATTATAATTGGTATCAGAGCCCACATTGATATAGGACACGATGCAAGTAAATAAAACTAGTTATATTTACAGTATCAAATATATTTTTCTTAAATAGTAAAATCTTCTCTCGTTGATATATGTTATTGAATTCTAGCTGAAAGACAAACCTTGGAAACGATTCTTGATTTTCCAAGTTATATTTATATTAGCAATGTACTCCTCTAGCTTCAGCTAGAGAAACCAAATGATGTGGATATTAGATCATATATACAATCCTTCACCCCTGTGTTACGAGAGACAATGGATGTTAAGCGGAGGGTATTGTTACATTGATGCAAACTGTCTTGCTTACCTCCATAATAATTTAACGAGGTTAAGGTGGATGGAAGCCCTTAAGGTTGCCAAGATTTATCTCTTCTATGAGGCCAAAGTAAACTCAAACATGTTCGTTAGAGGGCGATATGTTAAACTAAGCCGATACATCTATGAGGAGGTTACAAGGGTTATACCAACTGATCGAATCATGGTTGTAGGACACTCCAGTTGCTGTAACTACAAGAAAAATGGATTACCTGATCTTCCTCTGAAATATAGATTTCTGGATATTTATTCTCAAAATCCTAATTACTATGTGATGGATGTATCGCAATGCCATGGCTAGATTGTGGTAGGAAAATCTTTTCCAAGAATAATATGAGCTCTCGAACTACTTGAATAATGTATTCCTTTCCTATTGATATAAAGAATTATTTTTGTCCATCTGTTTGTCTCCTTAATAAATCAAAAATAGTAGATAGACTTTTTTTTCTTAATTAAAAATTAAAACTCTATTTTGAAAGTACAAACCCTAATCATTGTTGAAAGGACGAGTAATACATAATTTTCCTCCTAAATTAATGAGGTAGAGTAAGCAAGTATACATCCTTTTTTTTTAATATGGTTGGAAAGAAAATTGATCATAAAAGTACATAATTCTCAGAACATCATCCTAAATATCAATACTATGGAAGCCCAAGAGAAGAATTTTCTTCTCAAGCAATACAAGCCACAGGAGTTTGATGGTAAATGAAGGGACATTCCAACTAAAGTAGAAACATGGATAGAATCTATGGAGGACTATTTCACTACTGCAAACAAGGACTGCACCGTCAAATCAAGCCATGATTGCCAAACTAAAACTCACAAGAGATGCCCGTCTTTGGTGGAAACAATGTTGCAAGGACCAAGGAACGCTCGAAGGCACTATCACTTGGGATAAATTTAAGGACGCGATACATGGGAGATATCTTCCGTCCACATATCAAGCCAAGAAGATGAACGAGTTCTTCAATCTAAAGCAATTAAGCCTAAGCCTAGAAGCCTACTATTCCGAATTCGTAACACTTTTGAAATATGCACCGACGATGGATGTTTTATAGTAAGTATTCAAATTTTTCAATGGTCTAAATTCACCCCTGAATACGTATCTTGAATCAATGAGACCATCAGATTTACATGATGCATTGATTCGAGCAACTCCAATAGTTCGAGAGATCAAACAAAGGCCAAGAAATGCAAAAAATTGGAATAGAAATAGTCAAGGTAAGGGCAACTTCCAAGGTTATGCAAAAAGAGCCCAAGGACAATACCAACCAAACAAAACAAAGAAGGCCAAATCAAATGCCGTGGGAAGCTTTATACCCACAAAAAGGAGCAATGAGACTCCAAGGTGTTTCTATTGCAAGGAACCTGGACATTTCAAGAGGTAGTGCAAAGCTTGGCCAAGGTCAGTTTCATGAGCAAAGCCAAGATGCTAGGGTAAAGGTCACTGGAATAAACCTAAAGGAGATCAATAATGATAAAGATCCCATGATGGAATTTGATATGTATAGAGCTAGAGTACACACCACTCTCGATAAGAAGGGTCCAAATCGCCAATTCTTAGTTATTCAAACACTAGCAAATTATCAAGGTAAACCCTTTCGAATTTAATCAGCTATGGAAGTACCCGCTCTTTCGTATCACCAAAATGTGCATAAAGGCTAGACATAAACACTATTCTTGCATCTAGAATGCTTGTGGAATTAGTAAACGATAAAGAAGTTCTATCGACACAATAGACTAGCAAGGAAGAATTTAGCTTGGGTGGCAATTCTTCCAAAATGAACTTCCGAATTATGAACCTAAGGGCTTGTAAGTGTTTGCTAGGAATGGATTGGCTAATTCCAAATAATGCCCATATCCATTGCGAAAAGGGTCAAATCACATTCTAGAACTCAAAGGAAGAACAAGTAACCACTCAAGGAGAAGCAGGAAACCCTAAGGTTCAGCTAGCTAAAACATCCCGAATAGTAAAGGGACTAAAGAAAGGATTGCCCATCTATCTAATTAAACTCAACAAAGTTGAGCAAGATAGTGAAGCCAGGGATCAACCATCTTGGCTAAAAGAATATGCATATGTTTTTCTAGAAGACCCGATAAAGCTCCCACCAGCAAGGGAAGTAGATCATGAAATTCAACTTATTCCAAATTGCCCCCATTGCCAAACGACCTAACCGAATGTCAATTCCTGAAGCCATTTAGCTGAAAGAATAACTCAAGCAACTATTAGACTAGGGATACATCCAACCAAGTAATTCACCATGGGGAGCCTCAATTTTATTCTAGAAAAAGAAAGATAGAACACTCCATCTTTGTATCAATTTTACCATGGATTAAATTGGGTGACAATGAAAAACAAATATCCAATTCCCAGAATAGATGAGTTTCTTGACTGACTCCAAGGAGCAAAGGTATTTTCAAAGATCACAGGATATTATCAAATAAGAATTAGGAAGGAAGATATCCCTAAAATTGCTTTTAACACAAGATACGTTCATTATGAGTTTATTGTGATGTCATTTGGGTTAACAAATGCTCTTGCCACCTTCAACACGTTGATGCAAGACATTTTTCGACCCTACCTTGATGATGTTGTCCTCATCTTCTTTGATGATATCTTAACATATTCCAAGAATGAAGAAGACCATGAACCACAGCTAACGAATAGTTCTTGAAACAATGAGGGTCCAGAAACTATATGCTAAAAAGAAGAAATGTGCTTTCTTCAAGAAGCAGATTGAATATCTAGGGTTGATAGTATAAGCAGATGGCATTTCAGTGGATCCTGCCAAGGTCCAAGATGTGGAAGACTGGCCACCCCGATAGTGGTCAAGGAAGTGCGAAGATTTCTAGGGCTAACAGGTTGCTATAGGGCCTTCATTAAAGACTATACCTCAATTGCCATACCTCTCACCAACCTTCTCAAAAAGCAAGTCTCCATTACATGGACGACCGATGAATAATCAAGCTTTGAAAAGCTTAAGTAGAGTTTGGTAACCGCCCCTATCTTAAGGCTACTAGACTTTAATAAAGAATTCAAAATTCATAACCAATGCAAGCTCTCTTGCTTTGGGTTGTGTGCTTATGTAAGAAGGACATCCAGTAGCCTATGCTTCAAGAAAATAAAAGATCCACGAAAGAAACTATGCCACACATGATCTAGAATTACTTTTTGTAATTTGTGCCTTTAAACTATGGAGACATTACCTGCTTGGTAATAGGTTTTCTCTAGTCACACTGATCATAAAAGCCTAAAGTGGATTTTTACTCAACCAAATCTCAATATGAGACAACACCAACGGATTGAGATCTTGCAAGAATTTGACTTTGAAATCAAGTATAGACCACGCAAGAAGAATGTAATTGTAGATTCCCTAAGCCATAAATCATTCCTTAATGCTCTAATCCTAGAAGAACCCTCCAAGGCTAGAACTCTCACCACAATGATTTCATTGCCTAGTAACCCTCTCATAGAAATGGTTGAATAAGAGGCAGCAAAGGATCCAAGCTATCAAAACTTGTTAGGAGAAATTTCTATCAAGGATTCAAATCCAAAACTCAAGACTAAGTATCAAGATTTTTCCATAAACGAGGAGCTTACCTATTAGAAGACAAGACTATGTATCGCTGCAAGTCATGAACTCAAAAGGAAAATACTCCGGGAATCTCATGATTCCCCATTTTCGAGTCATCCTAGTTATGCTAAGACTCTTAATACAATCAAAAGAAGCTTCTACTAGGAAAGACTCAAGGGTGATGTACTCAAGTATTTCACTGAATGCCTAAACTGCCAACGAATTAAGGCCAAGCATGTCAAGTTGCTAGGGGAAGCTCCAACCACTTGACATCCCTCAAATAAAATGGGAGTATATCAACATGGATTTCATAGTTGGATTACCCCTGGTACAGGGAGGAGATAACTCCATAATGGTAGTCATTGATATGCTAACAAAAGTTACACACCTTATTCCTGTAAAAACCAATTATAAGGCTTCTAATATCAACATGCTTTTCATTAAGAAAATTTTCAGGCTACATGGATTACCCCAAAGAATCATCAACAACCCCGATTCTCTCTTCACCTCAAACTTTTGGAAGAGTTTGTTCGAAGCTTTAGGAACCCAACTCTGCTTTAGTATTTCTTACCACCCCCAAACCGATGCTCAAATAGAGCGGGTCAACTAGGTTATTGAAGACATACTGAGAGCTTATTGTAATAGGGAACCCAAACGATGAATCTAATACCTACCCTTAGTTGAATTTGTCTACAATGCATCATACCATCAAAGTATTCAAATGACTCCTTTCCAAGCTCCATATAGGCAAGATTGTCTTACCCCATTAAATTTTTCCGATCCTACCCTACAGGTAGAAGCATCTAGACAAATGTTGGAAGAAATGGATCAACAAGTGAAAGCAATAAGGCAAGATATTCAAGCCACCAAGGATCAACAAAAGGCATATGCCGATCAATGAAGGCAAGAACGCTATCTTCAAAGAAGGTGACATGGTTTTCTTACAAGTTCGCCCAAATAAAAGTTCCTTATCTTTGGGAAAATTCAAAAAGCTAAGTCCTAGGTATTGTGGGCCATATAAGGTGCTAAAGTGTCTAGGACCAAATGCCTACAAGCTGCAACTCCCTAGCAACTTGATGTCAGTCTATTGAAAGCATATATCCCTAATCTAGACCATGTACTAAATGACCAACAAATTGTAATGCCTAGTCAAGGGGTCCTCGAACTTCAACCCAAAAAGATACTTGAAATGCAAGAGAATATATCCTTCAGTGGAAAGACTACCCTAAAGAGGATTGCACTTGGATTGACCATGAGTCACTATGTAACCAATATCCCGAGTTTCATTTGAGATGGGGACATCTCGATTCCTCTAAGGGGGAGAGAATGTGATATCCTGACTTTGATTTAAAATCTTCCCGACTTCTTGGAGAATGAACTTGAAGAACTCTAAAATCATTAAATAGAGAAGATCTCGAGCAAAAAGATCGGAGGATCATAACCTAACATTTTTTTTGGATTAACAAAGATTATAACCATCCGTCTCACGAAGTGATCGAGTGAACGAGAGTTAAGAGCCATAAGTCAAATATTGAATCGACACATTTTAAATTTGGCAAGTCAAACAAGTCACAAATACTTTAAGCTTTTGAAGCTTAAAAAAAGCTTAAGTGAATGAAAGAAAAGAAGAAGACAATGTCAATCTGGCCACCACTGCTCCCCCCTTTTTTTAAATTAAAAAATGGCGCATCACGATTCCAATTTTGGAGCTCCTGATTCTTGAAGGAAAAGCCTAGATTCTCTTTTTGCATTACAACAATTAACTCCACTGATCTCCCCCTCTTTTTAGTTCGACGAGAGGCTTGGGATGAAGCAAGATCATCTGAAAGCCAAGCGAATCAGTCATGGTATCTTTGGCAGCCTCTCTGGACCTCAAAGATCAAATCGCCAACATCAGATTGCATCTTGGAAACTTTAGATTGCTAATTTTTCCAAGATTCCCTCCATAAAGAGCTCTTCTTCTTAGCCACAACCCTTCTTCTCCAATTTAGCTATAAATAAGAGGCACAAGGAGCCGTTGAGCACAGTTCAAGCAAGAGCGAAGAGCCCCTTCTCAAGAATATAGAGCAAGAGGGAGTGGGACAAGAGAAGTGCGAGCATGGGAATTTCTCATCAAGAAGACAAGGAAGTTGCTTTGCAAGCTCTCAAATTTGATTACTTCATCCCTTCTATCCCATTTCCCTATGGAATTAAGACTCTTATCAATTTCTCAAAATCCTTGGTGATCACTTTCTTTTTTCCCATCAAAACAAAATTCCATCATCTAATTACCCCCAAGCTCCTTTGCCAAAAATCCCCTTTTGCAATTTCGCAAATAAATACCATGGTCCCGAAGAAGAAAGCTACGAAGGTTGTGGAGGTAGGAGCTGCCAATAACACTACGAACACAATTACTACAAACGAAATGGCAAGTACGAGGATTACAAATGAAGCCGTGAATACCATCAACCAAGCACCCGTCGTCATGGATCCTCATGTACTATTTTTCTTAAATAAAAACAGCTAGCAGGTCTTTATCCCATGAATAGGCAACAAAAGTTGCATGCGTAAAATGAGATTTTATTCGATTCCTGTATATTATTTCTTTGAGGAATTCTTAACTACGAGTTCCAAGGGGTAACTTCGGTCTGTACAAGATGAACCCAAGCAAGTATGAGGAAGGTATTGTGTCTCTAAAAGATTAATATTTCTGATTTTTGTGTTGATCAAACAAAATCTTTGATGGGTAATCACGAACGCTAATCCTCAATGTATAAGAGACCTTGAGATGCAATTTTCAAATGATATTGTTCGTAATTAAACTAACTAAGATTTTCTTTTATTGAGGGCAAAGACCTACAAAACTCCAAGGGAGTTATCCTCAAGTATGAAATTCTTGCCTAAATTCAGTCCAAACTTATCCCGAAGGAAGAGGAAGTCCAAGAAGATTATTGGAAGTTATTGCCACTTATGATGATTTGTCTCAAAGTTATTTTGCCACTTATGATGATTTGTCTTGAAGTTATTTTGCCACTTATGCTTATTTGTCTCGAAGTTATTTTGCCAGTTATGCTAATTTGTCTTGAAGTTATTTTGCCACTTATGCTAATTTGTCTTGAAGTTATTTTGCTACTTATGCTAATTTGTCTCGATGCTGTTAAGTATTGCCACTTACGCTAATTTTTCCACTTATGCTAATTTGTCCCGATGTTATTAAATTTTGGAAAGAAAATATTTGTCTTGGAAACAAACCTGTTAGAAGTTTAAGTATAATACATTCAAAATAAAGATGTTTGTGATTGCAAGCTATGTATTGATCTTTTCTAAAATCATCAGGCTAAAAGATGGATGATTGAGTACAGATCGCCGACTAAGGCAGTATTCTGGTGATCACATAATGCCAATTGAGGCAGTGTTCTTAATGGTGCTAGACCTCCCCAAGGCAAGCATGAATGAAACCTACTCCAAGGGGGTTTTCTCTTTTGTTTCACATTAGAGAGATTAGACCAATCATGACATTAAAGGGTCTTGTCATAGGGAATTCTAGTCGGCAGGAGGAGATGAGGGTACCAGGGGGCTATGGTCATAAACTCCTTAGGCTCTTACGAACTATCAACTACCCTTCGATTTCCAGACTGTGTCCTAGAAGTTCCAATACTAGTTGGAAACGGAACTTAGAGAGAATAATACTTTGAATAGAAAACATTATAAATGTCTTTTTTTTTTAAATGAACTATTAAGAAGGAATTACTTTACTTTGTTTTTGTATCATGAATTAAAGGCGTGTAACAAATTTTGTATCATGAGATAATTCAAAGAAGTTGTTTTTATATGTTGAACCTAAAGTGGTAGGTAATTGGATAACTAAAACTACTCTCTCGAGGGAAGCGAGAGGATGGACCCCCGACGTATCTAGGATCTAGACCTATGGTTGGGTGGTCTTGGTAAATCGAGAGTTTTCCTAAGGAGGAATAAAAATCGCACTTGATAGACCATTAGAAGCAAGCCTAGTTAGCAAACTCCAAGTGTTTTATTAAAATCCCGGATGGTGCTTCCTAGGACATCTCTTGATGGGCTACTAAGAATGTACCACCAAGGAAGATCGTGCGGCACGTTACATGCCAGCTTCTCTAGGCAAATGGTCTCGAAGTGGATTTGTTACTGCAAATGGTTATGCTTGAAGGTAATCCAGACAAGGTAGGCTTGGACTCCTTTAAGTTCAAATTTATGCTTGGACTAGGTACTAAAGAGGGCATGGATGCAATGCCATCGCTTGTGGGAGAGGACTTCAGACTTGGTGAGGTGGGCCTAGAGTTGGTCAATACTGGCTAACTTCAAGATGTCAGAAAAGGAAGTGGAGGGGTCTTTAGAGAGTGGATCATTAGGATTAGGATCTTTTCCTCCCCAACCCTTGCTTAGGTCATCAGGATTTGGGGATCCTTCTCCCTGATCCATGTGTGGTTCCCTCTGACTCCGGCCTTGGGCTGGAGAGGTAGGGTACTCTAGTGATGCCTTAGTGCCTTCATTGTTAGTTTGTATAGATATGATACTCATGCAAGTTCATTGTAGTCATCATCCAAAAATTGATTGATGATTGTTGTCATACAAGTTGAGTTCAAGGGCCTCGAAGAGAGAGATAGGTAAGGAAACAATTGCAAATGGTAAATGTATTGTCAAAAGCATGCATTTTTCTTAATTGTTTCGTTTTGTTGATGTGTCAATTTCTTAAAACCAAGAGTTAAGGCTTAGGAGAAAAGTGGATTTGGTATTGTGTCTCTTGATGATGACAATGATGATTTCATGGAAAGCCAAGTATAGACTAATGGGATCTGTCGCTTGCATGAGAGGGATATGCATTTGGATTTAGGAATTGAACTGCACTATTCTTTGAATGTTTATTTTGTATTTAAGATGATGACTAGAAGATAACAAGAATACTCTAATCATAACCTTGTGGCATGCTTGAGTGAAGCCTATAAGCAAACCAATGGGGAGTTTGACACTATGGAGATTATTAAAGGGGGTGGTGTGTTATCCAAGTGCAAGATTACCTCACCTTCATGAAGTGAAATGTGTCCTTTGATTTGATCTTGCACAAGAAGGAATAATTTTGGGTGGCTTCTCTCCTTAGGTTTGCATCAGCCTATCATTTGATACTTTCTCTTCCCTTGCTTGACCATCTCTTCATAAATATTCTTCTTTTACTAACACCTTGCATGATAATGAGTTTGGGTGTTTTTTATCTTCTTACCATTTGCCTTACTACCATGGTTGGCTACAATCTTGTTAGACCATGCTCTAGGTGCTTATTTCGGCCCATAGAGTTCCTTCTTTAATGTGCACTTATATGTGGGATGCTAACCATAAATAAGAATGCTAACAACATCAAACAAAAACCACGAGCATATATCTAGGGCTTCAATGATATTAATGAGTGCTATAAATTCATGACTTGAATAAGGACATGTTAATGAATAACCCTTAAGGAGAGCAATACATGTTGGCAAATTGTAAGATTCCTCCATGATGCTATAAAACTTTTGTTCATCCTAGAAATATATATATATTCTTAACAAGATTGCAATCAAGATATCAAGGCTCTTTAAAGAAATATTGGACAAGCTTGACATAGAGTATGAGGACTCAGAAGCAAACATGCTACAAACCATTGCTATATAGGCACTACTTGATATGGAAAACCAAGAGAATCTCTACATGTGAGATTGAGCTTATGCACTATAGGTATAATGTCTCTCTCATATGCTTGGTGGTAGTAGAAAAAAGATAAGGTGAACATTGCAAAAAGTAGATTTATGAAAACCAATGACCACTCGTATACATATGATATATCTATCATCAATATCAAGAAAATAACCTTCTTATTTAATAGGGCACTCTACAATGGAATCCACGGGTAGTAAAACAATTCGTTCAGGAGACCTTTTGCAAGAGAAGGTAGGTCCACAAACACACTTACTTTTGAAAACAATAACATGGTTTCTTGTAATAAAAAATTAAAAGAGCTTCAACAATTGAAAAGCTACATACAAAAGTGAAAATAGAGGTAGTTCCTTAGGGTTTTGGCTCCTAAACAAGTTCCCTAACCACATCAAACAGTAGCATCTGCAAAGGTAGCCCAATAGTCAGCCACATCAATGAATAGAGCTCAGAATCTAGTACCAAAACAACAAACAAGGACCCAAGGGGAGGCATTATGTATACAACATAACTTATAAGAAAAATGGCAAAACATATACATGGCACACTATTGACTTGAGAAGAAGAATACAACAATACAAACAAACACCAATCAAGAAGATGAATAAAGATATGGACACCTATTACATTTTGAGGACAACTTCGACATGAAGATGAGGTGATTGTGGAAAACATTTAGAGGCCTACATCGTCGGAACAAATGCCAATTCTCAACAAAAGTGCAAAAACTATAGGATACAATAATTTCCATGGATGTCTTGTGTGTTACATAAGTATCATTTTAAAAAAGATGAGACCTTATTCACTAATACATCTTCACTTTGCTTTATGTTATGCTTATTGCATTCTCCAATGGTCACAATAGTGTTCGATATGTCAAGCATATGAATGACTCAAGAATAAGATTACACATACTATATGCTATGCCGATGAAATAACTTATAATTTGGAAAAACATTCAACAATTCGCAAATAATATTATGTTAGCCCTAGTATATTCTCAATTATTAAAAAAATTCGAATTTCTTCAAACATGTACATAACTTAAGACATCATGCTCCTTTTCTTGAAAACTCCCTTTGCTATGCTTAAGGGCATATGTGCATGTGCGCACACACCCACACACATTCTATATATTATTTTGATTGTGGCTTAAGGAGGTCCCAAACCTCTAGAGAACCTCCTGAGCCTGCCTATAGCTATCTTCCAAACCAAGTTTGAATCTCAAAATATTGCTTTTTCAGTGAGTCACCTCCCCCCCCTCTCTCTCTCTCTCTCTCTCTCTCTCTCTCTCTCTCTCTCTCTCTCTCTCTCTCTCTCTCTCTCTCTCTCTCTCTCTCTCTCTCTCTCTCTCTCTCTCTCTCTCTCTCTCTCTCTGGCTTGTGGCTTGGGCAGCTGCTGCCAGCGAAGTGGGCAGAGGTGTGGTGCATGCGGAAGATTGAGGGCCTATTGCAGGCATGGACATAAGGCGGCTTTGATGTGGGTAGGTATGTGAGAGATGCATGTAGCAGGCTATAGAAATAGCGGGAGCTTGGGCAACAATAGACATAGCCAACATGCCAGCTGATGAGCGAGGCGAGGGGTTGGACACATGGTGCCGCTCAGGCAAGCTCTCTCTCTCTCTCTCTCTCTCTCTCTCTCTCTCTCTCTCTCTCTCTCTCTCTCTCTCTCTCTCTCTCTCTCTCTCTCTCTCTCTCTCTCTCTCTCTCTCTTTGTGTATTTCTCTCCATTCGCTATTACAATAGCAAGACGCCAGAGTTCGAGCAGTGGGCACTTGGGTAGTAGGCAAGGAAGGCCAGAGTTGGGGGTGATAGCTCTCTCTCTATACACACACACACCGTGGGGGGCATTAAAGCCACCTCGACCCCCCATGCATGCATGCAATTCAAATCTTTTCTTTCATGCAATTCAAATTGGAGGCTCGGGAGAAAAATGGAGGTTTGGGAAATAACCGAACCTCCAGCCAGGATAATAAGTAAGAAAGATGTATTTTTGAAATTTAGCGATGCAATCTGTCAAATGAGGGACTGCCATGCGGAATGGTCACTGCAACCCCTGTTACCTTCAACCATGAACACAGAAATTCCCCCGGTTAGGGGAGGGCATGGTAGGACTACGTAGGGGTTGCCACATTAAAAAAACACATACTATGATTACCTTTTTACAAATGTAGTTATATGACGTTTTGAATTACCTTTTTGAGAGAATGGTACCTCATGTGTGAGGTGCATCATGTAGGTAGAGGTCAATCCTCAATTCTAGTTGTTGTCCCAAGCCCCCCCCCCCTGCAAACCACTGAGAGAGAGAGAGAGAGAGAGAGAGAGAGAGAGAGAGAGAGAGAGAGAGAGAGAGAGAGAGAGAGAGAGAGAGAGAGAGATACTAGCATTTCTTGCACGCTTGGAATGCTAGATTGCTTCGCGGTACATCATGTTTGTGGTACCCACACTTAGCCTTTTCTGCGACAGCCTCTAGTGTTTTGCCATGTTTATGGTGTGCCCACACTTTGCAGGTGTTGCTTTTACTAAAGCCTCTACACACTTTGCACTTTTGGTTGTGATTGAGGAGCGAACGATTGAGGCGATTGGTGGAAGAGCTTCAGGAGCGAGCGATTCAGCTTCAGGAGAAGGTTCTCTCTCCTTCTCTCTCTTCTCCTCTCACTGCCTCTGTGAGCCCCCCCTTGCCAAGTTGCTACCCCCCCACCCTCCGATAGTCGCTCCCCCTCTCCTCTTCCCTTCGCCCCCATCCGCCTGCCCTCCCGCCTCCACCCCCATCCGCTTGCCCTCTCGCCCTCTCTCTCTCTCTCTCTCTCTCTCTCTCTCTCTCTCTCTCTCTCTCTCTCTCTCTCTCTCCTCCCCCCATCCGCCTGCCCTCCCGCCCTCTCTCCTCCGCCCCATCCGCCTGCCCTCTCGCCTTCGCCCCCATCCGCTCCGCCCACCCCCCCCCCCCGCGCCTACCGAAATCCGCCCCCTGCACGAAATCATCAATTAAAACATTAATATTAGTGTTAAGTTAATGTTAAGTTAATCAATTAATGTTAAGTCAATTAAGTTAATAACGTTAAAATTAGTGTTAATAATAATGTTAATGTTAATGTTATTAGTGTTATTAAAGTTAATATTAGTGTTATTAATAGTTATAGTTATTATTAGTGTTATTATAGTTATAGTTATTGATATTATTATGATGTTATTAGTTTTTTGTTTATTATTGTTTAGATTAGATATTTTTAGTTTATATCTAAAAATAATATCTAATTAGTTAGTTTATTATTGTTGTTTTTGGTATTATTTTATTTAGAGTTAGATATATTAGATTATATGATTATGATTATTAGTTAGTTTATTATTGTTATTTTTGGTATTATTTTATTTAGAGTTAGATATATATTATATGATTATGATATTATGATATGATTTTATTATTATTATATGATTATGATTATGATATGATGATATGATGATGCTATTTTATTTAGATATTATTAGTTTTTTAGTTTATTGTTGGTTTATAGTTTATAGTTATATAATAATAATAATAATAATTATTATTATTGTTGTTGTTGTTGTTGTTGTTGTTAATTAGTTAAGTTATTGTTATTATTGTCAGGTTATTATTATTGTTGATTGTTAATGTTAAATAAATTATTAAGTTGTTATTATTATTATTATTATTATTGATGTTAAATAAATTATTAAGTTATTGTTATTATTGTTAAGTGAATGTTAATTAATATGAATGTTAATGTTAATAATAATAATTAATGTTAATGTGAATGTTAAATGTTAAATATTTGATTAATGTGAATGTGAATGTGAAATGAAATTGTGAATGTTGATGTGAATGTTAAATAGTGAATGTGAATGTTAGTTTATAGTTTATTTTATTGTTGTGGTATTATTTTATTTAGAGTTAGATATTATTATTATTTTATTATTATTATTATTATTTTAGTTATGTTAATAGTTAATAGTTAGTAGTTAATGTTATAGCTAATAGTTATTAGTTATTAGTTATAATTATAATTTATTAGTAATTATGTTATGTTATGATTATGATGATATGATTATGATGTTATTATTTATTATTATTTAGATATTATTAGTTTTTTAGTTTGTTGTTAGTTTAAAGATTATTTTATTATTGTGATATTATTTTATTTAGAGTTAGATATTGTTTTAGTTATTATTTTTATTATATTATTATTATATTTTATTGTTATATTAATAGTTATTAGTTAATGGTTATAATTTATTTGTAATTATGTTACGTTATGATTATGATGTTATTAGTTTATTATTTTTGTTTTTGGTATTGTTTTATTTAGAGTTAGATATTGTTTTAGTTATTATTATTATTATTATATTTTACTGTTATGTTAAAAGTTAATAGTTATTAGTTAATAGTTATAAATAGTTAATATAGCTAATAGTTATTTAGATTTAGATTTAGATTTAGATATTATTGTTTTATATTATTGTTGTTGTTGTATTGTTTATTATATTATTACTGTTGTTATATTGTTTATTACTAACAAATTGTGTTATTTTATTATTATTATATTGTGCTATATAGTTTTGCTAGTGGTTGTTATTTTATCATTGTTATTGTTAGTTTATTATTGTATTATTATTTTGATTAGTTTAGTTTATTATTATTATTTGAATTTGAATTTGAATATTTGAATGGATGTGAATGTGAATGTTAAATAGTTAGTGTTAATGTGGATGTGAATGTGAATGGGATGTTGATTAATGTGAATGTTAAATTGTTAATGTTAATGTGAATGTTAAATAGTTAATGTTAATGTGAATGTGAATGTGAATGGATGTTAAATAGTTAAATGTATTGTTTATTAGTTTATTGTTGTTTAGATAGATATCTTCTATATTTATAATAATGATAATGATTAATTAATAATTATAATATAATGATAATTAATAGTTAGTAGTTATAGTTTAATAGTTTAAGTTTATTATTATTGTTTTTTTATTTTATTTTTTATTATCTATATCTATTTATCATCATCATAATCATCATCATCATTGTTATTATTGATATTGATAATGTTGATGATGATGATGATAATGATGATTGATGTTGTATTATTTATTGGTTTATTGTTAGTTTATAGTTTATTTTATTGTTGTGGTATTATTTTATTTAGAGTTAGATATTGTTTTAGTTATTATTATTATATTATTGTTGTATTGTTTATTATTTGTTATTATTATTGTTGTTATTACCAACAAATTGTGTTGTTATTATTATTATTATTATTATTATTATATAGCCATATAGTTTTGTTAATGGTTGTTATTTTAACTTTGTTATTGTTAGTTATTATATTATATTATATTTCATTTATTTTTATTGTTAATTTATTGTGGTATTGTTATTGTTATTTTAATTATTGGTTTAGTTTATTATTATTTTATTTATTAGTATAAATATATATAAAAACTAATAATAATAATATAAAATAATTAGTTATAGTTGTGGTGAGTAATGATTTAGTTGTAGTTATAGTTGTATAAAATGGAAATTAATAGTTAATCGTTACTTAGTCTTATTGTTTTATTATTTTAATTAGTATAGTTGGTTGTTTGTTATTATTATTATTACTAGCGTTCCTGGCGCGCTTCACTTCTCTATCGCATAGTGGATAATGCTATCACAAAAACATCACTTGCTTTACTCTCCTCTACTCACAACCCCTCTATCTCTCATCCCATTTACACCTCCCCCCTCTGTATCCGTTATTGACATTAAATATAGATATAGAAGATATAGAAGATTAGATTAGATAGATATAGGTACAGATATAGATATAAGTATAACTATCCTTCAGAACTCATTGCGATTTGTGGGGTTGGTATGGATGTAGTAACCCTTCATGGCATTAGAAATCCGTTATTGACGTTTTTAAACTTAGGAGATTGTTTAGTGTGTGAATTATAGTTTTATTGGTAGGGGTGGGGAATGTTGCATTGTCCTGGGGCATGATTTTCTAAGAAAGGATTTTGTGTGGTGTGCACCATGCAATGTTAAGTGCACCACCTAAAATACCAACTCACTAGTCATTGTGGCATTGGCTTTGATCCTTGGCTGGATACATCCATTGTGACAAAAAGCCTAATCTCTCAACTAGAAGCCATGAGAATTTGCTTTAAATAATCCAAATGCATCTTGAAGACCCACTTGAGTCTTATGTGTGGGATAAACAAATTGAAACCTCACTCTAGATGCTACTTACTATAGCAAATTCTATTGTAGTCAATCATATGGTTTAATGCACGTATGTTCAAATTTAATGCATTGGAAGTTAATCCAATGTCATCTAGGATTTTTCACAGTTTCTAATTTGTAAAATAAGATAAGAATAGTTGATATGCACCTTGATGTTGACGCATGTGTTTTGCGCAGCATGGAGGAAAAAAATGTGTCTGTAGCAAATGTTGTGCAGTGCGCTCCCAGTGTGCAAATGAATGTGTGCAAAGGAAAAGAGGTTATAAGGAAGAAGGCAGTTCGTCGTGCACTCAGGCATGTTGGAGGATATGAAAGTTTTGTTAGTTTTTTGAGAGTCATTCATCGCTTGGATAGGCTTGAGAAGCAAGTAAAGGCACTCTTTCGACGTCAAAGGGCTTCAGTTTCTCTTGGTGAGAGCCTTGATAGCTGTCTACAAAGGATTGAGAGAATTTTGGAGGAGAAATACGAAGGAAACCTTTGTGATGGGGTGAGGATACAGGATGAGTTGGAAGAAATCAAGGGTTACATAGGGGAGATATATGAACATGTCCGAAAGTATTGGCCACGTATTGGATCCTTGGATAATCATGATGAGAAGATGAAAGATCTTATTGACAGTGCTGGTCGTATAGAGGATGGCGTATGTGAGTTAATTGCTCACAAGAATAAAAATGTTTTCCTTGATGCGCAACTTACTTCTTTGAAAGTTTCCCTTAATAGGTTTTCGACAATGTTAACCCAGATGAATCACCGTGTGGGGTCATTCCCTTTCACTCGAGAGCATTGCCCTTAATGTGCGATTTGCTTCTTTCAAAGTTTATCTAGATAGGTTTTTGGCAATGTTAACTTGGATGAGTCGTCGCTACATAAGCGCGTCCTTGAAAATCTCCATTTTGAAAAACATTGTCTATCTCTTTCAGATTGAAAATCGCCACATGCTTGATATATATAATCTTTGCAAGACTTTTTAAATGAGTTGTGTTTTATTCGATTGATGAAAATCTCCATTTTAAAAAGCATTGTCTATCTCTTTCAAATTATTAAGATTTTTTAATCTCATTTTAATAGTTTATATATTTTATATTTTCACCTTGGTATTCATTCATCTTTGACACATTCGAGCCTTTGGCAAGACTTATGTATGGATCTACACGAATGAACATCCATTAGTAGGGCTTGCACAAAGCGAGAGAGAGAGAGAGAGAGAGAGAGAGAGAGAGAGAGAGAGAGAGAGAGAGAGAGAGAGAGAGAGAGAGAGAGAGAGAGAGAGAGAGAGAGAGAGAGAGGAGAGGAGGTAAGGCATGGCTATATATTTGGTGAGTGTCATGTGCTCATGCATGATTATTTACACGTGTTTGTGCATGACTATTCTTTTGTCTTTGAGTCCAATACACTTTCGATTTGTGGTTTCCGGTTGGAAATGTGTTTGTCTTTAATGGCTTTGAGATTGAGATTTCTCTATTGGGACTCTTATACTCTATTGAAAGTTTCGTGTAGTCATCATGGAACAAAGCAAAGTTATGGATGATGTTCCAGACATAGTGCATTCGACTCCATTGAATGCAATTGATTTGGTTGAATCAAAGAAAATAGCCACAACATCATCTCTTCGACGCTTGCCTGCTTGGAGCCATTCACATGGGTATGGGAGATAGTTATTCTAATTTGTTGCAGCCAAAATGTAGAGTTCAATGGAGTGAATAAAGTTAATGTGCGAAAGATGAAAGAAGTGGCAAGGCAACAGGGAGGGTATGTTAGTAAATCCACAAGGACATCAATGATCCGAAGAAACACAAAGGCTGCTTCAAGTTCTTTGGAGTTTAAACGCCTCGAGACCAAGATGAATGAGTTGATGGAATTGCAGACGAGTTTATCCACACGTGTCGATCATGCACTTGCTATTTACTCTGCAAATTTGCATGAACAAGCCAAGGGTTTGTATGGTGTTGTGTGCGAGACAAAGCAAACCTAGAGTGTTCTTCAACAAGTCTCGAGTGGTTTGGGTGGTGAAGTGAGGGAACTTTCAGCAATTGTCTCTGATACAAGTAGGTTGATGAATTTATTGTTGAATAATATGTGGGCATCGTTTTGGGGGCTTGGAGATGACCATGAGCCTGTGATTTGCCGGAGGGGTTGTCGTCTACCGTTTTTGCAGTTCCAAATGAACGTTAATAGGTTCAATGCCTTGCTATAACAATTGAGTTGTCAGATGAACGGTCCCAATTGAGGAGGATTTGCTTGGCTGAGGCTTATGCTCTATTATCGTCTCGCTTATATCTTACTTGAAAGTGCTTGGACCAGTGTTTTTTTTTGTGATGATGTGTGCTTCCTTTTTGTGAAGCTTATATTATTATGATGTAACGATGTGATACCTCTTTCTTGAGGTTTGATCTCTCTCTGTCTCTCTCTTCAACATTTGAATGAAGGTTATGATCTATTGTTGTCTCGCTTATGAAGATATTGAAATTCTTGGGCCACTGCTTTTTTTGTGATTATGTGTGCTATCTTTTTTTGTAACGAGACTAAATTGAGTAAACTGTATTGGGTATCTACAGTATGGTGTGATGTCTCTTTCTTGACACTTGATATCATATCAAACAATGTGGAATCCTAAACTTTATTCAATTTTATGGTGTAATGCATGTGAGTAATATTTTCTAATTCTATGGTCTAATTGTAATATTCTCTCTGTCCCTCTCCCTCTCTCTCTCTTTCTCTTTCTCTCTCTCTCTCTCTCTCTCTCTCTCTCTCTCTCTCTCTCTCTCTCTCTCTCTCTCTCTCTCTCTCTCGTGTTTGGTTCAATTTATTGGGGGTGATGCATTCTTCTCTCTTTTAAAGAGTTTGTAAACATTGATCTATAGTTTATTTATAGATATAATTATTATGTCTTGCAATGTAGTACGTATCAAAGAGTAATATTCTCTATAAAATACGTTTCAATGTCTAGGTACTTGCTATGGATTGGAATAAGATTGTGTATTCTTTCTCTTTTCAAGAGTTTGTAAATATTAAATACATTTATATTTTTAAGTATATATATATTGCATCTTTCTTGAGGTTTGATCCATAGAAATACTTATTGTGTCTTGCAATGTACAGAGAAAAGTTCATTGATTTAAGAATCCTAACATTTTATAGTTTATTGTGCATTCATGTTGAAGAGTGATGTTTGGGTTTGAGTTATAGGTTGGGGGATCACACACCGGTTGGATATAGTTTTTTTTTAAATCTTTGGGTTAGATATATCTAATTGTATATAATATATAAAAATATATGATGATTCTAATTTTGACTGCTATTGTTCCTTGCACGTAGGAGGATTGTGCTGATTTAAATTGTCATACTATTTTTCGATTATGTGATTTTAGATTGATTCTACTTTTAAGTCTTTTTGGAAATACTAATCCCAATCAAGTCTCTGCTTGAAAGAATGCATGTTTTCTCTTGATGTGCAGGCTTTGTGAGAATCCAAACAATATGGGATTAAATAATCAGAGAACTAGCAGGGATTATGTGTTGCGTATTCATAGGCATAGACTTAACTCTACACGATATAGACAACGACAGATTGCTAGGCTTAGGGCTCAAATGGCAAGACATGACCGGAGGGGGTATAAAGAGATGTGTTCTACTATAGTTGAGTGCCGGAACGTTTTGCAAGGAGGGGCTCTAAATCATGATAGCTTGATTCGTGAGGGACTTCACAGTTTAGTTGAGTAGCAGTTTGCTAATGATTATAATTGTGATGCTGAAAATCACCAAAACCTAGGAGATGCTGTGATTAATGAGTCACGTGTCAATAATGCTCCAACCTTTAGTGCTCGAAATGGGGGTTTTTGCTCCATTTTACATGCTTTGCCTGCAATGGATATTCATCTTGCAATTACAATATTACTATTTCAAGACCCGATTATGCATTCCATGGGGAGTCTTTCTGAGATGTGTGAGCGATGTTTGGCTAAATTGTGGAGATGTGAGGCTCAAGTGCAGGGGTCAGTTTTGTTTGGTAAACATTGTCGTCGAAATGGAAAAGTAATGTTACCACTGTTGCAATATCCACCACAACTATTGCATGATTAGTTGCATGGTATGCATCCTAAAAGCAGAGTATTTAAAATTAATATATGAGCATAATAGTGCTCCTGCATTTGTGTCGCTTGGTGCCAATGTTGATGAGCTTTTGTCTGTTGTGGGAAATTCTTATACCTTTAGAGTGCATGGCTCCATTTACTTCCAGTCTTTATTGGGGTGGTGTATTGTGGGTATACTCAGTGCTTTCGAGTGCATATGGGTGAAGCTGAGCAAGACAAGAGGTTTCGGCGATCTCACACTGATAGAATACCGAGGGGGTGGCCGGCATATGAATTTAAGGACCTCAGTTGTTTTGTGACGCTACATCAAGCTGTGACAATGCCTGCCAAGTGGTTTGCAAGTATTAAGCCAGGTATTGTTATTCCACTGTTAAGTGATCTTTGTCAATTATTGGATGTGTTCATGTTTATGTTGTGAGCTTTTAAAAATTTAGGTGCAAGAAAGAGAGGAAAGACTATCATGTCCCCTGTACCATCACTGGGACGAAGAGTGGCAATGGGACTTGCTTCTCCTGAGCATGCTGTGTTGGAGAATGGGATTTCTCCCAGTGATTCCTCAAAGAAAAGAAAGCTTCATTTTGGTTAGGCCTGATAGAAAGTTTCAACATCTTTGTAGCGTTTGGATGTAGATGTATCTATATCTATTTATCATAGGTGTAATCAAGAAGTGGTACTTCGTGGTTTGCTGATACTTGGATTTATGGTACAAAGTTTTCGGCTCTGGAGCAAGATTTGGTTTTGGACTTTGCTTCACCTATCTGTATTTGATGCTTGGATATGCTTACACTTTGTGGTTCATTTCAGCGTAGCAATGTTATTTCTGATTGTAACATCGAATGATCATGTAGAACTACTTCTAGCTATTGCACATAGCAGGTATTGTTGATTTAATGTTAAGTCCCCTGTACCATCAACAAGACGAAGAGTGGCGATCGGACTTGCTTCGCCTGGCCATGCTATATTGGAGAGTGGAAATACTATTATGTCCCCTGTACCATCAACAAGACGAAGAGTGGCAATCAGACTTGCTTCGCCTAGCCATGCTATATTGGAGAGTGGAAAATTTCCCAATTATTTCTCAAAGAAAAGAAAGCTTCGTTTTGGTTAGACCCTATGGGAACTGTAAATTTTTTTGTAACATTTAGATGTAGATGCATAGGCACAATCAAGGAGTGATACTTTGTGGTTTGTTGATACTTGAAATTGTAGTGCAAGGTTATTGGTAAAGTCTCTAGAAGAAACTTTGGTTTCGGGCTTTGCTTCACCTATGTGGGTTATTAATACTAAGAGTTTGCATGCAATGCTTGGACAAACTTAAATTTGTGGTGTGGCTCATATATCTTTTATTTGTGGTTCGTTTCATCGTAGGAATGCTATTTCTCATTGTAACATCCAAGGATACAAGTTGTTTCTAATTGTTGTGCAGAGCAAGTATAGATACAAGTCTATAAGTTTGGTGCATGGTCATTGCATGTATATATGAGTATATGTACTCTTTGATGCAAATGCATATTTGACCTTTTATACATGAGAGAGAGAGAGAGAGAGAGAGAGAGAGAGAGAGATTGAGTGAGTGAGTGTGGATACAGAGGGGGGAGGTGTAAATGAGATGAGAAATAGTGAGGTTGTGAGTAGAGGAGAGTAAAGCATGTGATGTTTTTGTGATAGCATTATCCACTATGCGATTCCCTCGCACCTCGCTTCACGGCATAGCGCTCCTTGCGCGCAAAGCGCGCCAAGAATGCTAGTAGCTATTACTCAAAATGAGCTACTTTAAATGTTATTGCTTACCAGAACGCATATGCGGATCACTTCGACTTTTGCGACGATGCCTCCACTCTCTCACCCACAAGATCAAAGCCGTCCCTTCTCCCCTTTCTGTCCTCATCGCTGGGCACAGAAGAGTCGTTACGAACACTGACAACATCTCACGCCGCGAAGCTCTTGCGAATCGCGTGCCGCCTCCCCTTGCACGAGATCATAAAGGCCCACTTAATTCCAATAAACGAGGGGTAAAATTTGTCACGCGGGAGCCTCCAGAGTCCAGAGCCAATATTAATCTCCAAACAAGATCTTTGAGAGATACTCGGGTACGAATGCAAGCTCCTGTGCTCAAGCCCGGCCAGTTCATACAAGGTGCACGGACGACATCCCATTGCTGCCATAAACCCTCCTTTCTAGCTGAAGCTCGAGCTGTATCTAGTCGAACCGGAGTGGATTGCAACAATTTAGGAAATCCCCCTTTGAAAGACCATGCCAATCTAGTAATGAAAACACGAAGCTTCACAAACATCAGACAAGAGGGAAATACCGTTGAAGGAGGCGGGGGAGAAGCAGAAGAAGCAGCAGCTCAATCCATGAGTGTTGCAGCAATGGATGTAGCAGAGCAGTTATGTGACAGTACAGAGCATAACTACAAAGGCTGCAGAGCATGCCTCCCCGTTAATGGAATTTCACCAAAGACTATGGGATACACAGTCGAGAGTCTTGCTCTCAGTGAACCGGAGTTCAGACCAACATGGCAGTTTCTGCTGCAGCTTCCTCACAAGTACTTCTTCTTGCACATGGAAATCATCACAGGATTTTTATAGCGTTTGATTTGTAACATCGTTCATGTGTTTCTGGATGTTATCTGTCCATCGAATCTGAAATTCATACGTAGCATTTAAGCTGAACCATGATCCAATCCAAACTTCAAAGAACCTTTGGGTGGGTCATACACGTGGTCTTGTCCACCTCGTACTACATGAAATCATGCCATCAAAACTTTAATTTTAGAGGAGGTTTTGACCTACTTTTCCAGTTCAACTGCTCTCCGATGCATTTTTAGGATGCTAGATTTTTTTCAAATGGAGCATATGCCTTGGGTGTGATCAATTGTTTGTAGGAGACATTTGTCTTTTCTTTATAGTTAGGTCCAAGATGGAACTCCTTTGAGTCATGCTTTGTTAAGTCTAGCCTCCCACCATTGGACATGCAAGTATTATGGGAAGCACTACACAAGTGGTGCGATGCGGCTTCTTCAACATCTTTCCAAGAGGGGGGCCAAGTTGCCGCATGTAAGGCGAACCCTCAACACATTGCGAAGGAGTTTCTCGCCAACATGAGAGGGGATTCACTAGAGGAGGAGGAAGTGATGCATTGATAGTAGTACCCACACCTATGTCTACTCGTGGAGAAGCCTTAAATATAGGCGTATTGTCAATCGATGCGGGTGAGGCCTCCACCGTTGGTGGTGCCAACTCCACATTTGCTTCCGGCTCCAGCATTGGCAAAAGGTAAAGAATTGAGGCTCATGCGCCACCGGAGAGGTAATTCTCTCTCTCTTAAGCTCCTGGTCATATGCTTGGATTGGTTATCTTTCTTAGAGAAAGGCAATGACAAGCGGACATTGAGATTGTACGTACGGTGATTGAGTCTAATCTTGCATTTAATGTCCTAAAGTATGAGCAATGGAGAAAGATGGCGAGAACCATCGCCAATGTGGGCCCATGTGAAGGATGGAGTGGCGTTACATACAATGACATGAGAATGAAGAAGATCGATGAAGAGAAAGCAATCTTCTTCAACTCGCTTTGCTTATATGTGGTTGCTATTGGAGCGCCTTTATGAGGTGCGGTCTGCTCTATGCAAGACGGTGGTGTCCACTCTATGGAATGAGTGGGATAAGCATGAGAGAGAAGGTGAAAGTTATGCAACGCTTGTGCCTTGATGAGCAGTTCTAGCAAAGAGTTCGTGGGATCATGATCGCCGTGACTCCCTTTTATAGGGTGTTACGTATGAGTGATTGCGAGGGATTTACCATGGGCCTTCTTGTTCACTTCTTTAGAGCAACGTTGGTGGAGGCACGGACTTGCATGGTGATCACGGAGTTATAATGTGTACGCATCATTGGCATAGCAAAGAAGAGATGAGCATGGATGCATAAGCCCATCCATGGATTTGCAGCACTATTATATCCAATCTACAAGTCTCTAGCAGTCATGGATGATAGAGAGCTCTATTCTGACTAGCTTATATATCTCACTCGTATGGTCCTCGTGGATGACCACAACACAATTCTAGAGGAGCTTGGATGCTATGTGGATCAGAGAGAGTATATGGCTTTTGCTTCTTCCACTTGTTGGAGAAGAGAGTTACTTGTGAAGCCTCTCTTTTGGCGCCAGAATCTTAGATATGCAATGCGGACTCTTTCGCCCTGTTAAGAAATACCCTAATACAGAAACATAAACAGAAACTATACGACAAAGCACGGACTGATAAAAGAATACAATTAGGGTTAGGATAACTCAGAGACAATGAATATAATGAATAAATGAAGTGATATAACTACTAAATAATACAATGCTCATGCAGCAAATATACTATGCAGTGAATGAATACTGAATCTCAAACTCTTGTATCTCAAGAACTGCAGTGAGGAGAGAGAAAGACTAAAAACGTAGGCAAGACAGCCTGCAGGAGAGAGAAAGACTAAAAACGCAGGCAGGACAGCTTGTAGGAGAGAGAAAGACAAAAAACGTGGGCAGTAGGTGAGAGAAAGACTAAAAACGCAGGCAGGACAGCCTACGGGAGAGAGAAAGACTGAAAACGTAGGCAGTAGGATTATGATGACGTGGTAGGTTGTACGGCAGCAGGTATGCACAGGAACAGCAATCGCCTGACTGAAATCAGCTCTAAACTATGTGAAGAGGGTTGGAAATCAGGTGCCAACTGATGGAGATAGCAATGGACAGCTTCGGCTAAGATGTCTTCCGTGAACGGGGTGTGGGCAGTAAGCTGAAACATCTGAAATCTGCAAAAACGAGATTAAGGGAAGAGTGGAGGGCTGGTTGCCAATTTATAGAAAATTAGGGTTCTAGATCCTCTCCCACTTAACTCTCTCGATCCACTCCCCATTTTAGGGTTTTGCTGGTGTTGAGCTAAAATATGCGTTACTTGCTGATTAGCCTCTTAAACAGTCCCAAAACACACTAAAAATGCTATTTTAAAGTAAAACCCTAAAACAAGGAGTGGTTTGAGAGAGTTCAATGCAAACCCTAAAATGGGGAGCGGTTCAAGAGAGTTTAGTGGAAACCCTAATTTTTGGGGCGCCCTTCCACATCTATAAATAGACAGGCTGCCCCCATTCAGCAATCATCCTTGTTTGTAGGTTATACCAACCCACATACCCTCTGCTGCTGTTGGTGCCCAGTTTCTAGCTTGCAGCCCGCCTCCATCTGCTGTCCAGCTATCGTCGACTGCAGTCACATTATCTTTAGCCTGTCCATTGTTGTAGGCGATAGCTCTCAGTTACTGGTGATTGCTCCAGACTGTCCCAGATTGCTGTTCAGCCTGTTGTCCATCATTTCTAGGGTCAGCTAGCTTGCGTTTTCAGCATTGCAAGCCCTAACACTCTCAGACACTGTTTCAGCCTGTTGGTTACAGCAAACTGTGCACAGTTTTCAGCCTCCGATCGGTGGTACACTGTTACGTTTACCAGTTTCCAGCCTCCAGACTGCTGCGTTTTGGTGACTAGCCTGTTGCCATTCACTATTCAGCACTCTTACACTCCGACTGGTGGTCACAAACTTGGGATCCATCTTCAGTGGACGTCACACTCCGACATTGCTCTGCCCTTGAGCACATTGTACACTCTTACATTCATTTACAGCATTCGTTCACTTCAGAGTTGTGTTTTCTCTCTCCCTTCTTCTATTTGTGTTTGAGTTTCTTTGTTTGAGTTTTGAGTTTTGTGTTTAGGGTTTGAGTTTTTGAGTTTTGCGTTTAGGGTTTGAGTTTTGCCCTTTGTGTCTGTGTCTGTCTCTTTGTGTTTCTGTCATGGTCATACACTGTGTGTCCTCAGTGCAAACCCTAGCAGTTTCCTTCACATGGTATTAGAGCCGCAATCGGCCACCGGTTAAGGATGTTTACCGAAGTGCTAACAGCCTCGACCTAAAGGCGCTCAGAAAGCTCTACCGAGAATAGCATAGAGCGTGCCATTTCCATGACTGTCCGGTTTCTACGCTCGACAACCCCATTGTGAGAAGGGGAGTTGGTAGAGGTGAGCTGGCGAGAAATGCCATGCTGTTGTAGAAACTCGGAGACCTCGTGGAAGATAAACTCACCACCACTATCACTCCTCATGCAACCGACATGACGACCAGTCTAGTCATGAACCAGTAGCACCCAAGTAGAAAAGTATGTGAAAGCATCGGATTTATGCTTGAGGAAGTATACCCACAAGTATCTAGAATGATCATCCACTATCAAAAAGAAGTACAGTGCGCCATTTAAGGCAGCAGTGGATGTCAGCCACAAAGATCAACATGAATCAATCTAAGAGGCGCCTTAGCTCTGTGAGAGGACTACTGAGGAAATGGGGTACGGTGCTGCTTTCCGAGCTGACAAGCTTTACAAACATCTCGAGCGAGCTTCAGGTGTGGAAGGCCCTCAACCAGCTCACGCGTGACAACTCATAAAGTGAGTCATAACCAAGATAATGCTAAAGATACTCATTGTTCGTAGGCTCCCGAGAGATGGCTAAGGCCTAGAAGCTATGGAACACAGAGTCCTCGATCGTCGGCTCGGTCAGAAAGTGTCATGTGGTATAGGCCATTAGGCTGTGCCTCACTGCGAGCAATCACTAAACCAGTCAGAGAGTCAATGTCACAAGACTGTGATAACTATTACCTTTTTGTTGATTTCTTTATTATATATTTTATTTGGTTTTTCTTTTTGGAAGGATCCCTCTTGAAATCTAAACGCCTGAGTTGCATGGCCAGTTTGTGAAATGGACAGGAATGCCTAGTGAGTCAAGACTGGACAGTTAAGGTCCAGTATAAGTCTGGAAGAGACTGATGGCACTGTAGATTGACAAGCCTAGAAGAGACTTGTGAAAGTGTATACGGACAAGTGTGTTGAAGAATTAGCCTGGAAGAGACTAGTCCAAAGTGAAGATGGACAAATCTTCAAGAGATTAGTCCATGTGGGGTCATCAGTGGAAATTCACTTTCAGTTAAGCTACATTACAGATTTGGATATAGCCATAGTCTGCAAAGATGGTCAGAAGACTAGTGGGAATGCAATGGAAGCAACTCCTAAAATTTAGGGAGTTACCATTTTTGGACCCCAGAATTTGTTCGCGTCATTATCTTCATTTTTGTACGAGGATTAATCCTCTGGTCTGTACCGAGGTCAAATTTTGAACCGAGGATGGAGAATTTTAGACCGAAAGGTTTAAACAGGAAAATTGTTACATGTATGCCATGTGTCACAATTTGGGCATAAATTCCCAAAAGAGAGAGAGAGGGCAGCACAAAAACGAGTTTCAATGCATGGGGGGCTCATTTTTGTGTAAGGGAGATGGATTGCTGCAGATGGAGAGCTCTTGAGAGCTGGTCTACCTTGTCTATGATGCACAAGAGGCTGAGCTTGCTTCCTACTCTCTCTCTCTCTCCCTGACAGTATGGTTATGTTGTAGAATTAAGGGCCTTTCTTCTGATTTAGGTACAGCTGTGTGGAATATGCTGTTTTTGCATGAGGCAAGAGCCTCTTTTCTCCAGGAACACGAGCAGTTGTTTGCTGCCCATAAGCAGGAACAGGTGAGGGTGGTAACCTCACCAAGCAAGTGTCTGAAACAACATTAAATCAGTTCTGATTCTGGACTGTTCAGAGGTTATTTCAGAGCCCAATTGATGTCAGAATCAAGGGGCACTTGGCCCAGATGATGCAGGACAGTGCAGGGAACAATATGAGCTGAGAACAGGTCTCAGAACAGGTCTGAACCAGTAATTACAGTGGGCAGAACAATGCAGGGAACGGTATGTGTTGTAAACAGGTCTGAACCAGTAATTACAGCAGACTGAAATGGTCAATTCTGCACTCCAACCAGAAGTTTCAGACTTGGGCAGAGTTTTCCCTCTTGGTCAACTTGATTTGGGTCAGAAATTGTACTGTTATGCTGTCAAATTTCACCCAGAATAGGTAAAAGACAGCCCATTGTACTCTCTCTCTTTTTAAAAATAAAGAAATACCGCAAGGGGCGCCTAACTTAGGGGCCAACAGGGTGTCTGTGTGGCAACAGGAGCATTCTAGCTTCCCGTTTTTCTTCTTGATTCTGTCTTTAAGTTCAGGTAAAGTGGGTGACTGTTAATTGGGTGAAAGCATTTATATATTTTGGTTGTACACTACCGCCCTTCCCAGTGAACAGGCCGGTTTCAGTCAAGCATCTTGACTGTGGTCTCTATAAAGAAAACCGCTCACCCCAACCGGCAAAGCTATTGAACAAATAACAAGTTCATCCCAAGCCGAGGGACATAATATACATTGTCCAGCGTAGCTAGATCTGAACCCTTATCAGTGGCAAAAGCGACTCAACCTTGTGCTTGAATCTTGACCGAGGAGTTGTTTCCTATGCAGACCTGCCCGACTGCAAGGACTCGGGTACGGAAGATGTCCTTGATAGGAGTCATGTGATGCGTAGCTCCATTGTCCACAATCCAAACAGGAGCTAAAGTGCTTGGTTATGTCGAGTGGGTCTTTGTGGTAACCTCGTCGGGAGGCAATTCACAGATATGACGAGACTCGCATCTGATGTCTCTATGGAGACGATGTGGGCCTCTGTGGACCAATCAGACAAGTCCTCTGGAGTTGAGAACGTTGTCGACTGAGATGGCTGTGCGGTGGCAGTGTGAGTCTGACCTTTAAACCGCCCCTTGCCATCACCCTCCCTCCCCTGCAGGGGGTTGCCTGACTGAGGGGCGGGGATCTGAGACTTAGGTTTTGGTGCTGTGCCTCTTATCTTTGATTGACACTCGTCGTCAAAATGGCCAGCCTTTTGACAATGTTGACAATATCTATTCTTTTTAGGTACATTTTGCCACCCAGGTTCGAGAGATTGGGATGTTCCTTGTGATTCCCCGGATTGATTTTATTTTTTGATTTTGATTTTTATTTTGAGTTTAAATGAAGGTTTGGTTTTGTTTTCCCTTCCCTTGTTGCCCTTTCTGAAAATGAGCAATAAGAGCCCCCTTTGAAGAGGAATTCATATGAAACTGATCGAAAAACCGTGCATAATGCAATAGCTGACACTAAAATTCATAGAATATAGGCATGGTAGGTTTTGAAATTATGCCTCCCACAAAATTGAAGTATTTCCTAGGGAGAGGCATTAAGCCCTGCATCAGCTCGACAATAGCGGAGACATTCCTAGCCTTCCATGAGCGGACAACCTCGTATGGAACAAGTGTGGGATTGGGTTGGGATTTCAACCCCTGCACAAGATCCCATAGGTTCTGGGAGTCTCATCAAGTTCGACGAAGTAGTAAAGTTTGACTCGTTAAAACGAGTCTTGTCATTAAATGCATGCTTGGTAGAAGACGAGCTAGAACCATGATGTGTCGAGTAGGTAGGGTAAGATGGATGTGGGGGATAAGATTGTGAAGGGTAAGATGGTAGAGGTGGATATGTCTGATAAGAAGAAGCAAGAGGGGGAAAAGATGGGTGGGCAGAAGTAGGTTGTTGTGAGTGTCCAATGAGTGCCGATTGAAGTGAAGGCACTGGAACATGAATGTTTCCATAAGGTGCCGGTATATGTGAAGGCACTGGGATACGGAAGCCCTATCCAAAGTGAGGCTGGGGCATAACAGTATGACTAGAAGGTCCACTAGGGAAAGCCATGGAGGCAAATTGTGGAGTCAACTGATCCACACTCGAGAGAGACTGGGTGGAATACCCAGGTTGCAATGATTCCGATATTGTGTGTGAAGTAGGTGGAACACCACCCAGCAGAGGTAAGGATGAGGTCCTAAAGGATGTGCCTATATTTCCATAACCCCCCGGTGTGATATGCAGTGCGACATAAGGTGTCTGAAATGGAAAAGTGAATGGTGTGAATGGAAGTGGAGAAACAACAGATAAATGTGGTGGGATGGGTGGGTTTTGAAAATGAGGTGTATGAGGTACAGATGCATTTTGTTTATTTTTATCATTTAATGATTGGAAATGAAAATGTAAAGATGATGATGCACCATGCAATGAAGAAAAAGGAATACCAAATTCATTCTGATTTTGTGAAGTAGACTGAAAAGTTGGCTTTTTCTTATAATCCCCACGACATGTGTTAATATATAAGAACTGGTCCTCAAGAGGACCTTTTCCGTAGTCAATAGACTGTACTCTTTCTTCCACGTGATCTTTACCAGAATATTGCAAAGCAGAAGAAGTAAAAGAAGAAGGCACAAAAGATGAATCTAACGTACCTTGCATTGGAGTAGATGGAAGCGGATGAAATAAAGGAACATACTCCGGGTCTTGTTTTCCAATAGGGGGACCCATCCTTGATGGAGGTCTCGACGGCCCTGCAACATCATCAGACTTACGCACAAAATCTGAAGAGAAATTCATGCATACCTTCATTTAGGAGATTTTCTTGAAGGGCAATCCTTTGATCGAGCTCCTCAATCTTCTTTCGTCTATAAGCTATGATCAGTTTATATTCTTCAGAGGTCAGCTTGTCTAGCTGTTCTTCCACGTAATCAGAAGTGTCATCCACCATGTCGAAACTTTGTGGAGCAAGCTGATTAGCCTACTCTTGCTCGGTTCTCGGCATAGTAGGTCTTGGAGACTGAATCGGTGTTGTTGTGTTTAAAGTCATTTGAACCTACTGTTGTTCTTGCCTCTTGTGTAGAGCTTTCAGATCAAAGGCCTAGGTTTCTTAGAGAGTACTAGGCATTGATACCATGTTAAGAAATACCCTAACACAGAAACATAAACAGAAAATATACGACAAAGCACAGATTGATAAAAGAATAGAGTTAGGGTTAGGGTAACTCAGAGACAATGAACACAGTGAATAAATGAAGCGATTTAACTACTGAATAATACGATGCTCATGCAGCAATCACTCTATGCAGCGAATGAATATTGAACCTCGAACTCCTGTATCTGAAGGATCAAGGCAGGGGTAATGAGCTGGAGAGTGTATCGTACTTCGAACATATCTCGAATTGCAGCAAGGCAGCCTCTGGATGTCAAACACCGGCAAATGCAGCAATGAGAAGTTGGATCTGATGCAGATAGCAGTGAAGAGAGAGAAAGACTAAAAATGCAGATAGTTCAGTCTGCAGGAGAGAGAAAGACAAAAAACGTAGGCAGTAGGTGAGAGAAAGATAAAAAACGCAGGCAAGACAGTCTACAGGAGAGAGAAAGACTGAAAACGTAGGCAGTAAGACTGTGATGATGTGGCAGGCTGTACTGCAGCAGGTCTGCACAGGAACAGCAGTCCCTTGACTGAAATCAGCTCCAAACTGCGTGAAGAGGGTTGGAAATCAGGGGCCAACTGATGGAGACAACAATTGACAGCTTCGGTTGAGATATCCTCCGTGAATAGGATGTGGGCAGCAAGCTGAAACACCTGAGATCTGCAAAAATGAGATTGAGAGAAGAGTGGAGGGTTGGCTACCAATTTATAGAAAATTAGGGTTCTAGATCCTCTCTCACTTAATCTCTCAATCCGCTCCCCATTTTAGGGTTTTGGCTAAAATAAGCCTAAAATAAGCATGTTTTGGGGCTGTTTAAGTGACTAAGTGCATTTCTTAGCACAACAAGCCCTTGGCCATGAGAGTCCTTGCTTAGGATTGCTCTTCGAGTACATGTAAGAGAAATTGGAGTGCCCATTCTCTTATTCACACAAAGATTCGCAATTGGCTTAGCTCATGACAGTTAGAGTGGCTAGTCTATTGCCATACTAACTTGTACATGATGAAGGCCATGATGACCATGGGCAGTCTAAAGCAAGTAAACACTTATCATTTTTGTTAAGTCAAGTTTAAATTTGTTGTTTTCATTGTTCAATTTCACACAAGTTAACAATTTAGTATTTATAATCTTATGTCAAGTTATGTGTACTGTGTAGGTGAATGTTGATACATTTAAGTTGACGGGCGATACTCTTCTGAGTGTACACTTGGAGGTTGATGTGGAGAAGATCTTTGCGGAACTCTATAGAGAGCTGATAGCACTCGTAGTTACTATGCTTGTAGGCAAGGAGTTCGAGTTCGAGTTGTAGCAGTTGCTAGCAAGGGCATAGTAATTTGGCGCCCTTCGAGATCAATGAGGGGTGGTTTGAGTGGTTTGCAGACATATGTGAGGCGGGGCGCTAGTAGCTCTCATCCCATGCTTGATGATGAGATTCCTCCCTTGCGTATAGTTACACAGCCATTGCCTAGGGAGCCGTTATTTGATGATGATGGTAATCTCATCAGTGAGGATGAGTATGAGAGTGTCTCATTATCCGATGTTGAGAAGTCATCTTCAGACTATCTTGATGAGCGCTCTGATGATGATGATGATTATGATGTATGGCGTATCATTGATGATTGAATCCAAATTGGCAGATTCCACTCCTAACTCTTGAGTCCTGACTCCTATGACAGTTGTGTGATCATTGATGTATACATAATATAGTATTATATATGATCACTGATCTTATTTTGTAATGGCATTGCTGTAGCCTATTTTCACTTTAAACATGTGTCTTATCGTTTATAGTTTTTAAAAAAATTAAGTTAATTTTTTTTCGTACTAATATTGTAATGTACCTTCTAAAATCATAAGATACCATTCAGTATTGTATTTTTTCGTACTGTACCATAGCGTATCTTTCGTACCTAACAACCACGCCCATGAGGGACATTGTCCAAGTGACACCTACTGCACGAGCATTCTTTTGTATGTAGCATACTATGCATCCCATTGTGCAAAGCACCAATGGATAGATTCTAAGTTGTTTCCATTCTTTGATACCACCACTATCCTTCTTCACATGATACTATCACATTTCCCTTGTCATCGATATCGTCGAGTGGATGGGTAAGCTTGTACTACATTGTGATGTGTTGGGTGTACCATCCCTACTCACGTCTTTTGGGTCACTATTTCTTAATTGGTTGCCGCCCATAACATTAACTTTCCATGAAAAAAAAAAGTTCAATGTAGATCCATCCACTTTGTAGGGCTTTGTAGGCTACTCTGCAGCTGAGGAGCACTCTTTATTTGATGCTCTGTTCTCTCTGGGGTGACCTTGGACTCCCTTGGTAAGATAACCATTGCCTTTATAGTCTTGGTAGGCCATTGGGCAACCTTAATGCACCCTTGGTCTGGTCCATTGGCTGCTTTGGGATGGGATGCCTTGGGATAAAGATAGCAAGCCTTTTCTTTTGTCTCAGTTTTGGGCCTGAGAGGGGGTGTTTAGCTGAAACATGTTTCTTATCTGATTAGTATCTTTAAACAGCCCCAAACATGCTTAATTAATGACAAACACAAATTTAGTGCGTGGTTTGAGAGAGTTTCATTGGTCTCCCAAAACCTTAATTTTGGGGCACCATTCAATACTTATAAATAGAGAGGCTGCCCACCATTCAATCTCATCCTTTGTGCATGTTTCTCACTCTACATGCAGATTTCAGCCATTTGCCACCTACCATCTGCTGTCCAACCATCACCGACTGCAACCCATCAATATCCAACCCCAGGTGGTGTGTTTTCAGATATCGCCTTGCTGTTTGAAGGTCTCCATTTGCGGCATCATCATAGCACTTGATCAGCCTGCGTTTTCAACATCTGGTGCCATGCAACAGGCTATTGCCATCTCTCCCACTGGGCGATTGTGGCAATACCTGCATGTTTGCTATCCAGTAGGCTATCTACATGAGCATACACCTCTAGTGTTGTCGCTTGATAGTTCTTTGCCTTGGGTAACCGGTTTTCAGCCTTCTCTATTGGTACGTGATTGTGTTGAGAGTCATCCCCTGCCACGTCAGCAGTGCCACGTGACAGTTTTGCCATGTGGGTGCAGTCAGACTGTCCGATTGCAGTCGGATGCACCTGGTTATTTCTGGTATTTTTCAGGCATTCTTTTTAGACTTTTTAAGGTTGAGTTTCTAGCAGATTTTTACACTTGTATATGATAGATTTCAGCCTACTGGTGAAGGAGCCAGCACTCGAGACTGACGGAGACGGAGGTCCTCAAGGCGGAGACATACACAGATATTCTCTCTACACTCATGTATAATTTTGTATCCTTATATAGCATTCTTCACTGCTGATTTTTTGTGTTTCACTGTCTCTTTCTCTCTTTTTCTCTCTCTCTCTTCTCTCTGTGTTCACTCTCTGTCACGATCATTCGCTTCCACATTGCTTCACTCTAACATGGTATCAGAGCATTGAAGGACCTAGGGTGGACCTATATGAAGAGGAGTTTTCAGTGCGACACAAGGCTGCGTTTTTAGTGTTTAAGTGCGAGCAAGTAGGCTGCACATTAGAACAAGGCTGAGGCGAGCGTGGGCGTGCGAGAAAAGAGAAGATATGCAGAAGCTGCTATTGTTTTTCTACTGTTAGAGAAGGAAGAAGGCTGTGTTTTTGGCCTTCAAGTGCAGATTTTACTTTTTCATCGCCTCTTGCGGTTGAAGAAGGTTCGTGATACGAAGACAAGAGCCCTAGCAGGCTGCATTTTCACATTCAGAGGGGGTTTCTTTTGCGTTTATGCAGGCATTGTAGGTGAAGATGTCTACAGGCTGATGTGGAGTTCCAAGTGATCATGGACCGGAAGGTGCCTCTCTTACCGGCTCTTCCATTAGATCAAAATCTCGATGGCAACTCTTTGTTGGAAAGAATTAGTTCCTATGGTCTTGGACCAAGAGGAACAATTGAAGGGACAGAATGCTTTCAAATTGGAGGCATTGCTTGGTTAAGCCTCTCAGAAGAAGGGGAAGGACCAAAAGAAGGAGGAGGACAACAAATCCAAGAAAGACAAATAGAAAGAATTGACATGCCATATTTGTGGTAAGACTGGCCATTGGAAGAAGGATTGCCTTGACAAGGATAAGAAGGATACAAGAAGAAAGACATGAAGGATTTTGGAGCGGTGGCTGCACCCTCATCAGTTGCTTTTCTTCACTTAGCGGTCATTGAGGACTCAACACTGAAGACTTTTGATGCTGCAATGATAGCTCCCCAGGCTAGAGAGTGGATCGTGGATAGTGGTGCCTCACGACACATGACTCCTTCGACAATTGGTGTTGCCCATTTGCGACCCTCCCGTGGGTAGATTCTCATAGGAGACAACTCTTTTGTGTCTATTGTTGCACGGAGTGACATGCAGCTAATTCCAAATGGACATGGTGGTACCCAAACTTCCGAGGTGTTGCATGTGCCAGGTTTAGGGTATCATTTGCTTTCGGTACATAAGATTTGTTCTCTTGGTCTCTTGGTGGAGCTTGATAGTGATATTGTTTGCGTTCTTGATCGTGGATCGAGGAAGGTTCTCTCTTCAGAGTATGAGGAGAATGGCATCTACAAATAGAAGTCTTCTTCCGCTCTTACCTCTCTTCTTACCGAGCTGTGGCATGCTCAGTTTGGCCACCTGAACTATGAGTATCTTCAGAAGGTGTTGCAAGGATCGCTTGTTTGAGGTTTGCCAGACATAGTGGTGAGCCAGCAGCCATGTGTCTCCTGCATTCGTGGGAAGCAGCATAGGGATGTGGTTCCCAACAAAGCTTCAAGGCGGTCTACTTCACCTATGGAGCTTGTATCTACAGATCTTTGTGGCCCGATGAGGAATGAGTCCTTGAAGGGGAGCTTGTACTTCATGTTGATCGTAGATGACTACAACAGGATGATATGGGCCTACTTCTTGATATTGAAGTTAGAGGCTTTCTCCCACTTCAAAGATTGGCTTCTTTTCGAGGAGAACTGATCGGGTCGGAGATTGAAGACCTTGCGATCAGACAAGGGTGGTGAATTTGTTTCTAATGAGTTTGTTCGTTTTTGTGCAGATAAAGGCATTCACTAGGAGTTTGCTAATATCAACACTCCTCTAGAGACTGGCATTTTGGAGCGGAAGAACCGAACTGTGATCGAGATGGCACTGTCAGAAGTGAAGCAGCGGTGAAAGCATAAACATGTGCTGAAATAAACTGCTGAAACACAAGACAAAAAGAAAAGAAAGAACACGATACAGATGAGAACTCAGATGTATGCACGGGAAATGGAATCCATATATCTGAACACGAGACAGTCGCATACAACAGTGAGTCACTGGCTGTGTGGGCACTGGCACTGGCTCCTCTCTCCATAGAGTCTGCAGATGGTGAAGATGAAGTGACTGACTGAGGAGGAGCCACTGAGTATAAATAGGCTGAAAAAGTGGGGAGCAATAATGCTGGTCGGACAGCATTTAATGCTGGCCGACTGGTGCATAAAATGCTCCACTGGCATAAAATGCCACACCAGAAAAATACCTAAAATACCTAATAAAAATGCCCAGCCCAGATCAAGCTCAGACTCACACATGAGCTGACAAATACTCTGCTAACACCCTCTCTCAGATCATGAGTGATCTGATACAATACAATAGTACAATGAAAAGGGATCAGAAACTATACAACATAGAACCACCAAGTAGAACCATGGATACCCAAGGAGTGGGTGATCAAGCCACCACCAAGGTGCCTCGGAGAGAACCTGATGTCGATGTCGATCGTACCAAACACCTGAAAATAGAGAAGATCATAGCATGTCTCTGTGTCCATCACCAATGTCTCGCAATAGCATACAATACCAGCCTGTCAAAAATGCCTCTGAACATAGGTGACCATGGAGTCCCTGCCTTTGGCCAGACTGCCAAAGTGTCCCCTCATGTGAGCTCCAGACGAAAGCCTCCCGCTCTCTGTCAGATAACCAGCTCATCATGAACCTGGATGTCAATCCCAGCTCCAGGATTTGATTCCGCCAGACTAAAGTCGATGCGTCATGAACGTCCCTCTCTGGAACCTGTGCACCTGTATAAAAATATAGATGAGGCGCGGCCGCCCCATCTGAACACCCGCTCACACTCCCTCTCTGGCACAAGAGAGTTGTGAGGGATGACCTCATCACCACCACTAGAAAGCAGCCGAGGAAGGGGCCACCAAGCCCTTCCCGCGATCCAAAGAAGAGGATCCCTTCTGCGCCTTGGACTTCACCTTGGTCGGAGGATCGGAGTCGGAGGCTGATGAAGGAGAGGACTCATCGGTAGAGCCAGCATCCCGCTTCGTCTTTTGCTCCTTCTTCCTGGAAGTCGCTAACTTCTTGCAGTCCTTCCGCAAATGTCCCTTCTTGCCACAGTGGTAACACTGGGCCTTCGACTTCTTCTTCCCGTCACCCCTCTCTGAAGCTACATAAGCCTCACCTCCATAATGTACCGGAAGCCGCCCCTGTAATCTCAAGGATGTCTCATGGTTGTCCTCATCAAAGTCTTTAGGAAGAGGAAAAGGACGGAGAGGTCGATGAGTAGCTCCACAGACTATGTACCATAACCGCTTCTGCACAAACCAAGCTTTCATGACAGCACTCCATGTGAGATAATTAGGTCCATATAACTTATCATTAGTGGAAGTGCACGGAGGAGCCATATGGAGAGGATAAGAAGAGAAGTAGAGAAGAGATGGAATTGAGAGAGGAAACACAGCCAAAACACAAGCACAGACTGTAGAAAATGAGAGTTCACATGCAATATAACCCAAAATTTGATCAATAGAAGACAAAATCTGCTGCAGAAAGTCAAAAAATCAGTCAAAAACTGCCAAAAACAGCAAAAACGGCCTGAAGTAATAGTCACCCAGCCACGAGAGATGCTGAATCAGCAAAACGCAGGCTGTAAACTGGAGAAAAACAGGAAGAAAACTGTCGCCAGCAGTTGCTGATGAAAAACGCAGGCAGCAGAGGGTGCGGAGGCAGCAGGCGATGGCAAAACTGCAAAAAAACGCAGGCTGAAAACAGCCCCAAAACAGGTCGCCTGGCTGCGACAGCAGTCGTCTGATCAGCAGGGGTACAAAACAGTCCTGAAATCAGCAAGAAAACACAGCAGAAACACAAATCCTGAAAACTGATACCATGTCAGAAGTGGAGCAGCGGTGAAAGCATAAACATGTGCTGAAATAAACTGCTGAAACACAAGACAAAAAGAAAAGAAAGAACACGATACAGATGAGAACTCAGATGTATGCACGGGAAATGGAATCCATATATCTGAACACGAGACAGTCGCATACAACAATAAGTCACTGGCTGTGTGGGCACTGGCACTGGCTCCTCTCTCCACAGAGTCTGTAGATGGTGAAGATGAAGTGACTGACTGAGGAGGAGCCATTGAGTATAAATAGGCTGAAAAAGTGGGGAGCAATAATGCTGGTCGGACAGCATTTAATGCTGGCCGACAACTGGTGCATAAAATGCTCCACTGGCATAAAATGCCACACCAGAAAAATACCTAAAATACCTAATAAAAATGCCCAGCCCAGATCAAGCTCAGACTCACACATGAGCTGACAAATACTCTGTTAACACCCTCTCTCAGATCATGAGTGATCTGATACAATACAATAGTACAATGAAAAGGGATCAAAAACTATACAACATAGAACCACCAAGTAGAACCATGGATACCCAAGGAGTGGGTGATCAAGCCACCACCAAGGTGCCTCGGAGAGAACCTGATGTCGATGTCGATCGTACCAAACACCTGAAAATAGAGAAGATCATAGCATGTCTCTGTGTCCATCACCAATGTCTCGCAATAGCATACAATACCAGCCTGTCAAAAATGCCTCTGAACATAGGTGACCATGGAGTCCCTGCCTTTGGCCAGACTGCCAAAGTGTCCCCTCATGTGAGCTCCAGACGAAAGCCTCCCGCTCTCTGTCAGATAACCAGCTCATCATGAACCTGGATGTCAATCCCAGCTCCAGGATTTGATTCCGCCAGACTAAAGTCGATGCGTCATGAACGTCCCTCTTTGGAACCTGTGCACCTGTATAAAAATATAGATGAGGCGCGGCCGCCCCATCTGAACACCCGCTCACACTCCCTCTCTGGCACAAGAGAGTTGTGAGGGATGACCTCATCACCACCACTAGAAAGCAGCCGAGGAAGGGGCCACCAAGCCCTTCCCGCGATCCAAAGAAGAGGATCCCTTCCGCGCCTTGGACTTCACCTTGGTCGGAGGATCGGAGTCGGAGGCTGATGAAGGAGAGGACTCATCGGTAGAGCTAGCATCCCGCTTCGTCTTTTGCTCCTTCTTCCTGGAAGTCGCTAACTTCTTGCAGTCCTTCCGCAAATGTCCCTTCTTGCCACAGTGGTAACACTGGGCCTTCGACTTCTTCTTCCCGTCACCCCTCTCTGAAGCTACATAAGCCTCACCTCCATAATGTACCGGAAGCCGCCCCTGTAATCTCAAGGATGTCTCATGGTTGTCCTCATCAAAGTCTTTAGGAAGAGGAAAAGGACGGAGAGGTCGAGGAATAGCTCCACAGACCATGTACCATAACCGCTTCTGCACAAACCAAGCTTTCATGACAGCACTCCATGTGAGATAATTAGGTCCATATAACTTATCATTAGTGGAAGTGCACGGAGGAGCCATATGGAGAGGATAAGAAGAGAAGTAGAGAAGAGATGGAATTGAGAGAGGAAACACAGCCAAAACACAAGCACAGATTGTAGAAAATGAGAGTTCACATGCAATATAACCCAAAATCTGATCAATAGAAGACAAAATCTGCTGCAGAAAGTCAAAAAATCAGTCAAAAACTGCCAAAAACAGCAAAAACGGCCTGAAGTAATAGTCACCCAGCCACGAGAGATGCTGAATCAGCAAAACGCAAGCTGTAAACTGGAGAAAAACAGGAAGAAAACTGTCGCCAGCAGTTGTTGATGAAAAACGCAGGCAGCAGAGGGTGCGGAGGCAGCAGGCGATGGCAAAACTGCAAAAAAACGCAGGCTGAAAACAGCCCCAAAACAGGTCGCCTGGCTGCGACAGCAGTTGTCTGATCAACAGGGGTACAAAACAGTCCTGAAATCAGCAAGAAAACACAGCAGAAACACAAATCCTGAAAACTGATACCATGTCAGAAGTGGAGCAGCGGTGAAAGCATAAACATGTGCTGAAATAAACTGCTGAAACACAAGACAAAAAGAAAAGAAAGAACACGATACAGATGAGAACTCAGATGTATGCACGGGAAATGGAATCCATATATCTGAACACGAGACAGTCGCATACAACAGTGAGTCACTGGCTGTGTGGGCACTGGCACTGGCTCCTCTCTCCACAAAGTCTGCAGATGGTGAAGATGAAGTGACTGACTGAGGAGGAGCCACTGAGTATAAATAGGCTGAAAAAGTGGGGAGCAATAATGCTGGTCGGACAGCATTTAATGCTGGCCGACTGGTGCATAAAATGCTCCACTGGCATAAAATGCCACACCAGAAAAATACCTAAAATACCTAATAAAAATGCCCAGCCCAGATCAAGCTCAGACTCACACATGAGCTGACAAATACTCTGTTAACAGGCACGCACCATGATAGAGCACCGACGGACACCTCAGTTTCTGTGGGCCAAGGCAGTGGCTACGGCAGTCCACATCCTAAATCGGTCCCCCACTTCGGCTGTTGACAGGATGACACCTTTTGAGGCTTACTTTGGCACTAAGCCTGATGTCTCTTATTTCAGGATCTTTGGGTGTGACATCTATGTGCATATCCCGAAGACGCAGCATGACAAATTTGAGGCGGCTTCTCGACGACAGGCCTTTCTTGGCTATAGCTCCCAGACCCAAGGTTATCGCTTGTATGATCTTGTAAAACGGGATGTTTACACGAGCCGAGATGTGCGGTTCGTGGAAGTTCCGGCTACAAAGGGGAGTGAGGAGCACCCCGCACTTGGAGATCCAGGGGAGAGTTAGGCTCCCGAGACAGTTCTTTTGGAGCCAGAGCCTCTTGATGGAGATTCTTCTTCAGATTCGGAGTCTTCTCTTCCACCGGCTACCCCAGTGGAGAACCCGCCGGTGGATGTATCCGAGTCTTCAGTAGATGGGGAGGGTTGAGGAGAGATCCGGCTTTCTCCTCGTTGGGCCCGTGACATACTCCGTGATTCAGGGATTGAGGGGTTCCGTGAGGAGTAGGAACTGCAAGATGGACGAGGGAGGTCATAGAGGCACCAGACACATTCTACGGAGCTTGTTTGCTCTAACTACTATTTGATGTTCCGTGTTTTGCAGGATAGAGAGCATACATTAGTGAAGGAGGCTTTACAGTTTGATCATTGGGGGAAGGCGATGGAAGTTGAGTTGGAGGCTATTGAGCCGAATGGCACTTGGTTCCTTGTGCCTCGTCCTTGTCATAAGAAGGTGATTGGTATCAAATGGGTCTTCAAGACCAAGTACCATAGTGATGGCTTGTTGGACAAGCACAAGGCTCGCCTTATGGCTAAAGGTCTTGCACAGTACCTAGGTATTGACTTCCATGATATTTTTGCCCCTATAGCTCGCATGGTGACTATTCGTGCTGTTCTTGCCTTGGCTGGTCATAGGAGATGGCCTGTTTTTCAGTTGGATGTGAAGTCGGCCTTCTTGAATGGTGATTTGAAGGAGGAGATCTATGTAGAGCAGCCTCCTAGCTTTGGTTACTGAGATGGGAAGGTTTATAGGTTAAAGAAGGCCTTGCATGGCTTGAAGCAGGCTCCACGTGCTTGGAAACGAGAATATTGATTCGTTTCTCTAGGCTAAGTTGGAATATCGGCACTCTAGGGTCGATCTGCAGCTTTATGTGCACACTTCTGAGGGAGGTCGTGTGTTGTTTGTTTTATATGTTGATGACTTGATTATTGTAGATGCTCATACCTAGAAGGTCGAAGAGACGAAGGCAGCCCTACACCAAAAGTTCGAGATGACGGATTTAGGACTTCTCCATTTCTTTTTGGGCCATGAGATTTATCAGCCTCAGAGGGGGATTTTCATCTCTCAGCAGAGATATGTACAAGAGCTCTTGGTGACTTTTGAGATGGAGGATTGTCAGTCCATTCCTACTCCTATGGATCCAAACTGAAAGGCCACTTCACACGTAGATTCTCTTTTGGCAGATGCTACTCCCTACCGTGAGCTGATTGGATCATTGATTTGGCTCCTCAACACATGGGTTGATCTATGTTTTGTTGCAAGTCTCTTGGCTGGTTTCATGAGTGCACCTCAATAGGTGCATTAGCAGGCTGCTCAGAGGATACTTCAGTTTCTGAGGGGGACCTCCAACCTCGGGCTTTTCTATCCAGCAGGTATAGGTGCAGGTTGGAGTGATTCAGATTGGGTTGGCGATGTGGATCAACAGAGGTCTACTACAGGTTATTGTTTTACTTTGGGTATTGGTGCTATCTTTTGAAGTAGCAAGAAGTAGCCCACGGTAGCCCTATCTTCGACCAAGGCAGAGTATCAGGCTTCGTCTTCTACCATATGTGAGACTTTGTGGCTTCGGCGGTTGTTGGAGAAGCTTGGTTACTCCCACACTCGTCCTACTATCTTGCGGTGTGACAATGAGAGTTGCATTGCTTTGGCATGGAATTCCGTGTTCCATGCCCGGACGAAGCACATAGAGATTCAATATTTTTTCATTAGGGAAAAGCTTCTGGATGCGACCATTGATATGGGGTATTGTAAGACTGAAGACAATCTTGCAGATTTGTTTACGAAGGCACTTTCCTAGGTTTTACTTCATCGACATTCTAGATCCCTACATATGCTGCCTTGTCCAAGCTCTGAGAGGGGGTGTTGAGAGTCATCTCCTGCCACGTTAGCAGCGCCATGTGGTAGTTTTGCCACATGGCTGCAGTCAGACTGTCAATCGGCTGCATTAAATGCAGTCGACCTAGTTATTTCAGGTATTTTTCAGACATTCTTTTCAGCCTTTTTAAGGCTGAGTTTCCAATAGACTTTTATACTTATATCTAATAGATTTCAGCCTGCTGGTGACGGAGGCAACACTCGGGACATCGAGGTCCTCAAGGCGGAGACATATGTAGATATTCTCTCTGCACCCATGTATAATTCTACATCCTTATACAACCTTCTTCACTGTAGATTTTCTGCGTTTCACTCTTTCTCTCTCTCTCTTCTCTCTTTGTTCACTCTTTGTCATGGTCATTCGCTTTTGCATTGCTTCACTTTGATAGATTGATGGTTACAACACTTTGGGATCCGTCTCTGGTGGACGTTACTCTCCGACACTCCATTGCTTTGCCCTTGGGCATTTTGTACACTCTTACATTTATTTACAACATTCATTCACTTCAGAGTTTTTCTCTTTGTGTTTGTCTCTGTGTTTGATTTTTGAGTTTTGTGTTTTGCATTTAGAGTTTGAGTTTTGCTTGTCATTGTTTGAGTCTTTGTGTTTTAGTCTTGGTCGTATATGTTGTGTTTTCTCAGTGCAAACCCTAGCACATCTTCACAAGGCTTGCCCTATGTCCATCTCAAAACTCTTCTTGAGTTGAGTTTTTAGAGTATCTGGCTTATCCTGAGCTCTCCTAGCAATCAACGTATCATCCACGTAAAACACCAAAATAATAAGGCTGCCATTACTAGCCTTCTTCGTATAGAGACACGGATCCATATCATTGCGAGAGTAAGACTAGGACCATATAAATGCATCAAACTTATAATACCATTCCCTAGGTGTCTGCTTAAGACTATAAAGGCTCTTTCTCAACTTGCACACTAGGTGTTCCCTGCCCTTTTTCCAAAAGCCCTTAGGTTGTTGCATATAAATCTCATAATGTAAGTTCCCATGTAAGAAAGCTGTGATAGAGATTTAAATCGAACCGAGCAACCAAGGCCAATACCAAGCGTAGTGTAGTCATCTTGACTACAAAAGAAAAGATGAATCAAAGTCCACACCATGCTTCTGCTTAAAATCCTTAGCAACCAATTAGGCCTTATATGTTGGCTTGGGATGTTCAGGGGTACTCTTCAACTTGTATACCCACTTACATGGCAATGCATGTTTTGCACTGGGCAAAGGAGCCAAATCCCATGTATGGTTTTTCTACAATGAGTTATACTTTGATTGCATGGCTCTCTTCCAAGAGTGATTATCATCTCTGCATATAGCCTCCTCATAAGTAAGGGGCTCCTTAGAATTTGTCACCATAATATAGTCCATGGAGGGCTTAAACCGATCAAGTTGACATCTATCTCTAGTAGACCGTCTTAAAATAGGCTTTGGGGCGTGTATATCTTGTCCAATATCATGATATGGGCCATTGGAACATTAGCTACAGGTTGTCTAGCTAGTTGTATGGTAAAAGGAGGTTTCTTTTGAAATATCACCCTGCATACCTTAACTGTTTGCTCAGGCTGCTTATGCATGTTATTCTCATGGAAAACATTATGGCTATGGATGACTTTCCTAGGTTGTGGATCCCATAAGTGAGAGCCCATTTCACTTGCATTTCCTAACCAAGAAAGATGTATTTCATTGATTTAGGATCCAGCTTATTGCGTTTGTTCTTAGGAATATGGCAAAAAACCTCATATCCAAAGACATGCAAATGAGCATATGACAGAGGTTTTCCAGACTATGCTTTCTTTACAACCTGATAAACAATAGCAGTGCATGGAGATTCGTTTATAAAGTGTATAGTAGTAGTAATTGCCTCACCCAAAAAATGTTACGGAAAGCTTGCCCGGCTAAGCATACTAGGGACTTTCTCTTGAATTGTCCTATTCATGTGCTTTGCAATACCATTTTGGGGTGGAATGTAAGGGGCGGTTAACTGACACTTAATACTTTGCTCATTACAAAATTGCTCAAATGTTTTAGAGACATATTTACCCCTATCATCCGACCTTAGGCATTTCGGTCTATACCCAGATTGGTTCTCAACAAGAGTAAGACAATGTTGAAAGGTAGCCAATACATTTGATTTATGCTTTATGGGATATACCGAGACCTTATGCGAGTAATCATCAATGGAAGTCACAAAGTACTTTGCGCCACCTAGTGATTGATAGGGCATGGGACCACTTACATTAGAATGAATAAGAGCTAGAGGCTTACCCATGTGCATAATGCTAGACTTCTTATAAGAATTACGTGTTTGCCTGCTATAAAGACAATGATTACATGAATTAAAATATTTGTAGTCAAGGGGCCGAAGATACTGCAAATAAGAAAGCATTTTCATTTCTTTTAAGGACATGTGTCCAAGGCGACAATGCCGTAAAGATACATGTGGTATGTTAGCCACAACCGAAACATGGTCAAAAGACCCAAATACAAGTAAGGGGTAGAGGCTGCCAAGCCTTTGAGCAAAGACAAGATTTCCATTGGTAACCTTCTAAGTAGAATCACCAAGAGGTACATGATATCCTGCGTGATATCGTGTGCGTCCAATTGTCCAGTAGAGATTGGGCTTTTGGTCAAAGTTGAAACATGGTGTACATCATGCAAAACAAAAGTGCCGCGTGAAGCAAATTACAGTGTAATATCACTAATGCCAATAATATCCAGTGCCAAGTCATTTTCTAGTCTCACAGAACATGTCATGCTGTGATAGGAATGAAACCAATTCCTTTGTGGGGTAACATGAAAAGAAGCCCCTGAATCAAGCAACCAACATTGAGAAAAAGTGGATGAGGCATCAGCCAATTGACTAACATCAAGAGAAGAAGCTATCGAGATGTAATCATCATCAGACTCAAGCTCTAAGGCATTTATCTATTCAATTTTCACACTGGACTTACCAAGAACAATGCTATGATTATCAGACTTTTTTTGCACTTTGTCATTACCTTTCTCTTTGTGTTTATTATCATGTATCTTGTGACACTGTGGCCTAATATGACTTTGCTTCCTACAGTAATGACATCTAAGAGAGGCCTTATGACCATGGGACTTATGTGAGATTGCCCACGAGATTGAGACCTTTGTGAGTCTCTACATAGTGGTCATTACCGTTCTTACCATCATGTTTGCCCCTAACAATCAATGCATGAGAAGTATGTTGGCAAATGACAGCCAACTATGGAGAGAAAAGATTTAAGAGAGACAATGAGAGTATGTTGAAGCAAAAGAGTAGAGTGTAGTTGCTGAATTGAAAAATTGAGAATGAAAGGTACAAGATAGGTCTAAGATAGATCTAGCTCTAACTCAACTAGAGTTGACTGACTCTAACTCAAACTCTAAGAGTGGTGACACAACTTATAACTTTTGTTGTGTTTACACTAAGAATTGAAAAAGAACTAAAGACTAAAACATTAAAAGAACTAAAGACTAAAACATTGGGCATTGCCCATGGAATTAGCAAATTCTAACACCCCCCTGTAGTGCGAATGTGGTAAAGTACAGGAATGATCAATGAGCAAAGGGTAGCAAGTTTAAGGACTTGCGAAAAGCCTCAAACTCTTCATGGGGTAGTGGCTTGGTGAAAATGTCTGCAATGTTTTCTTGTGGAGGAACACACATCAAGCTGATCTCTCCTGTATAGCATCTCTCTTTGACATAATGGTAATGTACCTCAATATGTTTCGTGCCACTGCAATAGCACTCTTACTGTTAGAAAGAATGGGTGTAGGACCCTCCAATGGTAAATGTAGATCAGCCAACAATTTGTGCAACCATACACATTCCACTGTTGCTGTGAAGACTGCCTTGTACACAGCCTCATAGGATGAGGTAGCCACTGTAGGCTATTTCTTGCTTAGCCATGAAATGCATGAATGGCCCAAAAAAAAATAGTGTCCACTAGTAGACTACCTAGTGTTTGCATCACCAATCCAATCTGAATCACTGTAAGCTTGTAATTGCAATTCTCCCCCTTAGGAAATAATAATGCATATGATTGAGTACCTTGCAAGTATTTGAAGATCCGCTTAACCTGTAAATTGCAACATCAGATGTCTCTTCACCATCATGCATAGATAGCTTAAAGCTTGGCTCCATAGGAGTGCACATAGGTTTGCAATCTTGCATATTAAGCCTATGTACAGCTTATCCACATACTGTGACTATGATGATGACATGATGATACCATGCTGATTTTGGGTGAACTGAATCCCCAAATTATAGTGTAGATAGTCCTTATTTGACATAGCAAATGCATGTTTTAATTCAGCCTTGAAATCTGTAATTTTCGCTTTTGAAGGTCTAGCGAGTAGCATGTCATCTATATAAAGAATGATAATTAGCAAGTCCCCCCCTTCATTCTTAATACATAGAGTGGAAGCAATTGTGGACTATTTTTGAACCCTTTACTGGCTAAATATGCATCAATTTTAGAGTACCATGTATGAGGAGCCTGTTTGAGACCATAAAGAGCTTTGTTTAGCTTGCATACCATGTGCTCTTTCCTTTAACCACAAACCTTGGAGGTTGCGACACATAAACATCCTCATGCAATCCCCATTCAAGAATACTGTCTTAATGTCCAACTGATGTACCTTCCAACCATAATTTGCAGCCATAGCAATTACACCTCACCGTACTCATACGGGTCGTGGGAGCAAAAGTCTCTTCATAATCTATACCCTTCTTTTGTGCATAGCCTTTTGTTACTAACTGTGCTTTGTACGTGTCAATGATACCATTAGCCTTGCACTTGTGTTTAAAAACCCATATTGTGCCAATGGCCTTCTTGCCAAGTGGTAAATGCACAAGAACCCATGTAGAGTTAGTGGCAATGGAGTCTAACTCATCCTGCATGGCCTGCATCCAATGTACATCTTGCTGAGCTTTTATTTGTGCAAAGTGTTTGCACTTTTAAGCCAATTTCAGCCTCAAGCTTTGCAACAAGATGTTTAAAATGCATAAACACATCAAATTTTGTATTCAGCCCATAAACCCATATATGTCGAGAGTAGTCATCAATAAATGTGACAAAGTAAAGATGACCTCCAAGTGCACGTGTCCTCGTGGGACCACAAACATTAGAGTGAAAGAGCTGCAATTTCCGGACAGCACGCATTGCACTATCCTTTTTGAAGGCAAATCTATGCATCTTGCCCAAAATACATCCCTCGCATGCATGAGGTGGATTCTCCATGGGAGGCAATGCATCTACCATATGACATCTCTGAAGGGTTATCAAACTCCCAAAACTCATATGCCCATAGCGGGCATGCCATAGCTCCACATTCTATATAGCGGGTGATAGAGTAGTGACTACGAGAGCATCATGAGATTGCGCATCATAGGGGGATTATAGGTATCCAACAAAAACAAACCCTCATACAGGGTCCTAGATAGCCTGAGTGCATAATTCATCTCTTTGACAATGCATTTGTGATTCTCAAATATGACATGAAAGCCATGCTTATTGAAAGCAGAGATAGACAACAAGTTCTTTGTAATGCTAGGCATAAACAAGACATCTAGAAGCATGAAGTCAAGACCATCTTGAAGGAGTAATAATGACTATTCGAATGCCACAAACATCATAACTACTGCTGTTCGCACATGTAACACGCTTTCTAGTAGGGGCTGAATGCAAAGAGGAAAACAAACACTTCCTAGAAGTGATGTGCTTTTAAACTCCACTGTCAAAATACCATGTCTGCTGCGTTTCAACAGCATTAAATGCTAAATCAGCCATTGAAGAATCATAACTGTAAGTTAGAAATGCATAGCCCTTCTCCACAAAGTTGGCTAAAGCATCACCATCAGTAGATTTGTTGGCCGATGTCTCTTGGACAGCCAAACTGGAGTCCTTTTTCTTCTCTTTGGCTAATCTCTTACGACATTCATCAATATAGTAACCTGGCTTCTTGGATTAATGACATTTTCCCTTCTTTTTAGACTTTTCTATGTCTTGGACAGCCTTATTTGATGGCTGTTCAGCATCACCCATTTTGCTGATTTTTTGCATTTTGCTTGACTTTTCCTTTGCCTTTGAACTTAGAAAGCACAGCCACATCTCCTGAATGCAATGCAACATTCTTCCGAGTTTGTTCCTCTTGCGACAATAGGTCTTCCAACTCCACAAATGTAAGGGGCTTATGCTCCCCCCTCAAAGACAACATCAAAGAGGTGTGGAAACCAAGATACGACTCTAGAAGAGAGTTCAATGTGATGTTTACCAATTTAGTATCCCGAATGATTTCATCCACATTGAGCAGCTGCTTGCGCAAATCCTGTATGTGAGTAAGGTGATTTGTCATGCTATCACTCTCATTCATGTTCACATTGGCTAACTGTCTATGGGGATAAGATATTCTGGCATTGTTGTGTGCTGCAAACATACGCTTAAGTACATCCCATGCTGATTTTGAGGTCTTGCAAGATGGGGTGTGTGGAATAATCGATCTTTTCATTGACAAGGCAATCAAAGAAAGTACCTGTGCATCTTTTGAGTCCCATCTCCTCTGATCCTCAATAGGAGGGGTAGCAACACTAGTAGCCTACCCTCTAGCGTTATGTTGAGGTTTTTGAGGTGCAAGATCTCTTAGTCGTTGCAAATTACCTGTAACGTAGTCCTACAAGTCCTTCGCTACAAGAAGGTTGCGAATCATAAAACTCCACAACGGGTAATTTGATCCATCAAGTTTGTCCTCTTGAGTGAGGACACCAAGGATATTGCTTTGATCATTAGTTCCCTAGCGTGCCATGCTGTTAGTAATGGAAAAAAATTTGCAGCCAAATATTTCTCTGTTGAAGTATAGATTGTACTTCTCAAAGTACTCGAAATCCCCTTGGGATTATGTAACAAGTACCAAACTATCACACAAATGCCAAAGTAAGCCCAATTTGACCCAAATTAGCAATCAGCCAAGGAATAACAGCAATGCATTGCTGTACCACACCTGCCTTGTAATGCATGCCCTCAAAAGTACAAAGTACAGCAACTTAATGCCGATTCTTACCAAAATTTATTGAGTTTTTCCAAATTTTTTTGCTCAATGGGACTATAATAGAAATTAAATATTGTTGTACCACTTGTTTGCTGCCTTGGAATGCGCGTTGAGCTGAAAACAGTAGTAGCTCCTCCAAAACAGTAGCTCCTTGGGCTGCATGTGAGTTGTGTACGGGATTGTGCATAGGACTACCGGTGGAAAGTTTAGGAGAGGGAAATTTAGTCTTTCTTCATGGCCATGTTAGCATATATGTTTGTTTTTATCGTCATCTACTGTCTATGAGCTTGAGTCTGAGTTAGATGAAGACATTTGGAGCTTTAACATTGTGTTTCTATGCCATTTATGTGCTTTAGGCACTTTAGATGGAGGGCACATTAGTGGATTTCTTTTTGGACATTGTAAATTGTCCTAGGTGCCCATATTATGGGCTTGGCCACTTTATTACTAGTTATGGCCCCAATTTGCCTATTTATAGGTGGTGTGCCCTCTCGCTCTCATCATCCATCATTGATCCATCATGATCAGCGAGCCCTCATTCTCTCACCCACTTGCTATTTTTGGGCATCCACATTGACGCATAGAGCTGCATGTTGGGGTTGATTGTTGCAGCCTTGTACCCTTCAGCCATCATTATTAGATTGTTTCTTCTCTCACCTGTATTCTCATCATGTCTCCTCTCTGTGTTCACTTTCCTTTCTGCTGTGTACTCACATGGTATGAGAGCCACGTGTACTAGTTGGAGTATACAAAGAGGAGCGATCTGTCCAAGTGTTCCAGCCAGTTGAGCACCTTCATAAGAGTGCTGTAGACCTATGTTCAGTCCAAGCACCTTGTGTTTTGATTAGGGCGGGCATTATACCTGAGCAAGGCAGCCTGTTTACAGCTATTTGATGGGTTAGAACTTGTGGGAGGGGTGACGAACAAATGGGAATGAGTGTGCCAATAGGAATTTTCCTTAGAGGGCTCTTTATATGGAAAGGGAAATGGAGTCTGTATAGCTTCTATTCTACCAACGTGTTAAGTACCCTTTGTATGAGAGGTAAGAAGATTGGTGTAGAATGTGCCATACTTCGATGATAGAAGATGTCAGAGAAGTGTCGTTGTAACGTGTCCACCTATTTCCTTTTAGGACACGTCTTAGCAGCCCATCAGGAAGAGAGTCTAGAAAGCTCCACCCGACACTCCCATGGAATGTTACGGGGTTTGCGATCTAGGACTTCCTGAGTCTGCCACGTAGCGGAAGTATTCCGGCCGTTTCCACTTAGGACCAACCTGAATCAGGGGTTTCCTCAAGTGGTCAAATTCCTAGAGAGCGACTAGCGTCGAACCCCAGGCACTACTTTATGTAGAAACGCCATGGTCGAAGCGGATTTATGCTGCACTTGGTTCAAGAGAATGGAAAACGAGAGGGATGCAGAGCTCGATCCATCTGCCCATAAGGCATAGTCCCATTCCGTTCCCCTAAAATAGCATAAACCAGAATTCTAGTAACTTGAACTCTAGGTCAGCATTGCCTGCTGTACATTCCCTTAACTTGCAAAGTTTCTACTGTTGATTTCATTTGAGAAAAATTCCCGGCTAACCGGGACCACCCATTTGTAGGACGGACCCATGGCCATATCCACCGCCCTTTTCTCAGGGTTGTTTTAGTTGCCTAATTACCTACCACATTTAGTTATACACGCATAAAACAGCTTTCTTAATCAGCCAGTTAGACACTGGTTCCTTTACGTAATCTTAGCACTTGACATAGAAAAACAGTGCCAAACAAGTTCCTTTTTAACAGGTTATCTTACTTATCTTTGGAATACATCCATATAATCTAGCCCATAGGCTAATCCATAATCCGCCCGAAGGCTATCCATAATCCACCCGAAGGCTATTCATAATCCACCCGAAGGCTATCCAGCAATCCACAGGATCACTAATCCAAGATTCCGCCCGTAGACTAGTATGGGGGTCTCGAGATCCAATCCCGAGTCGCGTTGGCCTCTTGTGCAGGGCCTGGAAGACAAGGGATTTACGGCCAGAGCCCCCCCTGGCACCCAAGCGTCCTCCTGCTTCAAGTAGTATCCAACGGAGAGACCTCTCACGGTGGGTTCGGTCCACGTTCCCGGCACGGCTAACAACCCCCTTGGTTAGGGTCAGGCAGAGAGTCAGGGGTAACTGATGCTGTCTCTCCCTTCAGGCATTCAACCTGAAGCATTAATTAACTTTCCATCTTTTAGTTCTTTGAGCAAACAATGCAAACAATGCTTCTAAACTGGTACAAGCACAATCAATCCAGTGGTCGTTTATTTGGCCAACTGCTAAGGAGTGAATTCTTCTCTCCGAATGCATCCAGCATTCGATTCGGGATCAATTACGACTTGGCAAGATCTCCCAAGGGTCTGTTTGTTCACCCTTTGTCCTTGGATTAGGGCCATACCCTGTTAACCCAACTTAACCAACACCTTAGGTTTCATAAATTAACAGTAAGTCCTGGCGACCATGTCGCTCTAACTTGATTGATCATTTACTTACCAAGCAATACATAACTTCCCTTATCTTGGCAAATTACCCTAAGAAGTTGATGTAACAGGATGACTACTCATTCTCTTGCAAGTTATACTTGCGCTAAAACTTGCCAACCTCATTCTAAGGAATGGCGAATCCATCTTGTGATTAAACCACAAAGCCGTGTGACGTTGCAACTTGTTGCACAAGTGTCGTATCTATCTATGGGATCATTTCACCCATTGAACGTCGTTTCCTGGTCAATGAATTTTGTTTAGATAAGATGCAGGGTTTGGGGTGTCTTCTTACCCAACCCTAATGGTACTAGGCCGATGTTCGGTCCTAGGGTTTCCAAAATCAATCCGAGTTTTAGCATTGTGTCGAATGATCCTTAGGGTAAAAACCCTAGATCGTTGTTTGCATGAGCGTCCAATTGACCCAAGCGTTCCGTGAATGTGGGTAGGACCTTTGGGTTTGAGGGCTTCGACTTGTCGTCCAAGTACGATACTAGGCTACATTTCTGACGTGCCAAGCCCTAGCTAGTACTTAAGGTGTTTATCGTGTCGGCTAGTTATAATATCACAAGTGATTTGGGTGGATTGACCTACTTGTCTTGCGTCAAGGACGATTCTCTCCTAGAGATGCTAAACTAGTTTGCAAGACGTTACAATACATGTAAACATGTGAATCATTGCTTCCACGCACCGCAAGGTTTGCAATAACCCTATCTTTCCTTGGTAAAGTAAAAACGCATGATAATTTGAAGAATAAATTACCTAGGACCTACTAGGATTTACATCAAAGAATCATGCCTACAACCCTTTTATCTACGCTTTAGAATCTCATGCTTTGATAAACCATGCAACCTTTCCTAAATGCAACTCTTGATGAATGAATTTTTCGCATGACGAATATGCAACAAGCAACCTTCTCCTAGCTACAACGTAGTTAATGAAGTTCATGCAAAACTAAGGCTAGTGTTAACTTATTCCATTTTACAAGCATATGCCACATGCAAATCCATAGATTTATTTTTGTGCTCTGCAATTCCTTTTCGGATAACATCCTACGGGTGTTAACAACTTCTCCTCATTCGAATCATGACAAGGAAGATATTGCCTAAAATGCGACATATGCTTATTCTTTCCATGTCCAGTCAAAAATGCACTTAACAATTTCATCCCTTTGCCCTAAGCAATAGGCGTTTAGACTCATTACTTTGGAAATGTACCAAAATAGCAACATGTAGCTAATCTCTTAAGACGGACAACTCTGGAAATGCAAACGATCCAATTTCATGACATGCACCAATCCTTATCTATCGTTCAAAGAGATAATTTATCGAATGTACTTTTATCACTATTACTTGAACTAACGATAAGCGAGAAATGCATTATCCCTATGCTAGGTGAATTAGAAACATGCGTAAGTGCTTTAAAGCATTTCTTTATGTGGAAAATAAATTCGTGGAACTTGGACTTGTGGATCCGCGGTGCTGTCCACGTGAATGTTAGGGGAAGAACCTTCTGCGGGTGCGCCGTGCAACTTCTTGGGAGCCATCGTGGACGTGATTATGGACTTCCGGTTTGCCTTCACCCTTACGCGATCGGTGAATTTCCTCCAGGCTTGGTAAACAACCTTCAAGATCTACCCTCTCCCCCCCGTGCGCAGGAAAATCTTCCACCAAAATGGGGTTCTTTAAAAACTCGGGGAGGCTTGTGGGAATGGACTTATGGAAAGGCTTGTGGGAATGGGGCTTATGGAAGCCCCCTTAGAAGCTTATTAAAGAAGCTTCTGATTTAACCAGAAGAACGTGGATGCAATGATTTGTGGGAGTTGACGACAAAGGGGATTTTTGATGTAAATGGCAGGAATGGGCGGCGGGCTGGTGGGCTAGCACAGCAAGGCGGTGTCTTCTGGCGGCTGCAGCACGGCGTCACGGCGCTCCTCCTCCTCTCCCTTTGAACGATGGCACGACAGCCTGTCCTCTCTTCTCCTTGATCCTCTTCCCTTGTGCCCCACTAAGGGGTGTTTTTATAGCCTTGGGGGAGGGAAAGGGAAGCCACCATGTGGCTGGTGCATGGCTCTCCCTCCATATACCAACTTCACCTCATCACCTCCTTCTCCCACTCCCTTCCCTCCAGCCATGCATCGGCTGGGGGAATTAAATTTTTTTGCTTAATTTGCATCATTATCCATTTTGCCCCCTTCAAAAAGGGTGTTTCCCCGCGGCTTTCACGGTCTTAAACCCCGGTCTCGATTTCACAACGCGGAGGCCTAATTTTTGCGCGTGCAGGGTACGGATTAAGCTGCTGGTAATTGCGATGCGGGAGATAACCTTGCATAGGTTTTACGCAGCGTGCGGGGAGTTAGGTTTAATAATATTTTTTTTGAGTGGAAATATTACAGTCATAGTAAGGTGCTTTGAAGACATGATCTTACCAAGGGATGGAAGCTCATCTCATATCTCCTCCATCTTTTAGATGTGGTCCATCATCATAGGGGACTTGGCGATAGATAGTTGTTGAAGCTTCAACTCGAGGGTTACGCAATGCTCGAATGTCTCTTGGTAAAGAGATGTCAATCTCTTCTAGACCTCTGCAATGGTACGTTGCATCTTACATGCACAAGCACAAAATGTGCACAACTCAAAAAAAGAAAAGAGCAGGTTCTAGTGTTGAGCAAATCCTATAAAGTTCTTGAGTTTGTGGTGGCTCCAATATGGGAGTCCACGGGGTCGGGAAAAAACAAATGTCACAAAATCTTGAAGGTGAAAAGTGTTGAGGATGCACTCAAGTTTGCACGGCCATAGAAGGTAGTTTGTCTCATCTAGCTTTTTTGATGTGGGAGGAGAGGGTAGAATGGGTACTCGTGTCACGAGGGCATGAAAATTTGATGCTTTGTTTATGTTTAATTGACATTTGATTAAAGGATTAATCAAATGTGCAATTAAAAGATACACATGTGTTGCACATGTGAGGTGCAAGCTACTTTTTCACAGTTGAAGGCCGAAGGACCTTGTGAAAAAGATGGGTGTCAAAGGCAAAAGTTGTAACAAGTTACACTTGTTAGATTCTAGGTGAATTTTGGTGTCAGTTTGCCCCTAGGATCATTAATTGGCCATTAAGTGTTAGTGGTGATACTAGGGACTAGGCATTAATTAATGGATTAATGCTTGTACAAGGGTCAATTAATGCATGGGACCACTTTGGGTTGCAAATGGCCCAGCCAATTAATTTTTGGATGGGCAAGGTCAATTTTCTGGGCATGGATTAAGGGCTGAATTAATTTTCAAAATTCATTAATTCTGAAAATTAATTAAATGGTTGGAAATTGCTGAAAATGGATTAAGAAAGTTGCCACTTGGCAAAACTTTCCCATGCAAGTGGGGGAAAGGCTAAATAGGGCTGAAGGGAGAGGGAAATCTCGTTTTTTTCATTTTGGAGCTGTTGGGAAGAGGTGTTGGACTGTTGTTGCCAGCTTTTGGGGCCATTTCCCAGCCATTGGAGACCATTTTGGTGATGGAGATTGCATATTCTTGACCTTGGGAAGCTAGCAACTGCTGCTGATGCACTTTCTCTTGAAGATCACAGTCTCTGATACTCCTATCGTTGTTGGTGCATCCGTTTGGGGTTGATACAGCAGGGCAGCAGCAGCTGATTCTGATCAGTTCTTCACGACAAATCTCAGAATTTTCTCTCTCTACAGCATTTTCTTATCTTCTTCAGCCTATGCTCAGCCATTCTCGGCAATTCTCAGCCATTTGGAGGAGATTTCAGCCATTTTTGGTGGGCTGATCTGTAATTTCTGCAGTAAATCCTAATTTACAGCAGAAGTTAGGGTTTAGCAGCCACCTTGGGATGTGTGCCAGAGGTTGAAGTCTCAAGGGATTGAAATCAGTAGCTGATAATTGAAGATTATCAAGGGATTTTAGGAGCCAGCCCATCCCAAATTGATTTGGGGTAGCATTTGGCCAGCCAAGGGTCAAATTGGAGAAGAAGTCCTAGGTGAAACAAGGGGCAAATGACCTAAAAGGCTTGTTGGACATTTATGACAGCAAGAGCAATTGGTTAGCAGGAGGAGATTGAAGAATCTCAAGTTGTACTCTTTCCAATTGAATGAAAGCTAAAGAAATACCGCAAGGGGCGCCAATTTTGGGGCCAATAGGGTGTCTACTGTCCAAGAATGTTATGGTAAAGTGTGTATTTCATTTTATGTGCATTTATTTATTGCTGTAATTAACTCTTAAATCAGGTTATCACCACTCATTCCAAGAAGGAAGGCTGGATTCAACTCACACAAGGGGTGCCATAATAGCCAATGGGAGATTGGTAGCCCTTGAAGACTTAAAAGGGAGAGAAACATATGATGGTGGTTGGCCAGTCACAGACCTATGATTTGCAGCATGATCGCTATTGATCTCAGTGTTGTGAAAGATGATCCTCAGGGTTATGGCTTTGTGAACGCCAGTCTTCACGGTCTTGGTCCTCACTTCGATGGCCTTGTAGTACTGATCCACATGATCGTGCCTATTATCATAGTCCACCATAGATGTCCTTCAAGAAACCTGCAAGAAAACACAAAAAACACTGGAAAAACTGACCTGAAAAATGATGTCTTCAGTCTTTGCAGGGTCCACTGTCTGCTGTACAGCAGAGTTGATGATATCAACAGTGAAGATCGGAATATGCAAGGCAAGAAGGCCAAAACGCTGCTGGGCAGAGAGTTTGATCTGCAAAATGCAGGGTGAACAGGGGCTGTACATGGAAGATGCAGCCTTGAAGAGGCTGTAAACTGATCAGGTCCTGGTGGAATGTTCCCTCACTGAAATAGGTGATGACAGCACCAGAAAATGGGTCGCCCAGCACAATAGAAGGCTGCCCAATCAGAAACACCGCTTGGAGATGAGTGCCCAGCATAAAATGCAGCCAGGACAGGGGCATAAACAAGCTGCCCTGTTCAGAAATGCTGAAAATGCAAGGTATGCAGCATGTGTTGATGATGCCCAGGTGGTACAATCTGGGACAGATACTACTCTTCTTAGACTCCGGCTCCCATCAGGGCAAATGAAACCATGTGAGAGTGCACAGTGGAAAGGAAAGCAAAGGTGCAATGAGAGAGAGACAGAAGGGACACAGAATGAAGGAACAATCTGATGGAGACTGAGATTGATATTTGTCAGCCACAACATGCAGCTCTAGGCATTAGCATGGGCAATAGACAGAGGCTTCTTATGTGGAGAATAAGTAGAGAAGCTTATTCAGCTGAATGCAATGTGAGAAATAGTTTTTCTTTTTTTCCTTGGTCCACTACATCACAAAGGAAGCACTTTTACCTACCTACCTTGACTCTCTTATAGAGAGCATTAGATTTTCTCAGTTCAAGTTCAGCACTCTATTAAGTCCTCTTTTATGTCCTTATGATCCTTGTAGTCCTCTAGGAGTCGTAGCTTAGTGGCAATATCTCACGGGACTCTAGAATCTGACATTATTATCAGCCTGGCTGGTGATGCTCAATATATTCACTTAGCATAGAAATAAGGCGTGCTTGTTTCATATATCTACTAGTCAGATTTGTTGTCTAAACCTCTTGCAAACTGATTATTCTTTAATTTGGTGACAGAAAGAGGATTAGTCTCTTTGCTCTATTATGTCTATTATTGATGATGGCCAGTGCTTCTGACAGCTTCCTTTTGGGCAGCTTTTTGTGCTCAGCTGTGTGCTTGACTTTTAAATCTGTGACAGAAGAAATGTGAAATTTTGTGCGCTGATGCTTTGGCAGGCTTATACGGGATATTGGTTTTGTGGTTGCATGTCCTTCACTTCTACTTGATTCCCATGAGGTTAGGAATTTGGTGCAAGTTCCTGCTTGATGTCTAGTGATACCTAAACAATATCATTCCTGTGTTCTTTGATAAATTTATTGTGCTGATCAATCAAATAAAATTTTTGCTTTAGCTTGTCTGCATCGTTTGTGTAGCTTCCCATGGTGTCTAGTGACTTTCTTGGAGGAAGCAACAAATATTGGCAGGAATCTGCAAAATGGCTGCTATCTTTGGAGATAGACCAAGTTGTCAGCTGGTTTCAAGGAAAGAGGAATAATGGAAGACTAGGTGAGGCTCATATGTATGAATTAGCAAACCCTTTTTAACTATGTTTTGCAGGCTCATGCAATGCTTTTACAATTTCTCCATTGTACATAACAGGATCTAAGTGGACTGTGAGCTTGTTGTGGAAGTTTAGTTGAGAAAGTAGCTTCTTTGCTTATGATGATTGAGTTTAAATTTGGGCATTTGCATCTCTTTGTATAGATATAAGTTGCCAATGTGAGGACATAGTGCACACATGCATAAATGATTTGTTAGGATGCACATGGTAGCAAGAACTGAAAGCCAAAAAAAAAACACATAAATGGATTGGCAATGCAGTGTTGTTGAAGAGAGATGGAGATACTGGCTGGCAGAAATGACATGATCCAAAGGTATACATGTTTCAAGGACAGAATCTGTACCTAGACATACATTGGATCAGCCCAAAAATAACATGAATGGGTGGACTGAAACACAAAGATTGAAACATGTATATCTATATCAAGGAAACAGAGAAAGTACGACCATGACTGAAACACAAAGGCTCAGACACTGATGTGCAAAACTCAAACCCTAAACGCAAACTCAAAACTCAAATAGAGAAACACACACAAATAGAGAAAGAGAGAGAAGGACTTTAAAGTGAATAAATGCTGTAAATGAATGTGGTAGTGTATAGAATGCTCAAGGGCAGAGCTGAAGAGTGTCAAAGTGTGATGTCCATTGGAGATAGATATTGAGTGCTCTAACCACCAGTTAGAGATGTTGGAGTGTGACGTCGAGTGGAGATAGATACAATAGAGGAAGTGGAGGATGATGTAGATGGCCACACCAAATGCAAAAATGCAGGCAGCTGCAGTTGCCAGGTGGAGATCAGCTTGTTGCCAAGTTTGGAGCTGTAAATACTCCAGGCAGGCAGCCGATAAATAGGTTGAAAAAAATGAATATAATAATGTAGATCACCCATACTGCTTATACTACTTGGACTGCCCTAGAAATGCTATGATCAGTTGGCGATTGCATAAATCTGTTTGACTTGATCTAGAAAGGTGTAAATATGTTGTAGAGTGACTCTACTTTGCTTGTGCCTATCCAAGGGATGACTAAATCTCTAAAATCCCCTTTTAGATCTTGGATGTGGCATAAGGCTCAGGGATTTGGAGTGCTGTGCTGTCAAAGAATGGCCTGAGGAAGAGCCTGAAGTGAGCGATGTGCAATGGCGATGCAATGTCGGGCGATGGAAATGTCAGGTAGAGAGCAAAACGTGAGCAAGAGTAGCGAGTGAGAGTTAGAGAGAGAGATGCACGATGTTCTTGGGTACAATTTGTTGTATACCTCTTTAGGTTTTAGATAGATATATATGAAAGTACAAATTTGCTAAGGGTGTATTCATACTCCTGCATATATAAAAGGCACGATGGTCCTTATTCCCAACAACCTCCCACCTAATGCCAATGTGGCTTAAGAGGAGAAAAGAATTAGCTAAGTCTAGGTATGCACAAAGTTGAAATACATATACCCATCCAACTCCCATCATTTGTCGGCAATGAGCAAACCGCTCTACTGGAAGACACTTCGTGAGAAGATTTGCAGGATTATTATCTGTATGCACTTTGACAAGCTCAATGCTCTTGCTGTCAAATACATCTCTAATGAAGTGATACTTTACCTGTTTGTGCTTCGTCTTTCCATGAAATATGAGATTTTGTGCTAGCATGATAGCACTTTGACTATCACAATGGAGAACATGTAACTTTGAAATTCCAAGCTCTCCCATCAGACGCGAAAGCCATAAAGCCTCCTTGCATGCCTCAGTGGCAGCCACATACTCTGCCTCTGGAGTAGACAATGCAATACACTTGTGTAGCTTGGAGATTCAAGAGGCTACTCCTCCTGTGAAGGTAAAGATATACCTAGAAGTGGACTTTCTGCAGTCCGCAGGACTAGCATAGTTTACATCCGTAAAGCCAACGATAGATGCCTTTTGCTTTTCAAAGTAAATGTACAAATCCTTTGTGCCTTTGAGGTATCTCATTATACCTTTCACTGCTTCCCAATGCTTTTTACCAGGGTTTGCCATATATCTGCTAACCACTCCCACTGCAAAGGCAATGTCAGGATGTCGTCACAACGTGTAGGGTTGAAGGTCACCACAGGGATTTGGCAAGAAAATTGGACAAGATAGATAGAGATGTGTCTTCAAGAGATAAGTAGATTATAGTGAATGTTTAAAGGTTCAAGAGGTACTTCACGGTCAATTACAGGGGTTTGAGAGAGAAGAATGTATGGGGGTTCAAGAGCTTAGACTCTGGAGATGGTAGAGATAAGAGAAGGGTTGAAGGTTTTAAGTCAAGTTCTTGAAGATGTTGACAGAGTTTCCAACTGCATGTTCTTCATAAACAACTCTACATCCCATCATTTATACATGATGCCATTGCATGAATCAACTTTGCATGATTACATTCAATGTAGATTGTTAGAAACAAAAGCTTCTGAGTCAATTACAAGGCTTGTAGGGCAAAGAGACTTGCTTCAAGAGAGCTTCAAATTGAGTTCCTGATAAGGATAAGTTACCACAACCAAGAAATAAGAGAAAAAGCTCCTCTTAATTCAACTCAAAGTATCTATGAATGATCTACAAACATTGCCCTGCCATAGGGCCACATAATACTTGCATTTTTTTACAAGATATCTTCTGTAGAGTAAGAAATGAATTAAAAGAACATTGCTGTAGCTAATTCTCTGAATATGATTGAAGATATCAGCCCCAAATTAGCCCAAATATCTTCCGAAATTCACCTTTGATGATAATATAAACTTTCCCTAACACAGTATCTGTGCGTTTGGTGTTAAGAGTCCACCACGAGGGTAAGAGACAAAAGGGTGAAGGTAGATTTGGGGAGAGGAGTAGACGGAAGAGAAGGGGTTCGAAGAAATTGAAGACGTAGAATAATACTTCAAAAAAGAAATAGAAAATGAAGAAGAATACTAACAGAGATGAAGCCTGCCAATTTCTTTCAGCATTACGAGAAGATATAACTCTAATAGAGAAAAACGTATATAAAATAATACATTCCTCTATGTTGCTTAGATCGCCAATCTCATGCCTCCAATCGTGTAAAATTCCAGCACGCTTGGCCAGAATTTTACCAGATCACTCCTTCATCTCCCCCTTCGGAGTGCTGTTCACTGCCTGAAAACAGCGATCGCGCATTGCGCGATTTCGTCAATCTTTCTTTTTACATAAAATCCTCTCAAATTGACTGAAAGCTACATGTCATTCTAATCTAGAAGTTGTCTACAGTTTTATGGATTTTTACAAAAGATAATATCTAAAAGATAAAAAATTGGCTAAAATCTAATATTTTTGAACCATGGACACTAACACTAATGCCTAAAATGGCATTGGCTCTCTAAATCAATAAGAAAGCCACACTCTAGATTTTTTTTACACGGTGTGCGCATAGCGGCACAACATCCACCCCCTCCTAACCTGCACATCCTCTGGCATGTGCCAAAGTCTTACGGATTTGCAGTGTTAGAAGAAGTATCTTCTGCTATGTCAATGTCTTCTTTTTGTGCCTCTTTTTCTTCCTCTATATCTTCATGCTCTTGAATTATATCCAAGTCTTCTAACTCATATGTTGAACTTTCTCTTCGTTTGAAGAGCTTGATTTTTTTTCCAGCTATGGGTATCTTCATGCTTGTTTCATTCAATTCAGCCAATGAATATGTGGCATTGTCATGAACGACCTTTACCACATACGGGCCAAACCAATGCTTTACCATCTTCCTAGAAGCACTGTATTGATTGTCTAGGGTGTTGTCATAGACAAGCACCCAGTCATTTTCTTGAATTGCTCTTGGCCGAAGTCGATGTTACTTATCAAATCTTCTTTTGTTCTTTAGTCTTGCTGTCTTTAGCTTCTCAATAGCTGCTTGAACATCTTCAGGCCTTCTTTCTAGCTGCCATATGCGCAAAGTCAACAACTCTTCTCTATTGATGCCTTCCTCCCAAGGTAGAAGACTCCATGTGAGAATAGATTCTTTAATTGGCATAATTGGTTGTTATCCATGCATAAGTTCAGGTGGCATATAGCCAGTCACTGTACTGTGAGTAGTCTTTATGCATATATATGTCTTCATGCAGATCACCATATAAGAATGCAATCTTTACATCCATCTATATGAGCTCCATATCTTCAGCTGTAACTAAGTCCAAAATGATTCTCAATGTAGTCATCTTGACTACCAGAGAGAAGATCTCATCAAAGTCAACTCCATGTTCCTGCTTATACCCCTTCGCAACCAATCTTGCTTTTACTTTGGCGAAGAACTAGAAGTGACCTTTATCTTGTAAACCCATTTGCATGGAAGGGTTTTTTGCCCTTTAGGCAACTGCATCGAATCCCAAGTGCCATTTTTCTCAAGAGATTTCATCTCTGATAATATGGCTTTATACCATTTCTTGCTGTCCTGTCTGTCCATTGCTTGCTTGAAGAAAGACGGTCTACCATAGTCTGTCAACATGATATAATCAGCGACATTGTTTGCACGAGGAATGAATCTATCAGGTTGTTTAGTAGCCCTAGACAATCTCCTAGCCCAATGATCATTGTTTGTTGGTTGTTGAGCCTGCAAATTTTCATTTTCAGCTTGCTGTCCTGGCATTTTAGCCTACAAATTAGCATTATCAGCTTGCTGTCGTGGCTATTCCTACACATCCAGTGGCTCATCATTATGGGCAATGGCTGGCTGATCATTTCCAACATTATTTTCTGCATTTGCAGATTCATTTATAGCAGGTATTTGCTGCTGTATAGCGGGTATATTTTGCTGTCCAAAAGGTATTTCTTCCCGGAATACAACCCTACGGACTTTCTCTGTTCTTTCGGGCTGTTTGTGCATGCAATCTTTCCAGAAGATAACATCATTGTTGCGTACTACTTTTCTTTTCTCGGGATCCCATAATCTATACCCCATTTCACCTTCATCACCATATCCTAGGAAAATACATTTATAGGACTTTGGCTCAAGTTTGTTGCGTTCTTCCTTACGTATGTGCACAAATGCTTCGCAGCCAAACACTTTCAAGTGTGCATCTGAAGGTGGCTTGCTTGACCACGCTTCTTGGGGAACTTCCCCCCTCCCCAACTATCATAATAGCCTTTGCCCAAAAGCCATTGGGTAATGCAACATGAGACAACATCGTATGGACCTTATCCTGTATGGTTCGATTCATACGCTCTACAACTCCATTGTGGGGTGGATTATGAGGGGCAGTGAGCTCCCTCTTTATCCCTTTGCTGTCGCCTGAAAGGCCTTGGACACACATTCCCTACCATTATCAGAGCGAAGATACTTAAGTGTCTTATCAGTCTAATTTTCAACCAATGCTAAGAATTTTTGAAACTTGTTAAGCACTTCGTTCTTGCTACGAATAGGGTAAACCCATACCTTCCGTGTAGCATCATCGACAAAGGTGACAAAGTCTTTCTTTCCCCCTAAAGATAACCCTAGCATTTGACATACATCGGAATGTACTAACTCTAGAGGAGAAGATTTCAGTGAAAGAGACTTCTTATGAGACGTCCGTGCATATTTACCATAAACACAAAGATCACAATGCTCAAAATCAGCATAATGAAGACAAGGCAAGTAACCCAAATGAGAAAGCACTTTCATTCTAGTTTGACTCATGTGTCCCAACCGGCCATGCCACAAAGAAACACTTGGCTGCTCGGTTACGACAACAACATGATCATGCACACTAGATATATGGAGAGGATACAAGGTATTACTTTTACAACCTCTGGAAATCACTCTAGATCCCTTACATATCTTCCATTTCCCATCACCAAAGGTGATATGAAATCCATCGTCATCTAGCTACCTTGTGCTAATCAAGCTCTTCTTGAGCTAAGATACATGCCGTACATGCTGAAGTGTGAAGACAGAACCATGCTGAAACTACAACTGCACATTGCCAATACCTGCAATGTCACATGCATAGTTGTTCCTAAGATGGACAACACCATGTCGGCCCCTTGTATAGTTAGAAAACCACTCACGATGAGGGGTGACAGGAAAGGAAGCACGTGAATCTAGAATCCAAGTATGCATGTCATCATCCGTATTTTCAAGTAAAGCATGTGTACTAAAGTGTGAAGAGACAAATAGTATGTCATTCCCATTGTCACTGTCATGAGTGACTACATTCACCTCTTCAATTTTGACACTGCTCTTCTTAGGTTGACTCTCTTTATTCTCTTCCTTGCTATCATGTGTCTTCTTGCCCTTTCCTTTCTCTTTCTTCCATTTGTAGCAGTCACATTTAAAGTGATCATTCTTGCCACAATGATGGCATTCAACATCCTTACCACGTGATTGCGTTACTTGCTATTAGATTTGCCTTTTTGCTGTGATCTGCCCCTAGTATGCAAAGCATTGGAAGACTTATTGGATGCATTGTTCTGCTGATTCATTTCTTCCATGAGTAGAGCACTCTCTACATCAGCATACAAAAGTATCGCATTAGAATTGCTCATAGCAGTCTTGAATGTATCCCAACTCTCTAGTAGAGTGCAAAGCGAGAACGTAGCCTTAAATTCTTCATCAATCATGAACTTCAAGGCATCTAGCTGGCTGAAAATGAAGTTAAACTCACTCAAGTGAGTAGACATTGCTGTATCCTCTTTCATATGCAAATCCATTAGCTTTTTCAGCCAATAAACTTTTGCTTGCGGCACTCTTCTGGGCATATAGTTCTTCCAGTCGAGTCCAAATAGCATAGGCAAAATCCAAACCTTCAATGTTAAACAATAAGGCATTAGAAATCGATAGCTTGATGGTTGAGTGTGCAAGCTCATTTAACTCATCCTAGTCTTCTTGTTCCATATCTGTGGGCTTTGCCCCTTTGGTCTTAATCAGCCTTGGCGGTTTCTTCTGCAATAGGATATTGTAGCACTGTTTTTGCCAGACTGCAAAGTTATGTGCTCCTTCAAGCTTCTTAATGTGCATGAGATGACTGCTTCATTGTTGCCAGCCATGATTTTCAGCCCAAATGTGACCAAAGGTTCAGCAAATGTAGGCCCAAACTGTCACACAAGTGACCAAGGTACAAACAAGTACCAACCAACAATAAATAACCACGAAAAAGCAAAAATTTCAGATCTGCAAATAAATTTCAGAAGCACTAAACCTTGTGCTACAGCACTCCACAATTGATTACAGCTGTTCCAAGGACAAATACATCACATTACATGAGAAGTCCCAAATTTTATGTAACGTACCCACTTGTTCCCTTCATGACACGTCTCAGCAGTCCATCGGAAAGGAGGTCTAGAAAGCTCCGCCCGGCACTCCTATGGAATGTCACGGGGTTTGCGATCTAGGACTTTCCGCGTCTGCCACGTAGCGGAAGTATTCTGGCCGTTCCCACTTAGGACCGACCTGAATCAGGGTTTCCCCTACTGGTCATTTCCTAAATGGCAACTAGCGTCGAACCCCAAGCGAACTACTTTACGCAAAAACGCCAGGGCCGAAGCGGATTCACGCTGCACTTGGTTTAAGGAGAATGGAAAACGAGAGGGATGCCAGGCTCGACCTCTATGCCATAAGGCATAGTCCCATTCCGTTTCTCTAAGAAAGAATGTTGATGCTTCTTGCACCTCTTATGCTTTGACAGTTAGAGGCAATAATGGTAGGAGTGGTAATGACCACCGTGGGAGAGACTCTCAGTAGTCTTGTTCTCAATCATGTAGACAGTCTTGCAATAAGTTTTGTGGCCGTAAGTCCTCATTGATTTGCCATTAGTGTGAGAAAGCATGGCATATTCAGCCACAGGGACACAAAATGCGCGAGGACAAGCGCAATGAAAAGGACAAGGGTAAAGTATAGGGCAAAAATGATAATTGTAGCAGTTTTCCTAGCAAGTCAAGTGTTAAGATTGAAGAGATTAATGTTGTCTAGACCGATTTTGATGATGATTTCATACTTGCAGCTTCTTCTCTTGATACTTCACAGCTGATTGATGCTTTGCTAGGGTATACTCAGTGTTGGCTGATAGATTCAAGGGCTTTTGTTTATGTGACCCCTTATAGAGAGTGGTTTTACTCCTATCACAGTTTGACTGGATCTGTTCATTTGGGTAATGACTTGGCACTAGATATAGTTGGTATTGGTGATGTCCAGTTGCAGTTTGGTTCATGTTGTATGTTTACTCTTCATGATATACATCATGTACCGGCTCTCACGAAGAGCCTTATCTCTGTGGCACTTTGGATGATGCAGGTTATGTAGTTTCTTTTGGTGATTCCTTATGAAAGATTATGCGTGGGAATCTTGTCATTGCACGTGGTGCCAAGTTTAATACTCTCTACCATTTGTTTGTATCTGGGTTAGTTGGCTATGTTTTGATAGTGGATGTAGTTTCATATGTTTCTCTTTTGCATCGTCCCCTTCGGTATATGTCCTTGAAAGAAATGAAAATGCTTACTTGTTTGTAGTATAGGAAAATTCAGACTTTTTTCTCGAAGAATTGAAGAAAATCAGTCATTTACTGTTGTTGCCTTGTCTCAACAGCTTGTAGATGCTGTCACTTGCTCTTGATTGGTCTTCTCCTGCCCTAGGCTAACTCAGAAGGTCCTTCAATGACTGCAAACTAGACCAACAAGATCTCCTTTCTCTCTCTTGAAGATGCCTCTCTCTAGCCTCTATAGACGTTTTTCAGTTTTGCATGGGCATTTTTGACAAGTGACAACCTTTTCAAATGGTTTTTCTAGCATTATCCATATTTAAATATTGATTTTTAGTCTTTAAATATTGAAAATTAATCTAATAATTATTTCTTTCCCAAAAAAATTATTTGATTGGCTAATAATTAAATTGGCTAGGCAACTTCCATTCCCTAGTGTCTCTGCACCATCTTTGACCATTAGATTGGCGTTAGGTACAATTATACACCACTTCTCTAGTGTCACCAGCTGACACTTATGACCAAATGAATGACCTAGGGCGACAAACTGGCACGAGATACTTGTGCGGCATAACTTATCGCAACTTTTGCCTTTGATATCCCGTGATTTTCTTAGGTTTTGGACTCATAAATTTACTCTAACTCCAAATACACCTCACTTGTGTAACTTTTACTTAACCATATGATTAGAAATTCATTCACATGTTAAGTGAGGTTTCAAAAATACATGTCTGAGAGGGGGTGTTAGCCTACCTATTTTAGTCTATCAGTCTGTTATCTCTTGGTTGTGAGCTTTGTCAGAGTCTGATGGAGACAAAGCTCCTCTGATGGAGACATAGGAGCTTTGATTGTATTTTTCTTAGGATTGTCAGACAGTTTTGAATTTGTGCAACCTTTGCATGTTAGTTTGCACTCTCTAACACCTTTTGATTGCTCTAGGAATGCTACATCAGCATGATCGTTGCCAACTCAGGTTTTCACCTCACGTAAAAGGCCCAATTGGTTGCACTTAAATTGTCATGGAATGCCTTCATTGCACTTTTGTTTAAAATGGAGTACTTTTGAAGGGCATTGTTTTTCTTGTGGAAAATTGGGGCACTTTATGGTTGAATGTCCAGAGAAGATTGTTGCTGTGGATTGGGGATTGGCTTCGCTAGTCAATGATGCTCTTATGGCTGATGGCCCTCAAGCACATGAGGCCCCTGTGCGGATTAATGTGGATAAAGGGAAACAACCAATGCAGACATTGGACTCACTTGATTAGGGTTGATGTCCATGCTAGAAGAGGTAAAAAATGTGATGTGGGCATGCACTTATGTGCAGCCCAAAGACAAGGCGTCTTTCGTACCCACTACTAATGACATGGTTCCGATGGCCCCTTGGAAATCTTCTGCTACGAAGGCTTCTACTGATTGTTCGAGTGACCCTCTTGCTCAGCTTGCTTATGATCCTTGAGGTAAATTGATCACCCCTTGGAATGATTGTTATCCAAGGGCTGCCTTGAAGCATGAGAATGATCCCTCCACCGTCAAAGTGGAGTGTAGGGATTTAAAATCATTTGTAGTATTGGCTGATTTTCTTGATGAGGGCTCTCCTGATATTCTAGCCCAAAAAGTGCAATCAAGAATCCCTTTTTGTCATGATATATGAGGTTTGCCACTTGGAATGTGTGTGGCTTTTGTTCACATAGTAAGTAGCATGACGTGTGGCGTGTTTTGCATGATAATCAATGGGATGTGTTATTGCTCTTGAGCATAAAAATCACAATGAAGCAAACAAAATTGTGGATTGCCATGGGTTTGTTTTGTTCTATGTAGGGGGCTCAATGCGACACTATTTAGTTGTGCTCATGGTCTTGCACAATAAATTTTAGTGGTTCTTGTTAAGAATGATGTTCTAGGGCCACTTTTTAGTTGTTGAATTTTTTTTTGAAGGAGAGGTTCTATGGTAGGTTGGCCTCTATGCACCGAATGATCCTTTGTCTAGATGGGATCTCTGGGACCATCTGGAAGCTTGTCTATCACTCGGCAAACTGGGAGTGCTGATGGGAGATTTTAATGTGTGTGTTTATCAATGGCTCCTCTTGCGTCTCAATTCATCTTATCTAAAGCATCCATTTTTTAGTGGTGGATAGTTGGTTGACATGTTTTTACTTGTTTCTTCGTTTGAGGGCAGTGAATCTTTTAAGCAAATTCTCAATGTGCAGAGCATTGCCAAGCATTATGGTATTTATCATGCCCCTTTGTAGGCAGCGTTAGCAAGCAGTTGAAGCAATGTTGGCCTTGGCATGCTTTTTGCTACTTGATTCCTTGGATGATCTAGTTTTTTCTCCCATTATCTATAAAGTTGATGAATCTCATTTAGTAGTTCCAATTGAGATCATATCAGCAAGCCAAATTGCAAAGTTTGATTGAGAATTCGCAATATACCTCATGCTAGTCTCATAAAATTTTTTCGAGATTGCATGTCTCTCCCGCTCCAAAGAATATGGTTAGACTTTCAATATGGTTACAAATCCGCAATCCATTGTGCATATGTGCAGAGATTAATTTCTAGACCTCGATTCTTTGTCTCTTTCTACTAAGCAAACCAGCCAGGCCCGTTCGGCTTTCTATGCCTTGGTTGGGAATCAGGTGTTGGTAGACATTCATGACAATTTGGACAGAGATACATGAGGAAGAGGTCATGGATGTTTTGTTGCATTTTCCGAAGGACAAAAGTTTGGAATGAGATTGCTTGAGTAATGAATTTTGAGGCTTATGCTACTAGTTTGGTGAAACCCTTGACATGCATGTACCAACAAGTTTTGAAGATTGGGATCATGCTTGCGTCATGGAAGGTAGGAGCTATTAAGTGGATTTCAAAAGTGCGGTCGCCCTGATGTCGAAACATTGGTGACCCATTTCTTTGATGGGATCTATGCATAAAATCTTCTCTAAAGTGATGTCTAATTGCCTCCATAGGCATCTCCTTGGCATTGTGCACCCTAATCGGTATGGATTTTTCAAGGGCAGGAATATTTTGCACAATGTTCTGATTGACTATGCTAATCACTCAAGCAGGAGGTCGTGCTGGTTCAATTGGATCTTGAAGAGGCTTTTGACTACTTGGATTGGTCTTTTGTGGCAGAGTTTATACATGTTATGGGTTTTGGTCCACCCATGTCTCATTTGAGACACACTACTAGCTCAGATGCCTCTTCGTGGGTTATCTTGAATGGTGGGGTCACCGATTTTTTGGACAGGCTTGTGGTCTTCATGCTCCCAAATCCGCCCTCATTAGCTGTACTGAATTGTTTAGGATGATGACATGGCATTCATGGCGGCCTTATCAACAATCACTGGAAGCAGGTTAGCAGCTAGTCAATGATGGGGAGTGCTGGAACTGTGAAATGCAGCCTCTATAACTGATGGTGACATGTAGCAGTGAAGGACAACAGTCTGAGCGGCCTGATCTGATGAATAGTGTAGATGACCCCTAGCTGAGTAGTAGTATCAGGGCGGCCTGCAGGATGAAAATACAGCAGCCCACCAGGTTGTGCTGATTAGGGCAGCAGCTGGAATCACTCTGACAAGGGCTGGAGCAGTTGCAAAGAGGGCTGAGGTGATGGCAACAGTAGCTGGAATCAAATGCAGTATGGGAAGCCTTTAGAAGGTCATGGCAGTAGCTGGTGATGATGCTAGACTGGATGGCGAAAGGAATGCACATGACCTAGCACACTCTCTATTTATGACCTATCACACTCTCTTTTTATAAAGATGGGACTGATCAAAATTTAGGCCTTTTCTTATGGGTCATTAAAGCACACTTGTGCATCACTATTTGTCCTTAACAAGCAAAGGGTGCACCCAATGCCTTTTGACACAGAATGTAAATCCCTTACAAAACCATCCATCTTTGGTCTCAAACTTGGTCAAAGAAAGTCTTAACTGATTTTACTATAGGAAAAGTATATTGATGCTCTACGTCTCTAGGATGCAAATTGCTTTATAACACCAAAGATGACCATGCATCATAAGGAATCTATCCTCAAAAGTACATTGCACAAGTTACTAACCTTAAAGTGAACATTCAAAGATACTTGCAAAATTGTACTCTCTTATGTCACCACTTGTCCATCTTGCATAAAAACAAAACAATTTGCTATTCTTGCATGCTTTATACTGGAGAACAAAAGCTTTTCTCTCAGCTTATTACATGCTGCAATTTTCGTGGTGCCCCACATGGGAGCATCCTATCATTTGCAACAGTTGCAACATGATTTTCAACACAGGCCGCAATTACTCGTAAACCCTGCATACCTACAGTGCATGCAACTTGCCATGCATTCCACTTGGAAAACCTAACTACGCGCCAAAGTTCCCATATATTCCATTCTGTGCATTGAGCTGGATGCCTGTCTGATTCAGTCCCAAGGTCTAAATCATACTTTCACATGCATCCCTGTTTGCTGTATGGAAATGGATTAAAAATATCAGTGAGTCATCCTCAGCAGCACCCAGCAACTTGTAGCAGTTTCCAGCCATCCAGATAGGTCTGCAAATTTACATTTCATCCTAGAAACAAGTCGCCATCTCTGTGTTTCATCTCAAAAGGGGGGACCCAGCTATGTGACATCATCCTCAGAATTCAGACAACTGCATTTGCAGCCCAGAGGGTGCACTACCTACCTTTTCAGGGAATATCAGCCCACACACAAGTTGAAGGTACATGCTTGCTTCCTACTCTAGATTTGTACCATTCTTCTCGTGGCCCTATCCTGCTTTGTGACAGAACAACATTTCTTTGTCTTTCATTACATGCATTAGCCCTAGAGGTTCAAGTCACTGTTCTCAACAATGTTCTAGTGGCTTAGGAATGATGATTTGAAAACAACAAGCAGTTCTTGTAGCTTTTTTAGGGAAAATTGGTGATTTGAATGTGCAGAACAAAATGTATACAGTGATATTATTTAATTGAGAAAAATACTGAACCATACCATATCAAAATTATGAAGCAAACAATTGTTTATTCTAATATGGCTTCTATGAGATAGAGGTGAAGAAATGTGCATTGCTTTGTTCATCTCATGCCTAGAAGTAGTCTTAGCAGAGAAACCAGTCTAACATGAAGTGATAAGTCATACACTTTTAATGAAATTGATGGATACCTTTATAACTGGCTAACAGGAAGCTGTGTAGCGAAGTGAATGCCTTTCTAATAACTTCCTCTCTTGGAATGCTGTTGTCATTCAGGTCAGCATTTTGCCTTCTGTGTGGAGTACATCTTACAATTCTCTCCAGTCTTTCGAGTAAAGTGCTTGCTAGTTTCACAACAGGTGTTACATCAGGTTGTTCATGAATCACTTTCAGAACTTCCAGAGTTAGCTGACAGAGGTGTTATGGATGATGTAAAAGCTCTTTTCCCTTCTGCCGTAGGGTTTGCAGAGGCTCCTAAAGTTACTGTGGATGTATTGCCTGGAGAGGTGATTATCAAAGTCTTTCTGGGTGTGCACCAGAACATACCCAGCAAAGACATAGTCACTAGTGTTAATTCACTGACTGCAAATGATATTGTTGACTCAAGTGGAGAGGTGTCTGATAACTTTCAGGACTTTGGACAGCTACAATTACATGATAAGGAGCAGAGTGGTAAAGGCATGCATGATGCAGATGCCAACACCAATGTAACACATGACAGAGGCTTGCCAGAAACACATGGTAAATTGGGCAAAAGAAAGAAGAGGCAACTCAGGAAGCTGCATCGCCTGAGAGAAGGGAAGGGACCGACTGTTACAGTTGGTGAATTTGACTTTTTATTTGAACCAGTGGTTGGCAACTTAAGCAGAGAGATGTATGGTTTGGCCAGCAAAAATATGGATATCAGTTTAAGCAGCAGCGAACAGAACGGAGAAGCTTCTATACACCATTGGGAAGTATCAGTGAAGTTTCTGCTCTATGCTGGGCCTTGGGAAATGTTTGGATTTGAAACTCCACTTACTGCAGCATGGAGAACCTCAAGTGAGTCATCAGAAGAATTCACTGGGATTTACACTGGATGCCCTGGCTGTAAAACTCTATCAACCTCAGCTTCTCAAGCAGGTTCTGGGTGTGCCTGCAATGACATGCTTTTTGGGTGCTATCTAGGCCCTCATATTGGAGAAACCCTATATAATCGTAAAATGCGGCTTATCAATCAGATTGCATTGTCAGAAAAGCCACATTCAGCCCTTCTTTTATGTAGACTTTTTCATATGAGGTATTCTCCTCATTGCGATATTTTTGTGGAACCAATTCTGTCTGAAAAGCTGGAATCTGGAAATAAGAACAGTTTCAGCAAGCCTGCCCAAAGCTCATGCTCAACCCAGGGCTTGCAATCAAAGTCATGTGGGGACCTGAAAATATTGAGGGTCTTTCCTAAAGCTGTTTTAAAAGGTTATTTATTTTATGAATATCATTTATGGTTCCAGCTAATTTCCAATAAGTGTCACTTAAGGCCATGCAAGGATAAGACACTCTGTTCAAAATCAAATATCAATCCAGGACACTGGCTTGGATGGTGGACTCGAGTTGGTGATTTTCTCAAGTTTGCAGGCTTACCCATCCATTATTACAGTAAATGGTACATAGTTCCAAAGTTGGAATGGCTCTCACCTGTTATTATTGAAGTGGATGATATGCGTCAAAAGCAGTTGCTTGACATGAATGAGTTCTTGATCATGGCTGGAAAAGTTCAGGATGAAGCAGAGAGAACTAAAATCCCCAGAAAGCGACGGTTTATGGTTGCTGAAATGTCCAGGGATCCTGATCTCATTATGCAATCAATGAAGTCTCAATTTGAAAAAGGTGAACAAAATCCAAATACAAACTTGTGCAAGTGGGTTGAAGTCAGCAGAGGGTTTGTTGTGGAAGACACATGGCCAGACAGTAAAATGTACAGGCCACATGGTTATAGGCTGGTAAACCTGTAATGTTTCTCATTAATGATGCTGTATGACATGTCAGGCAGAGAGAACTAAAATCCCCAGAAAGCGACGGTTTATGGTTGCTGAAATGTCCAGGGATCCTGATCTCATTATGCAATCAATGAAGTCTCAATTTGAAAAAGGTGAACAAAATCCAAATACAAACTTGTGCAAGTGGGTTGAAGTCAGCAGAGGGTTTGTTGTGGAAGACACATGGCCAGACAGTAAAATGTACAGGCCACATGGTTATAGGCTGGTAAACCTGTAATGTTTCTCATTAATGATGCTGTATGACATGTCAGTAAAATTCACAAGCATTTGCCTGATTGCTGTAACAGATATGGTTGTAACATACGTGACATATAGTGCAGCAATGACTTGCTTAAAATATCTCAAAGTCTGACCATTTGTGTTTTTGAAACACCGACAAACATTGAATCTCTCTTTAAAAAAGATTCACAGCCCTATGTTATGTTATCATGGGGTAAACCTTTTTTAGTTCCAGTTCAAAAGAAAGGCTAGCAGCAACTTTTTAGCACAGTAGTAGAGCTTGTGGCAGTATTTCTTGATGAATGTGATTCTTAGATGTCATCAAGATGATGTATTTGCCAAACCTGTTGAGCTTGCAGTGAATAGGACCTGTCATTGCTATATTTTTCTAGTGCTCTTGAGCCCTGGCATGTGTAGACAGTTGCTATTAGCCAAGTCAAGCAGAGCAAGTTTACAGAGTCCATAGGGCCAGGATTAAGTCATTCTACAATCTAGTTTGAGGTGGGTTTTACTTTGATGTTCTGTAAGTTTGTTTGGGCACAGCATATGAATGCGATATTGCTTGTTCCCAGTCATTACAACTTGCTGTAATTGTGAGATGACCTGTGTGCTTGCCTTTTTGCTGCCAGTGGGTTTTGACCATATGAGCCTGTCGAGTCCATCACTTGCTGTTCTCTGCAGGCTACCAATGCTCTGTAGCACAGGTAGTAAGTCTTTGCCTGCTGTAATTTCAAGGTGCCTGAGATTCATCTTTCCATTTTAGATAAGGGAATTAGGCAGGAAACTGAGAAGAAATGGGTGTCTTGAAGCATTAGTCAACACTACTGGAAGGCCTAAGGACAATTTTGTTTAGCTTTGCCAAAAAGATGGTTCTGTGAGTTGATCTTTTTGCACTACTCTCGGGAGGAGCTTATGTATACTTATATATACTCAATATATCATTTTATGTCCAGAGGGAGAGACTATATTTGTCTTGTAACATCTCTGTGAGACTAGAGAGCCAGGGGGAAGAATAATGATTGGGCAGAGCTTTAATTCACTTCTCTACCATAGTTATGGAGATCAATAGTCATAAGATTTTCTTTTATAGATCTTGGCTAGGCCTAGATCTTTTTAAGTTCAATTGCATGAGCATCCGCCATGAAACCAATCTTCCTTTTCGGATAGGGTGGTAAATAATTTGATTAAGCACTTACTACAGCATATATAAATACATAAATCTGAAAATGCACTCTTTACCACATAATCTTGGACAATGGACATGGTATTGGTCCCAAAAACTAGCACTTAGTATTTCTTAAACTTGTATTGCTAAAAGGTTGAAGTACACTGGGATCCAACTTGATCTCCTTTAGTCTTTAATATATCTTGTTGTCCATAGCAACTGACGAGTCTAGGGGATTGGCTTTCAATTTTCTTCTTGGAAGATAAATTTTGCTTGAAAATTTAATATTAGTTAATCATGCTTTTGAATTTTTTTGAAATCTTTAAATTTTTGTAACAAAATTTCAAGTCCTAGGCCTTGAATCTTAAGCACTTTTTCTAAGGTGGCTAGTAAATCTTATTTTTTGTCATATAAATAAGAATCTCGTAGCACAAAATTTTTAATGTACGTGCTTGGGAGGATTGAATTTAGTTGAGATCTTTGGAGGGAATCTGAGAATTGGTTGAGAGAAAAGAGAGAAAGCTAGAGAGAGATTTTAGAGTTTTATCATAAAAAATAGTTGAAATTTAGTATTGCTTATTATGAATGATTGATTGATGGAGCCTACCATTATTAAGAGCCCTATATGTAGTTGCCTATCCTTGTGGGTCCCAAAATTGGTGCGACCTACTTGTAGACGGCCTATAGGGATTATTACTTACCGCTTATGGCCTCTTGATCAGTTGTGGCCAGCTCTTTGATAGCCTCCAGTAGTTGGGTTGATCACGAATGGTTGGGAAATTGTTGCAACAACTCTCTTCTCTCCTAATCTCCACAATGTAAGAATGAGGTTTCACTAGTCTTTAGTAACTCCCTTTTTTCTCTTGCATGAAAAAGTTTTTCCAAATAGCACATTTTAATTGCAATTTCTAGTAATTCTTAGTATAATTAAATTATTTTTTTGAATACTAATTTGAAAAATTAATTTAAATACTATTTTTTCTTAAGAAAATAATTTCATAGTAAATAATTAAACTAGGTAGACCAATTTGTCATCCAAGTATTCTTGATATTAGTCCTTGAATTGGCATTAATTAATTAATTAGTACTTAGTTCTTAATGTTATCACTAATATTAATGCCTAATAAAATGATTTAGGTTAAAATATGTCACCAAATATTACTTGACTAATATGACTAAACAACTTTTACCTTCGATACCCAATGCCATATTAGGATCCATGGTTAGTCATTGGGAAGTAATTGCCTTGCATAATATACATGTGTCTCATATTTGTACATTTGATTAATAAATAAATTAAATGCTAATCAAAGTATTAAAAAATTCATGTCCTTGTGAAAGATCTATTTTTTGAAATCCTTGCAATTGCTCTCAATTGGGGTGATTATATTGTAATTTATCAAAAGTATTTATTGCTAGTACTAGAAATACATGCAAAGATAATAGTCAAACAACATGTATACCTATTGCTTAACCATTTTCAAGTCCTTTGTATGTTTGAAATTCTAGCCACTTAAACCAGTTACGATCTACGTACATGAAAAACCAATTATGATCCAAATATGTGAATCATAACTATTGTTAGAACCTTAGATGTATCCATATTCAAAATTTCTACACTGCTTCGACTACCAAGACAAAGTAAACTGTAATGTGTAAAATGAACATAAATAATGTTTCACAGCAATGATGCCATATGATCCTTAGGCAAGGCATACATTATTTGCAAAGCAAATGTAACTTATGCAATTGTATTTATCTTCCATCACCTATAAATGTACATTGCATGCCATACATGTATCCCATATATGCATTGTAAATGTATATCATACATATTATTGACCTTGCAAATGTATAGTTTTAAGGTTTAGTTGCAAACCATATATGTATGTATACCAACTTACAAAGACTAATGCATTAAATAGTGATCCCAATAGCAAAAGTATTATTAGTGTATAGTATCCTCCATGCAAAACAAGTACATCTAAGATCCAATATAAAATTGGATCACCCATCACTAGGGAAGTGGAGGTGCAACCTCCCCTTTAAGCATTAGGCAATACTTTGGACCTTCTATGCTTTGCTAAACTTCAAAGAGCTCGATCCAAAATTGGCTCTAAGGTAAAGTGCATCACCGAGGATAATTTGCTACGTCACCCCCTTCCATCCATTTATACTTTTCCATAGGTGAAACAATCTTAAAGGTTTACCAAGAAGCACATGGAAACCTTGTCTCTCTTAACTCTTCATGCCCCAAAATCTGCACTAGGTTCTAGGTATTTTTTCCTTTGGATGATCACACAAATTCTTAGGTCTTTCACATTTTTGTAAAAAATGGTACATTGGCTATATTTCCTTAACCATCAGTATTATGTGGAGCATTTATATGACTAGCATTGATACCATGAGTTCCAAACACATAAGAATTAGCAAATGTATTACCAAACATACCACTTTGTATCCCAATATCATGTCAATATTTGTATACATTGGGTTTTCCATTCCGCTTGCCATACTCGAATACATGGGGCCTTGCATAGGTCATTGCACACCAAATATATTGGGTTTTCCATTCCACTTTCCATACTCGAATACATTGGGCATTGCATACCATGCATAGGTCATTTCACACCAAATACATTTAGTCATTGCATTCTGAGGCTTTGGCCATTGCTTGAAAAATGTACTTGCATTTCAAGGTGGAAGCATTGCTTGCCATTGCTTGGAAAATATATTTAGTCCTTGCATTTCAAGGCTGAAGCATTGCTGGCCATTGCTTGGAAAATTGAACCACTAAAATACCCCAAGTAAACTATATTGGCATGCATACATTTTTATCCAAAAACCATTGGATTAGCACTACTAAGTTGGCCTTGCATTCGCATTGATTGCCTAGTAACACCATTTGCTTTCACTCATTATCCAAATTTGGAACATCATCCTACTACCTTAGCTCTTTTTTCTATACATCCCCCTGTCTTGAAGCTCTAGAAGTCGAGTTTCTCTTTTTGCATTTGTTGCTCTCTTTCGAGGGGTTCAAAAAGCATACAAATTGAGGATATTTTGCCAATTGCACAAACATTTCAACTACTATTATCAGCTAATCTTTAAATTTGTCATTAAATTCCTCTTCCTTTTTAGTCGTCAGCTTCAAGAGGCCTCGAAAGACCCACATTTTGGTCTACACCAATATTATCAACTTGCTACCCACGATGAGTGCCTTGTCCAAGATTAGGCATTGTACTTCCCCAAGATTTTTTGAATTTTCGAATAGACATAATCATTGCTTGATTCCATCTCACTATATAAAAATATTCTTATTGTAATGCTCAGTCGATTACAGATTTAGGACTAAAGCATTCTTTTGACTTCCAATTAGGTACCATGGGCCCACCAATTCAAGGGAGTTGATGGTATCTTAGCAATGGAACCATGAAACCAACCTTCATTCTTAGATAAGGTGGTAAATAGCTTAATTAAGTACCAATTACAATATGCATAACATACATAAAGTTTGAATATATACACTTTACCACTTATTCTTAGATAATGGACTTCTTGTTGGACCCAAAAACTGGTGCCTCTTTCGATATTTCTTTAACTTGTATTGCCAAAGGTTGAAGGACATAGATCTAGCCCGATCTCATTGAATATTCGATATATCTTACTATCCATAGCAACCAACAAGCTTTCAAACCAATTTGTTCCTTGAGTTTCTTGGGAATTGGCCTTCAATTTGCTCCTTGGGAAACAAACTTAATGTTGACTAGCTAGCCTCTTGAGGTTCTTTGGAATCCCCAAATTTCAATAGTTAAATTTTAAGTACTAGGTCTTGAAATTCGAGCTCTCTTCCTAGGGTGGCTGGTAAACCCTAAATTTTGCATAAAATAGGATTTATAGTAGAAGTTCTTCAATTTTACCTTCTTGGGATTGAACTTGGTTAAGATCTCTTGATGGAAGCTATGAATTGGTTGAGAGAATATTTAATGTTGCCCTATTGTGAATGGTTGATTGACTAATCCCACCATGAATAAGAGCCCTACATGTAGAAATTCTTCAATTGTGCCCTCTGGGACTGAGGTTGATTGAGATCTCTTGATGGAAGCTATAAATTGGTTGAGAAAATTGAGATGAAGCTAGAAAGAAAAAAAATTCAAAGTTTCATCACTAGAATTGGCTAAAATTTAATGCTGTCCTATAGTGAATCAATGATAGACTACATTCTGTTATCAATAAGAGCCCCACATGCAATTGTTTACACTTGTGGGGCCCCAAAATTGCTATTACCTATCTTCAATGGCCTCTTGATCAACTTCTGGGGGCAGCTCTTTGACAACCTCCAATGGCTATGTTGATCACCAATGGTTGGAAGATTGCACCAATAACTCTCTCTCCTCCTCTCTTGACCTTTACAATACAAAAATGAGGTTCAATAATTCTCTAATAGCCCTTTGCCCCCTCTTGAATGGGAAATTTTTGCCATTTGGTAGCCTTCTAATTGCAAATTTCATTAATTTTTAGCCCAACTAAATTACTTTTTTGAATATTAATCTTTTGAATTAATTAAGTTGTTATTTCTTGCTAAAAAAAATAATTCTATCAGCCAACAATTAAATTGGCTAGGTCAATTTGTCATCCAAGTAACCTTGAGTGTTTATTAGCCCTGAAACTAGCACTAATTAATTAGTTAATTTTTAGTGCCTAGTGTTACCATTGACATTAATGGCTAATAAAATCATCTAGACCAAAATCTATCACAAGGTAGTACTTAGCTTATATAACTTATTACAACTTTTGCCTTTGACACCTACTGACATCATAGGGTTCTTGGCATGTCATTGTGAATTAACAACATTGCACAATACATGTACACCTCACATCTACACATTTGATTAATAACTAAATCAAATACTAAGCAAAGCATAAAAAAATTCACGTCCTCATGATGCAGCACATCCCATGCAATTGGAGTCAACACTTGTTTTTAAACTCTAGCCTTTAAACTTGATTAAACCAACTCCCTAGTACCTTGTTCATTTGTTTTATATCCTGTAGATGCAATGATCCTCAAAACCCTTTGGTGACATCCTCATAACTCTCGTAAGACAAACTCATTTAGTCTTTGTTTTGATGATGTTAGACTTTCTTTTGCATTGTGGAGAATTTCAAATTTGAAAGTTTAGTGTGTTTTTTCTACTTAGCCTTGCTGTCAATCTAGAACTTTGTAGCCTCTTTGCTACGTCATTCTCTTCACTCGTATTAGTTTCTTTAATTGGCAACTAGCGTTCTGAGCGATTCGCATGCATGGAACGCTAGGCTGCTTCGGGGCAGTGCCGTGCCATCGCACGGTAACTTTGCTCAACAATCCATTTCTCATATTTCTCTCTCCTCTTTTCCCTCTCCGTTTCTAAATTTTTTCTTCACCTTCTCTCTCTCTCTCTCTCTTCTCCCCCCCAATTCCCTATGCCTAACTCTCTCTCTACCTTTTCTATTTTAGTTTATTTTTTCTCCTCTCCTAGTTCTTTCTCCTCTCCTTTTTTTCTCTCCCTACTTTTCTTCTCTCCTTGCTTTTCTTCTCTCTCTCTCTCTCTTCCCCCTTCTCTCCCCCTTTCTCTCCCCACTCTCTCCTCTCTTTTCCTTCTCTCTCCCTCTTCTCTTTTTTCCTTTTTTTTCTTCTTCTTCTCTCTCTCTTCATTCTCTTTTTAAAAATTTTCTTCTCTCTCTCTCTCTCTCTCAAATTTTATCTTTCCTCTCTCTATTCATATTCTCTCTTCTTTTCCTCTCTCTCTCTCTCTCTCTATCTCTCTCTCTCTCCTCTATTTTTCACACTCTCTCTTTAAATTTGATATTTCCTCTCTCCATGTTCCCTCTCCCTCTCTCTCCCCCCTTCTTCTTTCACTTTCTTTCCCGCCTTAGTCTCTCTCTCTCTCTCTCAGATTAAAATTTTGAATTTAAAATTTCATTTATAATTAAAAATTTTAAAAAGGTTTTTAGAGCCACTAGAATGTTGAGCTCCTGTCATGACTATGCTACCCCACCTTCTGCCATTACAGCGACCCCCTGTCCATTCTACCACCTAGCTTGGCTTGCACAATGAACCCCCACACCACCTCCTCGAGCGTGCCTTACTTTCTTGCCATTTGCACCGGCAGCTCCCCCGCTTAGCTTGCCTCTCACCTTGCCTGGTCCACCACGCCCTCACTCTGATTGGCCATGCCCTACCCTACCTAGCCTTTCCACTACTGCTCCCTCGCCATTTTGCCATAGTTCTTCTAAACCATTGTGCCATTGCTTCCCTCGCCATTCCTCCAATGTTCCCTCGCCCTTGACTACGGAATTAGCAGCACCTATAGTTGCCATCTCAACCCCCACCGCACACCATTGACACTCCAGGCAGCATATCATAGTGACAAGATAGCTCGAGCAGCACCTTCATTGCCATGATTTTGGACATGAGGCATCTAAGTGTGTATGCTTTGGGGCTAAGGGCATGCAGCAGACGATTGCAGCGATGGATGATGATGGTTTCATCAAAGTCCAGCAACGCCGGGATAGGAGGGAGCTAGGGAACCAACAACATACATTGCCTTAGTAGGTGCGGTCCCAACAGCCTTAGCTGAGGAACCCCACTCCCTCCCTCTAACCAGCAACATACATTGCATGAACCCCACTCCCTCCCTCTAACCAGCAACATACATCGCCTTAGTGGGCGCAGTCCCAGCAGCCTTAGTCGAGGACCCCCACTCCCTCCCTCTAACTTGTCACATCACCCTCCTCCCTACCCCTGTGATAAACCTACACTCGTTACGCACTCAACACGGCAGAGAAAGGTAACACGATATATGAGCTCAAGGTATACTCTTGTATTATTCAATCCAAAAAGTGGGACAACATAGACACATCCCAGGACTACACCCTCATGACGCCGCACATAAGAGGGTTCACCACTGGGTATCAGGAATCACACATAGAATGGAAACAAGGCAGGGCTTTGAGTCACTACTACTCCCTATATAGGTGCATTCGGTAGCAACGGCATGGTATAGCTACAAAGCCCTTACACTCACCCCCGCTTACTGGATTGCTGTCCTCAGAAATCTAAGGGTAGCGTTTGTTATTTGACTCATCCGGGGTCTTAACACAGCTTTTCCTAGCAAGCTGGTCAGTGTTTGCGGTCTAAGGGGACTGCAGGGTCTTAACACAATCTATGCTATCAGGCTGGCCAGTGTCTGATGCACTAGGATTTGGGGGTCTTAACACAGCCTTTTCTAGCAAGCTGGTTAGTGTCTGTCCATCTAGATTGGAGAATTGGGGCTTTGTTTTTTGGAGTTATTTGATGATTGTTACCATGTGGGTCCACCCTCGACTCGATTACATTTGAGGAGTGGAGGCACGTTGGGGTCTATGATTGAGAACCGCATTGTTTTTTGGTTTTCTAGAGAGGCTCAAGGGTCGTTTGAAGGGGCAGGGGGTTTCTCCTCGAGCCAAAGGGCAAAGGCATCCTTTCCATGTTCGCGGGCCTCCGCTTCTGAGATCCAAGTGGCCTCCTTGAGTGGACGCATGCGCCACTTGGTGAGGTATTCGGGGAAGCCTCTTTGTTCCCGGCATCGGAGGATTGCTTCTACTGCGAAGAGACCGTTGGAATGGAGCATTGGTAGGCACCGTCCCCATTGGCTGTTGGGATAAAACCTGCGCAGAGGACGAGCATGAAACACTTTATGAATACGAACACTGTCTGGCAGGTCCAGTTTGTAGGTGACTTCGTTCAGTACTTGAGTGATTCGGTAGGGTCCATAGTAGTGATGATTGAACTTGGGGGTCATGTTTTTGGGAAGTGACATATTCTTAGAGCTAACTAGGACCATGTCTCCTTTGGCGAATAGTACAGCCTTTCTCGTCTTGTTTGCTTGCTCGGTCATGGTGATCTTGCTCTGCTTGAGGCTTTGCTTAGCTGCTGCATTTTGGTCTCTCCATTTCTTCAGGAATTCTTATGCATCTTGATCTTCCACTTTGGCCACTCCGGATGCTAAGGCCAGTGGGGTAATGACTTCTTTGCCTGTGGCTAACTCAAAGGGAGTGTACCCCGCCAAGTGGATGGAGGTATTATAGTGGAATTCCAAGACATCAAGGTACAAGGCCCAATCTTTCTGGTCCACTTGGGCATAGCTCTGGAGATAGTCTTCGATGCCTTGGTTGACCCGTTCTGTTTGTCCATCTGTCTCTGGGTGGAAGGATGATGAGAATCTCAATTGTGTTTCTAGGGTCTTGAAAAGTTCCTTCCACATGTCGCTCATGAATCTTCCATCTCTATCTGATACAATGGCCAGTGGTAAGCCATGAATTTTGAATACATGTGCGAAGAAGAGACGTGCTACCTCCTTGGCATTTAGTGGTGGTTTGCTGGGATGAAGTGGGCCTGTTTGGAGAAATAGTCCACCACTACAAAGATAATTGTGTACACATGGGACTCAGGTAGTTCCACAATGAAGTCCATGCTGATGACGTCCCATGGGCGGTTGGGTACCAGTAATGGTTGTAGTAGTCTTGCTGGTCTTGATCGTGGTGCTTTGACCAATTGGCAAGTGGGGCAAGTTTTGATGTAGTCTATTACTTCTTCCTTCATATTCGGCCAAAAGAACTGCTTCCTAAGGGCCTCCAAGGTTTTGCTTTGCCCTTTGTGGCCTCCAATTTTGCCATCATGTATCTCATGCAGGATGAGTTTCTTCAACTCCAAATTGTTGGGGATATACAATCTCTTGCCTAAAAATAGGATACCCTCCTCTAAGGTGTACATTCCATGTGGGGTCTTCTTTGCTTCCACATCTCTGATTATCTTGTGCATTTCTTGGTCTTGCTCTAGGGCCTCTTTGACTAGTTCTATGAAGTTGCTTGCTGACCACACTGACAGCTTTCAAGTCAGCTTTCCAGCTCAAGGCATCTGCTATCTTGTTAGTGGAGCCGGGCTTATGCTTAATCTCTAGGTCGAATTCTGCTAGGAAGTCTGGCCAGCGGGCTTGCTTTGCCGATAATTTGGGTTGAGATTGGAAGTATTTGAGGGAGATATTGTCGGTGAAGACTATTGTATGCTTGTCTTGAATGTAGTGCTTCCATTTTCTAAGGCAGTGGATGATTGCCAACATTTCCTTTTCATGTGTGCTCCATCTTGTTTCAGCATCGATACATTTCTTTGACTCATAAGCAATGGGGTGACCTTCCTATACCAGTACACCTCCTATGCCATAGTCGGATGCATCTGTAGAGATTTTAAAGGGTTTGGCGAAATTCGGCACCCTTAGGACGGGAGTTTGGCTCATGCACTTCTTCATCTGCTCAAAGGCTTCCTGTTGCGCATTCCCCCATGTAAAAGAGTGATCTTCTTTGGTGAGGTGGGAGAGGGGGGCAGTGATGAGGCTGTAATCTTTGATGAATCTCTGACAAATTTTTGTGAAGCCGAGGAACTCCCGCACTTCTCTTATAGTTTTCAGTACAGGCAATCTTTGGACAGCTTCCACTTTCTTAGGATCCACTTTGATTCCATCTGCTCCTACAATAAAGCCTAAGAACTTCAACTCTTTCACTGCGAACTTACATTTTTCAAGCTTGGCATATAACTGATGTTGCCGCAGTTTCTCAAAAACTCGGCATAAGTGTTGCTTGTGCTCTTCTAAGGTTTTGCTGTAGACTAGGAGGTCATCTATGTAGATAATGACAAAGATATCTATCTCTAGTCGAAAGACTCCATCCATGAGGCCACAAAATGTACTCGGTCCATTACTTAGGCGAATCCTAATACTAACCACTCAAAACTACCATATCGGGTGCGGAAGGTTGTTTTTGGAATATCTTCTTCAGTTATGCGGATTTGGTGGTATCTTGAACTAAGATCAATACGGCTAAAGTACTTGGCCCCGTGTAGTCTATCTAAGAGGTCTTCCACTAGGGGCATGGGGTATTTGTTTTTTATGGTGATTTTGTTAAGGGCCTTATAATCTACACAGAGTCTAAGTCCCCCATCCTTCTTCTTTACAAATAACACTGGGGCACCAAAGGGGGATTTGCTAGGGCGAATGAACCCTTGTTCTTCTAGTTCATGTAGTTGCTTCTTCAATTCCATGAGCTCGGTGTGGTTCATGCGATAGGGAGCTCGGGCCGGTGGGGCAGACCCTGGGATCAGCTCAATTTTGTGATCCACATCTCGCCTGGTTGGTAGACCCTTGGGTAGCTTAGCTGGCATTACATCTTTGAATTCTTCAAGTATTTTTACCACCTCTGTGGGAGCTCTCGCTCAACCACCAAGACCCACGGACCACTTATTGTTTCAAGCGTTCCTAGCCAAGCACTAATGGCTATCTCTCACATAGCCAACACGCCATCCATATCTACTGGTGTAGTGAGCTTACCTCCATGACGTTTGAGTTACCTCCTCTCCCACGCACTCCGGTAGCAAGTGTAAGCTTCAAGCAAGCTCCATCCTCAAGCTCCACGCTCCAAGCTCCATCACCGCGAGCAAGAGAAGAGAAGAGAAGAGAAGAGAAGAGAAGAGAAGAGAAGAGAAGAGAAGAGAAGAGAAGAAGAGAGGAGAAGATGGAGAGCTTCTCCACCCCATGGTTCCTCACTCTCACACACTCACTCCTTCACACTCTCACACTCCCTCTCCCAAGCACAAGCTCAAGCAAGTAAGAAGAAGAAGAAGAAGAAGAAGAGGAGAGCCACTTTTTGCCACACACAAGAATGAGCTTCTCATTTACTTTTCAACTTTATATACAAAACCCTAAATCCCTTTTGGGCGGTCATCCCCTTTTCCCCTTTCTTACATGGCCGGCCGTAGGCCCTTTTTCCCATTGTTCTTCTCTCTCCCTAGCTTCCTTTCCACCGCCCATCTACATTTTACAAATTGCATGGGTGAGAGCCCGGCGCTCCTTGAATTAAACCATGATGCGCTTGCGCTATTTTACAATAGTTTTGACTTGCGCTTTTCCTTGTGCGCCTTTGCCTTGGCCTTTGTCTTTGTCTTCTGTTTTAGTTTTCTGGATTTTCCACCGCCTGACACTCTTTTATAAGATTTCAGGGCATGCCTTTGTATTTTAAAATGCACCTTTCCCCTTTTGCATTTGCTCTGGACTTTTTAAGGTTACCCTTGTGCTTTTGACCTTTTCTCCTCTTCTTTCTTCAGTCAGGCTACCTTTTTTCCGCCTTTGCCCTGCGTCTTTTTCATTTCCTTTTGCTTTCTTCATGTTGGGGTTAACATTACCCCCCTCCTAGATGAGTGCAAGTCCCATGGCACTCTGCGTCGAAGGTAGCATGCGGAGCTTGCACTGAAGACATGGGTGGAAGGGTTGTTGTGGGTTGCCTTGGAGGAGCTCTTATGTTGGTGTGGAGGAAGGGTGTGGGTGGCACTGTGCTGTTCCGATCGGCTGGTGATATGATTGTGGTAGGTGGCGATAGGGCTACTCGTTGTTGGAAATGGCCACTCATGGCTGGCACAGGGTTTAGTGTGCGTGGGATGCTCATGGTGGATCCTGCTTGTGATAATTTGCGGGTGGTTTGCATGATGAAGTAAAGGACAAGAGTTCAGAGTTGAGTGTTGATGTAGAGCTGACGGCGCTTCCGTTGGAGTCTTTAATACCTGCAATTGGAAAACCTCTCAGGTGGTCTCTCCCTAAGGGGTAGTGCTAGCTTTCATAGCGTGCATGAGACATATTTGGATTAGTTTGGGAGACATGTCAAACTCTAAGCAAGCCTGGAGTATTGTCCTGCACTTGAGGACCCAAACTGTGTATAGAGTTTGGTGCAGATATTATGTGAGTGCGCGTGCATACTTAGATATTACGTAGTTAGAAGGCCGTGGGCTAGGTTCTCGTAACAATGTGTGGATGAAACAAAGTTGTCCCTGTTGAGAAGTTCTCGTGAAGGTGTATGAGACATCCTTTGCTTGTGACTGCACGACGTAGCATAATTGAATACAGGGACACCGCACTTTCGATAGCTTGAAGCTATTGGACTTTCTTTGTGGAGGACGGTGTACTTTTCATGGCCAATCGTGCAGTGCTTACCACCATTGATCGCAATGGTATTAAAGCAGAGTGCCAGAGGGGACTGTGCAAGTCGGTCAGGGTGACATGTCTAACCATAGGTGAGACAAGCTCCCTTAGTATGTCCTGCCCTTGATGTTTGCCCTGAACTATTGTGGGTGATGCTAGGGGGTTAGGGGACTAGGGACGGAGCGAGCCGACCAAGGTCACTGGACGCACCTAACTTAAGGACCCCTAGGTACAATGCTGTGATCGTGGATGCTTCTTATTTCTCCGTTTTTTTTTTTGCCAAAGTACAAACACTGCAATATGCTGAGGCTATGAGCCTTTTTGGCTGGGAAATGTCAAGCCTAGAAGGCTCAGGAAATGGATATGACAATGATGATTGTGCCCGAGCCTCGTTGTTAGGGGAGCCATTGTCGCGATATTGGTGCGATTGCGGGGACACCCGTCATGAGCTCATTGTAGCGCTTGGCCTAAGAAGAGAGTGTAGCCCATGACTATGCTTTGGTGCGTGCGATGTGGGTACTCGCAAGGGTGATTTTTTGCATTCCGTATCGTGGCTGTGTTGCGATTCGTGTGCGGTTGGTGGTCTTGCAGTGGCCTAGCCGTTGGACGCGTTTGCGCGAAGACCTGTGTCATCCTGCATCCACTTGTCACTTCGTGAGAGTATATGCTCGCTTGCATTAAGTACATCAAACAAATGCAATCATGTTAAGACATAATTTTTCAAAATTCTATGATGTCTATTGGGATGCCTATTTCATTACTTGTTAAGGTCGCATACATTAACGAGAGGTAACGGGAATGTGTACAAGTGGGGATCTTGCCCCTTTACTCATTAAAAAAAACAAAAAGTTATGGCATGCTGACTTGTTGAGCTACTTGTACATCATAGGGGTTTAGTCGATAGGTACGAGGTGGGGTGAGTCCGATTGGCTAGGCGACCGAGACGGTGCTAGTGTGGGGCTCCTGTGAGGCTGGCCAGGGAACATGTCGGTTGGGACATGAATGGTGTAGTCCCAGGCTGCTACCGTTTCCAGAATATATTTAAACAATTCATTAAATTTTGCCCTATCCCGGGCTGCCTTGTCACTTCGTGAGCACCTAGTGCCCGAGCGTGCGTTGGGGGTCTGTGCAACTGGCGTTGCCACATGCTGCGCATTTCTTTGAGTCTCGACTTTCTTGGCCCAGGGATTCTTCGGCCTTCATTCGGGATGGTGTCGCTTAGGACCTCGCTTCTTTGCATACCTTTTGAGGGCGGGCACGTAGCGCACCAGTGGAGGGGCACGTGCCGCATGTTTGTGTTGCCCGCGAAGAGTGTCTCTGCAAGCCAGCTGATCGTGGTTCTCCATGTTTTTCTTCTGGAACCCTACAAAATGCAATCCAAGAGTTAGGCTTTGATACGGGATAAGAGCGTTCCCATAGGAGGGACTTGGTGTGGGTTGTCAAACGTATGTGATTAAAAGATGAGGTGTGGAACATGCTTGACTCTTGTAATGGTGTCCCTCTGGCCGCTAACTACGAGAAGGTCTTGACTCATGCCGAGTTGGATCGGTTGGTGGTTCTGCGTTTGGAAGGCTCCTCCTTGGAAGGATAGGTTGGGGAGGGGGTTGTGTATAGAGAGAGAGAGACTGTGCCCTGCTTACCTCCTTAGGGATGTTGGACAGAGCTACCATGATGGTAATGCGGAGCACATACTCTTTGCTCGGAGGCGGGCATGATCTGGCGAACGTGGACCGGCCTAGCATAGCTTGGTAGCCCTGACTTGTCTGTCTGTGCTTGACTTGTTATGGCTTGTGTGTGTTGATAATGTCTATACACGGTGATACGAAAATCATTGGATATATATGTGTACATACATTTGTCCGAGCCCTTGTCGCTTCACTAGGATAGAAACCAATGGTAGAACTCAAGATTGTACTGAAGCGTGGCACACACATCTAGCACACATGGTAGCTTACTTAATACTGATAAATATTTCGCCCCATCGAGTAGCATGGAACCTTGTTCGAGTCTACTGGCGACATGTAACTCCTCCTCAGTGAGAACTTTATCAAACAGAGGGTTTTCTTGGCCTGGTTCGGCCGAGTCTTTGCCCCGAATGGCAGTCAACACTTGAAGGAAAGTTGGTGCCACATAGGTTGGGTCTCTTTAGGATCGCCATTTGGCCAATCGCTCCTCAGATATTGTCATGATTTGAGCCCCTAGTTCAGCCTTTGCAACGTGGATTTCACACCAACGCTGCTGAAATCGACTCTAGCCTGCTGACAGTGGCTTCTACGAGATTCGGTTGGCAGAGCACTTCATTGAACGTGACGGTTAAGCGCAGTTCGTCAGCTTCCTCGCCCGAGATGAGTCGCAAGCATTCGTGTAGGAGCCTGCTATAGTGCTCATCAAGGTGTTCCTGCTCTTTCCAAGATAAAGGGAAGGGCAAGTAATCTCCAAGCTGATCCTTGGGGATTGTGCCCATGTCCGCAAGGACATAAACTCATGTGAACACCTTGAGCTTAGCATCCAACTCAGTTAAGCATTCTGCGACACCTCTATGTTCAACGAGGGCTTTCTCGATTGCTATCTCATGCAAGGTTCTAGGAGTTTGCCTAGGCTTTAGCATAGTTGGGGGTTCAGGCTTATATGAGCAAGATTGGTCAGCGCTAGGATTGCTCATGCTCTTGGGGTTTCCATGTTTCTCTTGAGGCTTTGTTATTGCGTCATGGTTTTCCTTGGGTGTGACTGGTGTGAATTCGTCACCCTGTCGTGACAGTGATGTATCCACTCTTGATTTGTCAATGCGAGTTCTATTGTCAGTGGATAGAGTGTTGCAAGCAGCCATTGATGGTAACGACTGCTTTGATTTGTCGGAGCACACATATGTGCCTGAGGTTTCACTGCTATTAGAAGAGGCATCAGTGGGCTCATTGGTGGATGGACTCAATGCTTTATTCATCAGCTCTCTAGCACTCTTCGTCCCAATGTTCTTGGGATCCACAACCACCTGCAACTGTTGTTATTTTCGCTGTTTTCTCATCTTTTTCTTAGTCAGTGCAGGTGCATCTAACGGCTCAGGACCTTGGGTTAGGTCGACCGCTGATGTGCTTGGTTGGGCCTCAGCATTTCCCTTCTCTAGTGTGTCCTCATGGGACCTAGTCATGGCCTGCGGAGTAGCCTTGCCAGGTTGCATGGGTACAACTGTCTCCCTTTTGGGAGAGTCTAGCTCTTCCGCCCGTTCCCCTATGCTTAACCCCTCCAACCCAGGTTTTAGGCACTTTGGAAGTACTGGAGTTGTTAAGGAGGTAGGCCGTGACACCTCCTTCACAGGTAAACTACTAAGGACACGTTCCGCAAGGGGCATTGTCACAGCCAAAGGTTGTGACGGCTGTGATCCCTGATTTGAAGTACTAGCAGCTAGTTTGGTGGACTTGCTACTATTGGTGGATTGCGGTATCCGGTCCTTAAGGCGATCGGAGGTGGTCGCGTCTTTTGTTGCCCTTTGAGCATTCATCTGTGTAGATCGATGAGTTGATCTGGTCACATTGGGTTGCACATGCATATCCTTGGGCCGAGAGACACGGATAGTGTCATGTCCCCCCTCTTGGATATTTGAAAGCCTTGATGGAGATAGAGATTGAGAGTGAGCAGCTGCCATTGACGACCGCTGTTGTGCTTCCTGTGTCTGTTTGGAAAAAGAGGATGTAGGAGATTTGGGACTCCTACGTGGGCTTGGCACTGCCTGGAGAATTTGCTCGTGATTGTTAGACGATTCTGTCATTAGCTTTGTTGAGCAATCAGCCTCATCTTGAGCAATGTTGTCCCTGTGGTGCTCATTATTCTCTTGGGAAGTCAAAGGCTCCTTGGGCGCTAGTGGACCTTGTGCACGCTCGACAGTTACCTCTGATATCTGCTTGCTAAGTGCGCTAGGATGGGGATCTACTTTTTGATAGGCCATGTTTGGTTTCTTGATTTCAATAGTGAGGGGCTCAATCATTCCAATATTTTTGGTTTGAGACTTGGATTTTCGTTTAGGTTTCCTCCTACGCCTCTTTGCTTTGGACATAATTTGGGCTTCTAACAGAGGTGGTTTAGCAGGGGGTTTTGGTACCCAAATCCATTGATTGCCTGCATAATACCCTTGAGCATGAAGCAACACCTTGGATATCCATCGTGGCGTTGTGCTAGCTCTCCATCGATGCCTTTGTCTGTAAGGCTTGGGCTTCTTTCGTGGTCTTCTACGATATTTGTAAGTCCAAACCCTATCTTTGGCCTTGTCTCCTAACCTTTTTGTTTCAAGCATGGCCTCACTCACTAGTTCTTGTTGTTCGACTCTTCCAACAAGCCCTTGCTCTCCTTAATAGGCTTGACTGTTATGTCAGCACCTTCCTTGCCTTTCCCTCGAGGTTCGTTGAGGTCACCCTTGCTAAAGGTTGTAACTATCCTCACACCCGGTAGTGTCAGGTGTATCCTCTGTTCTACATAGTCAGCCTCACATTTGGTCGCCCTTTTGAAGGGTCTTCCCAAGAGGGGTTCCTTACCATATTCAGCACCATTTGGAGGAACATGAAATAGGATAGGCAAGCTTTCAGTTTCAATTGTTGCAAGGATATTGCACTTCCCTATGAGTGCTTGTGGAGGTCCCCCATAAGGGCTAAGAGTTGCATTAGTCAGTGTCAGCTCTTGTTGGCCTAGTAGGGTCCACGCCTCATAGGTCAAGACATTAAAATTTGCTCCTTCATAAATCAGAGCATCGATAGTATGCTCTCTTTTCGAGGTGAGTTTGACCCTAAGATAAGCAAGTGGTACTATGTCTTCATCTTCCGGGTCTTGGCTTGTAAATTTAAGCCTTTTGACAAATGCCCTTGAGTCCCCAGCTGCACGGCCAGATGTGGATTCTCCATCGATGTCTTGGCTCGTTAGTGCAGAGCTATTCAAGGAGCATCTATTGTCAGAACTGTCATATCTAGTCATCTCTGCATTGGTAGCTTGACGATGTTGCATTCCACTTTGACTAAACGTAGTTTGAACACAATGCACGTGTGTCCTTGTAGCGCGGCCTTTTTGCCCTTGATGGCTAGATCAGCCCGTTGTTAAAGTTCTAGGGTCTTTGTTTGCCTCTATTCGAGTGCGGGCTTCTGGTTGCTCCTCCGCAAGGGAGCCTCCATGCTCGCATAGGGCCATTACTGCCCGAGGGTCTAAGTTGGAGGGCCTGTCACAGTGCACGTTCTCTCTCCAACCTAGTTGGGGTGGAAAAGGAGGGGGTAGGGCCCCCTTTGAGGGGGTCCTAGAGGCGATCCCCTCCTCGACCGGCATGGTCGTTACAGTAGGCACCATGCATAGCTTGGGGGATCGTTTCGCCAAATCTTGAACCACTTACTCGAGGGTTCGGCCCAGTCCTGGGTCTGCAGTGCACCTTTCGTTCTATGTAGTCTGCGGGGTCAATTTTGGGGCTCGACGCTTTTTTTCCACTTCGTTGCCTCGTTCGTTTTTGGGTCTAATCAGGCTTTCCCCCTCGACGGATTGTGCCTAAGTCCCTGGTCTTGTAATTGTCTGCCTCTAGCTCCTAAGCGGTTGCACCCTACGATTTTGCCTATTCCATGTGCCATAATAGCGTTCTGAGTGTCCCTAGGGCTTCCGACAGTTCGCGCTGTTGAGGGTTGGCTAGGGGTTAGGTCAAATATCTGAAAAATTTGATAAAAAGTTGCACTCAGACCAATTGGTCCAAATTACAAGGTCCGAGTAGGTCACTCGGACGGGGCCGAGGGCGAATTTCAGGGTTAGACTTGGACTGTTTTGATTCGGACGGCCGAATGGCAAATTCGCACAAGGTGATTTGGATGGGCCAAATGGCAAATTTGGACAAGGTGATTCGGACAGGCCGAATGGCACTTGGGCCGAGGGCCGAATGTGGAGAGTGGCCGAGGGCCGAATTTGAGGCTCGGACGGGTCGTTCAGACGGGCCGAGGCCGAATGTGCCACGTGGCCGAAAGTTTGACTCGGACAGGCTGAATGGGTGGACTCGGACGGTTTTGATTCGGATGGGCCGACTAGGGTTTGGGCCGAGTGGGCCGAGTGACAAGGGCCGAGGGCCGATTCTGGGACTAGGACTAGAGTCGACGTGAGTGGACGCGCCGAATGCCGTGCGTGTTTTCGCCGAAGCTCGCAAAATTTGTCGTGCAGGGCGTTGGGGGCCTTCCCCCTTGTCGAGCAACTCCAGATTGGTCCTACTACTGTAGGGGGAGGTGTAGAATTACCTGGGCTAGCCGAAGATCTCCCTTATGCCAAGATTGAAGCAGATTTTCTCGCCAAGCTTTCCTCTTCTCTCCTGCTCTCTTGAAACCCTGCAATGCACAATGTGGCCTTTCTTGCCACTTTTGGCCCTTATAACCTCTTCCGGGTATGGTATTGGCACCCCCAATAACTCACTTACCGACCTTAGGCATCACAAGTAAGTTTTTTACCACTTTTGGACGATTCTTGCCCTGTTTTTACCCTATTTTGCAACAATAACCCTAATGCTTGTTTTCTTTGCTTTTCTTTATTTTCTCCTACTCTAATGCACACAACTCACAAAGTAAATACCTACTCTACTCTACCTCACTACATAACTCTCAAAAAGCAAAAAACTTGCTTCCCAAGGAGATCAAATACCATCTTCAACCCCCTCACTACCTACCTATCTCAAGCACCGGTTCGGGGAAACCCTTATTTTGATGCTCGATTCGAAGCGTGCAAGCGCTCAAGGCTTGAATCCGTTGGTCCTGGCAAAACGGAACCAAAATGTGGGAGCTCTCGCTCAACCGCCAAGACCCACAGACTACTTATTGTTTCAAGTGTTCCAAGCCGAGCACTAATGGCTACCTCTCACATAGCTGAAGCGTCATCCATATTTACGGGTGTAGTGAGCTTACCTCCATGCCGTTCGAGTTACCTCCTCTCCTGCGCACTCCGGCAGCTCCATGATCCAAGTGTAAGCTTCAAGCAAGCTCCATCCTCAAGCTCCATGCTCCAAGGTCCATTACTGCGAGCAAGAGAAGAGAAGAAGAGAGGAGAAGATGGAGAGCTTCTCCACCCCACGGTCCCTCACCCTCACACACTCACTCCCTCACATTCTCACACTCCCTCTCCCAAGCACAAGCTCAAGCAAGCAAGAAGAAGAAGAAGAAGAAGAAGAGGAGAGCCACTTTTTGCCACACACAAGAATGAGCTTCTCATTCACTTTTCAACTTTATATACAAAACCCTAAATCCCTTTTGGGCGGTCATCCCCTTTTCCCCTTTCTTACATGGCCGGCTAGGCCCTTTTTCCCATTGTCCTTCTCTCTCCCTAGCTTCCTTTCTAGCGCCCGTCTACATTTACAAATTGCACGGGTGAGAGCCCAGCGCTCCTTGAATTAAACCATGATGCGCTTGCGCAATTTTACAATAGTTTTGACTTGCGCTTTTCCTTGTGCGCCTTTGTCTTCCGTTTCTCTTTGCCTTGGCCTTTGTCTTTGTCTTCTGTTTTAGCTTTTCGGATTTTCCACCGCCTGGCACTCTTTTATAAGATTTCAGGGTGTGCCTTTGTATTTTAAAATACACCTTTCCCCTTTTGCATTTGCCCTGGACTTTTTAAGGTTGCCCTTGCGCTTTTGACCTTTTCTCCTCTTCTTTCTTCAGTCGGGCTATCTTTTTTCCGCCTTTTCCCTACGTCTTTTTCATTTCCTTTTGCTTTCTTTGTGTTGGGGCTAACAACCTCTGTGTTCCTGCTCTGTTGTCTGGGTTTCTTGCCATTTTCTTCTTCTTCAATTGGTTGGATCATACACAGATAGACCATATCTCCTTGTTTGATTGATTTTTCAACCTGCTTGGCGCTGCATGTCATGATATGTGGCCTGATAACGGTCCCTTGGACCGGGGCATTTTGGGTCTGGCCCTTTGGTTGGGTTGTAGTTGGCTTCACTGTTTGGCATGATACTCCTGGCTTATTCTCCTTCATTTGCACTTTGATTGGGGTCCTGCCAGGCAGTTGCATTCTTTCACAAGGTACTCTGATGCCTTCTCCTTGCATATCTAGCATCATTTCATTTACACCTTTACCAAACATTGCAATGACATACTTGTCATAGAATTCCAAGCCCAGTATCACTTCAAAATCATCCATGGGGATTACTAAAAATTTGGGTTTTGCTTTCCACTTGTCGGTTTCTACTTGGACTGCAAAGACTTGTTTCACTTCCTTGGCTTCTCCTTGTGTGAATGTTACTGTTAATCCTTTTGGGGCCTTCGATAGTTTTAATCCATGTTTTGCTGCACACCCTGGTGTCATGAAGTTGTGTGTTGCTCTTGTGTCCACCATGATAGGTTGGTTACCTTCGCCCACTCGGCCTTTGATGTATAGATGGTAAACTGCCGCTACTCTAGCTGCCATGCATTGGGGTCGGGCACTAACTGTCCCTACCCTTGGGTGGTCCATGCTTTCCTCACTTCCATTTGGGATTTCTTGGATGCGCGGTGGTTGTGGTTCTTCTCCTCCATATGCGCTAGTTGCATTCACCCTTGATCCACTTGATGAAGCTGTATCTTCTATTAGGAATTTGTTTTGGTAGTGTGGCACCCGCATCTGAAGCATCTAATTTTGACGGACGGGCCTGGGGGTCTCCACCATGATGTATTTGATCCTGTAGGTCGATACAATGTGCTAGGGGTTGGCCTATAGTGATTGTTTCCCCATCTTCCTGCTGTTCCTCTTGGTATTAAAGCGGTTTGTGACACGGTTGTGGTGGTGGTGGTGTTTTGGCTCCTTGTATCTGTGAATGCCCCTCAAGGGGCATTGGGCCTTTGGTTCCATGAATTGTTGTTATTGAAGGTGTTGTTGAAGTTGTTGAACTTGCTTGGGTTCCCCTGTGCTGTTCTTCTACCTTCCATGTCCACTAGTCTTTCGGCCATTCTCATGGCTTCTGCTAAGCTTGTTGGCTCCTGTCTCTCCACATCTCTTCTAGCCCATTCTTGCATCCCAAACAAAAATCCATGTAATTTAGTGTATGTATGCATGTTTGGTAGTTGCAGCATGATCTGCCTATATTTGCTAACATATTCTTTCATCTTCCCCTGTGTTTGTTTGAGGTTCCTCCATTTATCTCACATTGAATTTTTCCATCTTTGGAATGAAGTAGTCCTTCAATTCTTCCTGGAGTTCTTCCCACGAAAAGATGGTGTGGCCTTGCTCTTGTTCCAGTAGGTACCAATTGGCAACGTCCTCCTCCAAGTAAATGGCTGCCACCTCCACCTTCCTGTCTTCAATTATTTGTGAATACTTCAAGTACCTGTCCACCTCTGTGATCCATTTCTCTCTCCCTTGTACTTGGCTGGTTGGGGCATTTTGAATTTTCCATAATCATCTTCTGAACTATCACTATCTTCCTCCTCTTTACGGTGGTACTTCTTCTCATTCTTCTTGTCTTTCTTTTTACTTCCTAATTCTACTACTTTCTCCTTCTCTTTCCTTGTATCTTGCGCCCTCCTAGATGTCTCCTCTCTACCCATTCTATCCATCTCCTCTTGCATTCTGTGTCTTTTCTCCTCTTCTTGTTGTTGTATCACCCATTCTCTATAGCACTGCTCCACTTCTAGTTTTTCCTTCCTTTCTTCCTCCTCTTCCTTCATCTGCATGTTCCTCCATATTGAATCTAGCATGCCTGACATACCATCTAATTGTCTTTCCAGTCCGGCCACCTTCTCCTCTTGGGCCACTCTCCATTCTTGCCCTCTACTCTTCTTCCTCTCCTCCATTGTTGGGAGGGTGACGTTCTCCCTTTCGTCCTCCATGTGGTTGGTGGTGGTGTTGACATGGGGAAGTCACGTTTCGCCTGTGGTGGTGTGGGTCGTGCCGCAGGGAAGCCGCATCACATCTTCAGACGGTGGGGTGTTGAGGTTGGGGCATCACACCGGGGGCCGACGTGACGTGGGGCGATGCGACGGGAGGTGACGCGACATGGGGCGTCGCGCTGTAGGTCATTATGACTTCGATCTCTTCGGGGCACTGGATCTTTCCTCCCGCTTCCGTGAGCACTCCTTCACTTTGAGCAAGAGTCATTCTGATACCAAGTGTGATAAACTTGCACTCGTTACGCACTCAACACGACATAGAAAGGTAACACGATATATGAGCTCAAGGTATACTCTTGTATTATTCAATCCAAAAAGCGGGACAACATAGACACACATCCCAGGACTAAACCCTCGTGATGCCACATAAGAGGGTTCACCACTGGGTATAGGGAATCACATGTAGAGTGGAAACAAGGCAGGGCTTTGAGTCACTACTACTTCTTATATAGGTGCATTTGGTAGCAATGACATGGTATAGCTACAAAGCCCTTACAACCCCAATCGATTCACTCAATGCACATTCTTTACCCGCTCTAGAACACCTAGTCACTTGCATGGGGCCACTCCACCCCCACCCCCACACCCACCCCCACCTCCACCTTTGTACATTGTGCCCCCCACCTCCCTATTGCCACTCTGCACCCCTCCACATTTGCACCTCTAAACATTGTGCCCACTCAGGCTCTAATGCTCCCCACTTATACCTTGCATCCATGGGTAGTGATGAGCTACACACACCCATGTCCTCCCTTGGACACGAGCTGAGAGGAGCCCTTTCCAATTTGCTACTAGCCATGTTGCCCCTATAGCAAGCCACGCCTTTCCATGACACGCTCAATTTCTACCATAGGAGTTTTATCGCTATGGTTCTTGGACGTGCATGATAGTTATGTGTTATTGGAAATTCCCACTACCTTTGGAGGTGGGGATCTTCATAAATTGCAAGTCTAGGAGTGGCAATGTGCATGTGTCGACCCCTCATGTGATGGGTTGAACTACTCCTTTCTTAAGATTACAACTCTAGCATATGGAGTCAGGCTTAGGTGAAGGATGTTTTATGAGAATAGGTGTTTGAGCATGCTTCATAGTGGCTTGGAGAGCTAGGGTTGGAGTTACTTCTAGGGTAGTGCCCAAGATGCAAGATGCACATTTAGTGGTGGTATGGTGTAGAGTTTCCACACCTTTGTATCCTTGGTGCCTCATTGTAGTGGAGGTTACCAATGGATGTGATCGATTGACCATTGGTCTAGGCTATCCAATATTACCAAGCCTCAGAGGCTCGCTTAAGAGCTCGTCTCTTGAAGGCACTCACAATGACTCAAGGAGCAAACATCACCCCCCTTGAACCACCATGGGGGAGCGCAATTTTCCCTCTAAGCCTATGGCCAAGCACCATTGCATGGCACATAGCTCCTTATCCCCTTCGTCTTTGACCATGCAAAGTAGAAGCACATTCTGCAACCCATAATGTTTCCTCATGCATATAAACATGTACCCTACAACAATCTCCACTTTAGTTGGGCACTAGATACCAAGAAGCTTATTGTTTGGAAGGAGTTATAGTCGGCCCTTGCTCTCATACTTGTTAGGAGAACTCTAATAGTGTCCATGGTAAGAGTGGTGGAGTATGTACCTCAATCGGCCCAAGCCTACTTTCTTGTGTGCATGACCACATGAAAAATCTTGCAAGAAGGATCTTGTAGGTTAGGCTAGACATGGGGGATTCATGCATTGGGATCCTTAATGTTTACGCACATAGGTCTACCCATGCATGCACTAACTTCTAGTTAGAGATTGTGGTTGGATTGCCAAAGGTGAACTCTTGGATGGTTGGAGGTGATTTCAAGAACTTCAAGACCCTAGAGGATCACCATGGTAGAGGTATGGGTTGCCAATGCATTATACTTGAGGAGCAACGGCCCTAGGAGACCTTTGTCTTTGGAGTAGGAGCGCATGTTGTTTGAAATGACTCGGTATTCCAAAGGTAAGTTGGTTCTTTGGACTTCTCATGGAGATACACATGGTTGGGTAGTATCTTGTACATATTTGGAATAGGGAGTGGGCACATGATGGAGGGATTGCACTAGATGTAGTTGGGGCCATGGGGGAGTCGAGTAGGATTTGTTAGGAGGTAGCTCTTTGGGCCCGAGAACACTGCTAAAGGAAGTGTTATGTCCCCAAGCCAAGTTAAACAACATGTGCATTAATGTCCAACTAGGGAAAGTTCCCAAAGTATAAATGTTTGACTTAACTATAAAAAATCATGGGGTATATGAATACATGATCAAAACATGGAAGTAGTATATATGTAAGCAATGGCCTAAGAATAAAGGAAAAAGATTGAATTAGTATAGATCTAAACTATAAAGTATGATAACTTTATCAACTCATTTTTCCAAAAACATATAAACTCTCACTCATTGTCATCATGGAAAGTATGTTGCGATCAGTCATGTATTAGATGAGTGTATTGAACTGATGAAGAGGGAGTGATCCTTATTAGCATAATTGCCATGTTTCCAATCGAAAAGAAGGAGAAAAGACAAGTTTTTTGGGGACTAGAGACAATGCGCACACGTGTGCGCACGCACACACACGCACGCACGCACGCACGCACGCACCCACGCACACGCACCCGCACACGCACACGCACACGCACACGCACACGCACACGCACACGCACACGCACACGCACACACACACACACACACACACACACACACACACACACACACACACACACACACACGCACACGCACACACAGGGAGAGAGGACGGAATGATCTGGCTACTCTCAGTTGGGAAAGAGAGAGATGATCGCCATGAAGGAGAGGAGAAGCTAACTTCAACTCCCCCTCCCCCATGCAATCAATTGTTAGCTCCAAACCCACATTGCATAAGGACTATTTATGCTTGAAGTTTGATATTCCCTTCCTTTTTCTCCAATTGATGAGAGAGAGAGAGAGAGAGAGAGATTTTGAAGGGACAATTCAATCGGAGTTCTAGCTTAGTCTTCCCAACAAATGTGCCCTCTCTATGGTTCCATTTGATTCATAAAATTATTCTTTTTTCCTATTATATATTCACTTTCCATCGCATTAGGGGAGATCTTAGGTCTCGAAAATGCATTGTAAGAGATCCTAGAGAGATAATATTTTAAGAAATAAAAATCATTTTGAAGTTTTTTAAAAAGTGTATATTTTCATGAATAAACATATCTAATATTATAATATTCTTGTGGCTTGCATCAAGCCTAGAAATGTAGGCCGCCATAAAGATGATGATGAATGACTAAATGAAGATCCTACCTTGTCTTGATAGAAGTGAAAGCGATTATTCAATCTGAAATTTTTTGACATTGGGTTACATCCCTCCATCCTAATTTTCTCTTTGCCTTCTTCTCCTTGTTAGTTACTTATTCTTTTATTTTTTAAAAAAAATTCACACATTATTTCTACTCAAAGTTGTAGATCAGATCTTTAGTTATGGATCGATAATCTAATGATCCTTGTAACATTGATACAAGAGCTCTCTATCATCTTCACGTTGAGCCAGAACGTAAGTACAAACCAATTAGGAAAAGAATAAAATAAAACATTATTTTAGAGTCCATGAAACATGTGTTTTGATATTAAGGAAAGAAAAATCTTGATCTTTGAACCAATGGAAGGTTATACCCAAGAGATCCTATAAAAAAATACTACTTCTCCTTTTTATAATCTCTCTTCAATGATGCGATTTATTAGTGATAATTGTAGAGGCGATCAACCGCCAAGACCTACGGACCGCTTATTGTTTCAAGCGTTCCAAGCCAAGCACCAATGGCTACCTCTCACATAGCCGATGCACTATCCATCTCTATGAGTGTAGTGAGCTTACCTCCATGCCCGGTTGAGTTGCCTCCTCTCCCGAGCATTCCGGTAGCTCCACGATCCAAGTGCAAGCTTCAAGCAAGCTCCATCCTTAAGCTCCACACTCCAAGCTCCATCGCCGCATGAGCAAGACAAGAGAAGAGAAGAAGAGAGGAGAAGATGGAGAGCTTCTCCACCACAGTCCCTCACCCTCACACACTCACTCCCTCACACTCTAATACTCCCTCTCTCAAGCACAAGCTCAAGCAAGCAAGAAGAAGAAGAAGAAGAAGAGAGCTACTTTTGGCCACACACAAGAATGAGTTTCTCATTCACTTTTCAACTTTATAGACAAAGCTCTAAATCCCTTTTGGGTGATCATCCCCTTATCCCCTTTTTTACATGGCCCGGCCATAGCCTAGGCCCTTTTTGTTGGGGGTAAAGGCGCCTCCACCTAGCCGCTCGTGTATTACTACACTGACAATACATGCCAGTGCACACTGCAGGTGGCGGGCACCTGTCACTCACAGTCGCTTATTCTTTATTCTTTTAGTGACAGTTTGAATAAAGGAAGGCCCCACCACACATTGTGGTTGTTAGAGTTCCCATTTCTTGTCTCTCTCTTTCTTGCTCTTGCTCTCCTGCCATAGCTCTTGCATGCAAGCTTTGATCCTTCTAACCTTTCAATTGGTATCAGAGCTTGGTTCATGGTGCCGTTAGCTTCCATTCGAATCCCTACACTCATCTCGGCAGCCATAGCCGACTCCCTTGAGCTCTCGTCACTCCTCGGCTTCCCAAGCACCTTCCCGACCTATTGAGCCACCCTCAGGTCATTCACACAAAGGTATTGCTTCATTCTTTACTGGGTTTTATTTAGTCCACAGGGTGCAAGCAACATGGCAGCCATATCCAAGGTTCATGGAGCTCATATCTTGCTCCTCCTTCATGGTGGGTTGTTGAGGCCTCTTCTTAGGCTTCATTGGTGCCTACCCTACCCCCCACACTTGCCATTTAGACCACATGGCATTGCAATAACCCCAAATCAGGTTGCATTAAATTTTCAGCTTATTTCTAGCAGCTACAATTCGGTCTTCCTCATCTCCAGCTTCCCAGGCATTGGGCACTTGCAAAGGCTCCATTTCGGGCATATGAACATGCTTTGATGCTTGGCATTAAAGGTTTGAGAACTGACATTGATTCAGGACTGATTTGGTACTATTTTGGGATTTCATAACAGTCCACATGTAGTTATAATAGTGCTACAGTGACATTTGATGTTTATGCTTGCCCGACATTGCTATTTGATGCCCGGTTGGTCCCGGTTGATGCCTATTGATTCGGGGATGCATGCCTATTTATTTTCCACCATTTTGGAGTTGATTTTGATGCTGAAACATTCATGTTGCATAGTGAATCACTGGTATAATACAGTGGGCTGAAGCTATTTAACTCATGCTTGGTTATGCCTATGCTATTCAGGCTATATTTCGCGCATACATAGTGATGTATTGACATTTGGGGACTGACTTTGAGCTTGTCTTACACTCTGGATCATTGATCAAGCTTGATCTCAACTTTGGAAAGCATTTGTATGCTCCGTCTTTGATGCACTTATGGCATGCTTTGGTCTATGCTTGACTGCCTTGATCGCCATTACGGGTTATGTCATCTATGCATGTTAGTTACATTGTTTGGAGCCGCTTGCTACTGGAGATTTGTCTTGGCTTAAATTTGGACTCCCAGAGCTTACTTGGGCTATTTATTGGCTTGCCAGAGTTTATTTTGGGATGTACTTGATGTCTATGGATGCTACATATGGATGCTCTACCGTCTACTTGTTCAGTATGTATCATTGATACTTGATCTTGGACACTTGTCATTCGTGCTTGTACATGCTTTGTTTGAGCTTTGTTGCTTGATATTTACGACTTTTGTGCCAGTGGAAGTATCTTTGCATTCTTGATAGACATTGAGCAGGCGATCTATGCTATTTGAGCTTTTGAGACTATTTGGGATTTCTTACCCTTTGGGATGATGCCATGGTTCATATGTCTTGGTTCCTTCCGATGCTTATGAGCTGACTCTTTGACTTGGATCCCTTTCCTTGTGAGTTGACACCTACTTGTGTCAAGTCTTGGTAGTTGCAGGCACACTTTGCTCCATTGTGACTGGGGGGTGTGCCTACTCACTGGCAGATATTTCATGACATGTTTGGGTGTTGGATTCATGATTATCGACTGTCATATGCCTATGTTATGCCCGCATGATGTTGGTTATGGTCGTGGCAGTATATGATTGACTTGGGATTCGCTTCTAGCACAATTAGCTCTCATTTACTGAAATCTATCATTTATTACAACAAGCTGAAATATGCAGATTTTGGGCACTTCTATGAGGGTTAATGCTTACTATTTGATGTTATCTTGGTTATATTTGGTGGATAGGTGCTTCTCTTGGTAAAATCCACTCTTTCAGCTAGTTTTAGCAGTGGTTTTAGTGCATTTTTTGCTAATTACAACAACCTGCAATTTTGCCTTTTGCATTGATTTGGGACAGTATGGCTGGTCATCTGAAAGATACAGCTCTCTTTAACATTACCAAGTTGGATGGTATCAACTATGGGTATTGGAAGTCCCAAATATGGCAGGTTTTGGTGTAGAAGTTGCAGATTAAACCCTTGCATTTCAAAGGTGTCAAACCTAAGGATATGGATGATGATGTTTGGGTGGAAGTTGATGAGCTATGCAAGTCTACCATTATTTTGTCACTCTCAGAAGAGGTCCATCATAATGTTGTTGAAGATGAGAATCAGAGTGCATGGGATTTATGGGAGAAGATTCAGGATCTCTATGCGCAACAGAGTCCTGCGTCACAGATGTATTGGCTGAAGCAGTTAATGAACCTTCGCATGAAGGAGGAGACCTCCCTTTCAATTCATTTCAGTCCATTTCATGCTATCATGAAGAGTTTGTTGTCATAGGGTATTGAGTTCAAAGACAACTTGCACCCGTTATTTCTACTTGGCACCTTGCCTGAATCATGGGATGTCTTCCGTACTACCATATGCACGAACAAGCTTCATGGACTAAAAATCAAAGATGTTGAGAGTGCTTTATTGACTGAGAAAATCAACAGGAGAAATAATAATGCTTTCCGCTCTTCACATGTATTGACCGTTAGAGGTGGCAGACATGGCAGGCATGATAATGATCATAAGGGCAGGGACTCTCAAAAATCCAGGTCCAAGTCATGTGGTTGCAGTAAGTCCCGTGGATGGAAGTCTGATCTTACCTGTCATTATTGTGGGAAAGCAGGACATATTAGGCTGTAGTGCCATAAAATGCATGATGATAAGCGCAAGGAAAGGGAAAAGAAAAAGTGCAGGAAAAGTCTTCTGAGTGTAGTATTGTACCTACAAAGTCCAATGTGAAGATAGAAGAGGCTAATGCCATGTAGGCCACTGATTCAAATGATGATTGCATACTTATAGCTTCTACATGTGATGCGTTACAGACTTCAAAGATACATGTTCGGGTGCATTATTTCATGTGACACCCTGTAGAGGTTGGTTTCATACATATCGTACCATGTTTGGTTCTGTGCATCTTGGTGATGACAGGTCTCTTGATATTGTGGGCATTGAAGATGTTAGGCTGCAGTTTCCTTTTGGTAGCTCTTTTGATTTACATGATGTACGCCATGTACCTGCGTTAACACACAGCCTTATGTCAACTGGACATCTTGATGATGTAGGGTATTTTGTATCTTTTGGAGACTCTGCATGGAAGATTACTCATGGCAGGCTTGTACTTGCAAGAGGTGCCAAGTTTGGCAGCCTCTATCCCTTGTATCTGGAGCTACATTAGATCATTTTTTGTCTGTGGGTTCTATTCCCCATGTATCCATTTGGCATGCTCGTTTGGAGCATATGTCTCTTAAGGGAATGAAAATGCTCCGTGCTTTGCAATATCTTCTGCCTTTTGACTCTTCGCATTTTGATTCTTGTGATCATTGTTTGTATGGCAGGCAGACTAGAAATACACATAAAAAGTTTGGTCAGAAACACATGGATGAGCCCTTGGCTCTTGTACACTCAGATGTATATGGGCTCATGCCCTGTTAGTCACTTGGTGGGGCAAAGTACTTTGTTACTTTCATAGATGATTACTCACGTAAGGTTTGGGCTTACCCCATAAAGAGAAAATCCAATGTCTTAGACACATTTCAGTGTTGGCTTGCATTGGCAGAGAACCAGTCTGGGAAAAGGCTCAAATACCTAACATTAGATAATGGGGGTGAGTATGTATCACGTGCTTTTGAGTAGTTTTGTGATGAGTGGGGTATTAAGCATCAATTGACCCGCCCCTTACACCCCACCCCAGAATGGTATGGCTAAATGCGTGAATAGGACCATTCAGGAAAGGGTCCGTAGCATGCTTAGCCAAGCTGGCTTACCGTAACACTTTTGGGTTGAGGCAGTTACTATTGTAGTGCATCTCATTAATAGGTCGCCTAGTAGTGGCATTGACTTTTAGGTTGCAGAGGAGGTATGGGCAGGCAAACCCCCCTCTTATGATTATTTGTGTGTCTTTGGTTGTGAGGCATTCTGCCATGTGCCCAAGGACAAATGCAATAAGCTGGATCCTAAGAGTGTAAAATGCATTTTCATTGGCTATGGAGATGCAGGAGAGATGGGTTACCATCTATGGGATCCGCAGGCGTGAAAAGTGATCTGCAGTCATGATTTCATCTTTCATGAGGACCAAATGCATATGCAACCTAAAAAAGTGGTTGAGGTACGCAGAGTTTACTTTCAGGAGGAGTCACCTGCTCCAGTTTAGTCCACTCCATGGCTAGCTAGACAACATGCAACATCACCTGATGCTCATGGCCCAGATGTTAGACATGCTGATGTTAGACAGGATGTTGGTCAGGCAGCACAGTCTGGATTGAGGCATTCTACTAGAGATAGATGACCTCCTGATCGTTTTGCGCCCTCTATGGATTATGTACTGGTTACAGATGCAGAAGAGCCTCTTACTTATGATGAGGCTATGCGCAGTGGTGATTGTCACTCTTAGGAAAGGGCTATGTAGTCTGAGCTTGACTCATTGCATAAGAATCAGACTTGGGATTCGGTTTCCTTGCCTCAAGGTAAGAAGACTTTGCCATGCAAGTGGATGTACAAGCTGAAAAGTACCCCTGGACACCCCAAGCCGGCATACAAGGCTCGATTGGTTGCTAAGGGTTTTAAGTAAGAGCATGGTGTTGACTTTGATGAAGTCTTTTCTCCTTTGGTCAAGATGACTACCCTATGCTTAGTCTTGGCCTTGGTTGCACAGCTTGACCTAGACTTGTACCAGATGGATGTCAAGACGGCTTTTCTACATGGGGACTTGCATGATGAGATTTACATGGAGCAGCCTAAGGGCTTTGCAGATCCTGGTAGGGAAAACCTAGTGTGCAAGCTAAAGAAGAGTCTATACAGCTTAAAGAAGGCATCTAGGGAATGATATCATAATTTTAATGCATTCATGTAGTCACAGGGCTACAACTGCAGTGCTATGGATCCGTGCTTGTACACGAAGAAAGCCCATGACGGTTCTTTACTAATTTTGGTACTCTATGTAGATAACATGCTTTTAGCAGGGACAACTCATGAGGAGCTCAATGCTCTTAAGGCTCAGCTCAAGAAGAGCTTTGAGATGAAAGATATGGGACATGCCTCTCATATACTTGGTATGCGTATCACACGTGATAGATCTCATGGACTTCTCTATCTGTCATAGAGGGAGTACGTACATAAAGTCCTTGAGCACTTCCGCATGCAGGATGTTAAGCCTATTTCTTGCCCATTACCTTCTCATGTGAAGGTTTCATAGGCCGATTGTCCACAAACAAATGAGCAGAGGGCCGAGATGGCCATGATTCCCTATGCATCATCCATGGGCAATCTTATGTATGCCATGATAGCCACCCATCCAGATATTGCTTTTGCAGTTAGGGTTGTGGCACGTTATATGGCTACACCTGGCAAGAAACATTGGGATGTCGTGAAGGGTATCATGAGGTACCTGAAGGGCACAACAGATATATATCTTTGTTATGGTAGCCATGATACATGAGTCGTGGGGTACACTGACTCTGATTATGCAAGACATGTAGATACTATGAAGTCCACTTTTGGCTATGTGTTCACTTATGTTGGAGGGGCTATCTCTTGGATGTCCAGGGTGCAAAAGTGTACGGCTCTGTGTTCACTTTTGGCTATGTGTTCACTTATGCTGGAGGGGCTATCTTTTGGCTATGTGTTCAATTATGCTGGAGGGGCTATCTCTTGGATGTCCAGGGCACAAAAGTGTACGGATCTTTCTACTATAGAGGCCGAGTATATTGTAGCCACAAAGACTTGCAAGGAGGCTATCTGGTTAGGCTGTTTGATTGCAGACCTTGGTATGACATATGCTATATCTACACTGCATTCGGATTCTATGAGTGCCATTCAGTTGGCCAAGAATCCGGTCTTCCATGCGAAGACAAAACATATTGAGGTGAGGTATCACTTCATTCGCGAGGTCGTTGAGGACAAGTCTGTTGACCTTGTCAAGATTCCGACTGAGCAGAATCCTGTAGACTTGCTCACAAAAAGCCTCACTACCGAGCGCTTTGCCTTCCTTAGGAGATTGATGGGCATTGGATGAGATGACGTCTTTTTCCTCATCCTGTTGTACATGTGTACATGTTGTATTGTCTTTTCTTTTTTCTCTCTCACTAGGGCAGATTCGCCTTTAAGTGGGAGGTTGTTGGGGGTAAAGGTGCCTCCGCCTAGCCGCCCATGTATTGTTACATTGACAGTACTTGCCATTGCACACTGCAGGTGGTGGGCGCCCGTCCCCACAGTCACTTATTCTTTATTCTTTTAGTGACAGTTTGAATAAAGGAAGGCCCGACCACACATTGTGGTTGTTGGAGTTTCCATTTCTTGTCTGTCTCTTTCTTGCTCTTGCTCTCCCGCCATAGCTCTCGCATGCAAGATTCGATTGTTCTCACCTTTCACTTTTTTCCAATGTCCTCCTATCTTCCTAGCTTCCTTTCTACTATCCATCTAACCGACACTCTTGAAATAAATTGTGGTGCGCCTTGCGTTCTTTTACACAAGCATTGACTTGCAATTTTTCTTATGCGCCTTTCTTCTCGATTCAGGACTTTTTGCACTTCTTGTGTTTCCATATTTCTCCTAGCGCACCTTCATCTCCTGTTTCACTTTTTCCCTGACCTTATCTTCTGCTTTAGTTCTTCCTGATTTTCCTTCTTGTTTGTCTAAGGGTTAACATTACCCCCCTCCTAGATGAGTGTGAGTCCCATGGAACTTGCTGGTTGTAGAGGGGGACGGTAGTGTTGGGATGCTAGGGGTTTCTTGAGATTGTGGATATACCGTGGTGGGGGTGTGTTGGAGGGATTTCTAGATCTGTGAGAGGGATTCATGGAGTTGAAAGGCCTTTGGGTTGGGTAGGGACCCAGGTATTTGAGGGATTTTTGGAACTGAGAGGCCCTGGCGGCGCTGGATATGATCCGTGGTGTTGGAGAGATGTTGAGGGGTGGGTCCATCTTGGAAATTCAAATTGGTGTTAGATGGATTCGTTATTTAAGTCTCTGTGGGTTGAGTCCACATGTGATGTACCAAATGAGCTTATTCACTTTCTGATCATGAATGTTGCATTCTCGCCCCTTGGTGGATTGTGCTTTATCTAATGGCACATGGCGGAGGATGGGGAGGGCATTGCATGAATGATGGGGTCTCTGAAGCTGGTAGTGGGGCCTTTGGTTGTACTTGGAAAGAAAAGAAAGGTGCATTATGTGTGGGTGTGTCCCATTGTCGTGTGGTGCATTGTGCGCGTGCTAGTGGGATGGAGCTCAGGGTAGGTCTAACCACATGTGAGTGTTACCTCCCTGGGTGTGTCCTGCCCTTGATGTGCCCTAAGTAGGAGGTGGGGGAGAAAAATGAGGATAGGGGGTTAGGAATGGAGCCGGCCGTCTGGGGCCACTGGACACGCCTATCTTGAGGACCCTAGGTGCAGTGGCTACGGTGGATGTGAAACTTGCGGTGGCAACCTTTTTTTTTTTTTGGCCGCAAGGGTGCTCTCAGACTGTACCCTGTTCTTACTCGAATGAGTTGTGAGGTGGGCTTAGGGATTTAGTCAAGAAGGCATGACTTTGCAGGTATTCCTTGATGTTAGCCCTCGCATTGAGAGGTGTGGTTGAAAAAAAGGGTGGCTGCACCTCATAAAGTGGCTATCATTTATGTTTTCAAGGATCCTCATGAAAAACGAGGGAAGCAAGGTTGCCCTCATCATGAGCCTAGCCATATCACAACTACCTATTCCTAGGTTAATGTCAAAAAAGAGTGGGGAAAGGTGGGCTTCCTCAGTCACTAGCTTTTATTTAAGCAAAAACCTAATGATCCTCAAGTAATTACAAGTGGTTATGAAGGCTAGGTCTAGGCAGGAAGAGAATCCTTGAGGAAGCGGTTAATAGAAGGGTGGTAGTCCCCTACTTTGAAAATCATGCATTCCCCGAGATTTGTTGCATTGACATTGTAGATATTCAAAAAGTCATACCTGCCATGCACCCCCTATCGTAATCCACCTCATGTCTACGAGGGTAGGGCATGTAGGCCGGATCATTCTGTTCTTCCTGTAGAGTGCCGCAGAAAGCCATCCATGCATCCAATTTGGTGTCCCAAATCCTCCTCCGCCACTTTGGTTGCACCTTGTAGCCTTGGATGGTTTTGGGAACCTGATATACCTTGTCTTGCTAGTAGTCCGTGGGCTCCCGCCTCCATTGTGTGATGATGATGCTCCGCTCCTCAACCCATTGGTTCGCTAGAGTATTGCCCAGATGAATGATTCCTTCCACTACTTCCACGGGTAAGAATCGGTTTAAGGCCCATGGGTAGAGGAAGGAGAAATCGAAGGGTCGGGATTGGAGCTCTTGTTGTTGCCAGATAGTTAGCTCCTGTGGACAATTGACGAGGTGGTGATCCTCATGTGGCAGCATGGGCTCATCAGGAAGTTGCTATGGCCATGCCTATGCCCTTTTCTGGGATTTTTCCACAAGTTCTCATCATCTTCTTCTTGTAGTAATAACATGCTCGAGAACCTGGGTGCCCTCCGACTCTTATGGGGGTAGATTAGGTAAGGGTGGATTGGCCTCCCTGATTTGCGGTTCTTCTTCAAATGCTTGCTCGAGGTCAGGCCCTTCCTTGGTGTCTTGTTCCATAGAGAGGTGGATTGGGGGTGGGTGGGGTTGCCCGTGTTCCTCAAATCCAAGTTCCTTGAGCTCGTTGGTGGAGAGGCCGGCTTGTCACAAGTAGCTACATTGCTGCTCCTTGGATATGCCTGTGCCGGTTGGAAGTATGTGCTCTTGCAGGCCATATCTTAAAGCTCTGGTTGTTAGTTCTAGCTTCCTCCTCATTCTCTCCATCGAGTCCTTGCCTTCAACTTGTGTGAGATGAAGCATAGTGCTAAAAAAGGATTGCCTCTACGTGTTGGAGCATGCTTCAACGGCCTCATCTCTAGACTCTGCGAGCACCCTCTCACATTCTGATACTACCAAGCACTCTGTCGGTCCTCGCACTCTTTCAAGGTTGGGTTTCTCCCACTGCTGTGCATTTTCTTACAGGTTTTTCCTACCCCTCTCCATTTTCTAAGAGACAACATCATTATCACCCGTTGCTGCTTGCTACAGATTTTCATCATCTGGGTCTTCTCTTTATCCCAACGGTTCAGCTGCTCTTCGGCTATCCTCCTACCTTTCTTAGCCATAGAGCACTATTGGCAGGCTTCTACAATCCATTCTTATAGATCTTCAGTGGTTTGTGCACAAATTTCAAGCTCTACCCAGTGGAGCTTTCTTTCAGTCATGGCCATGGCCATTAGTGCCTCCACCTCCTCCCGAGAATTCTTCAAGTCGTCTTGTAGGCTTATTGTGGCTTTGTCGATGGCCTCGGCCCTCATTTTTGACACGGTTTCTATTTCTCTCTCCAGCCTTCCTTGCTCTTCCATTGTCGTCCACACCTGGAATACCAGGGCATCCTCATATTCTTGGCGTTGTTCTTTTAGTGCATGGTCTCCTTCTTGTGGGCTTCCTTGTAGTTTTGCATGCATAGCTTCCACCTATGCCATTCACTGTTGGAGCTCAGCATATTGCTGGATGAGCCACTTGTGGCCCCGCTACTTTGCCGCCAAGTCTTGGGCTTCATCCTCTAGTCTTTGTCTTAGGTGATCTTCATTTTGTTGAGCCTTCTTTTCTTGGGCATTGAGTTGCTCTTTCAAGCTCCAAATTTCTTTATGATGCTCAGAGGCTTGTTGTGTCATGTCCTGTAAAATAGGGATGTTGCAACCTCTCTTTCGGCCTCTAGCTCCACAGCAACGGCCTTCTTCTCTTCCTTGGCCCTCTCTAGTTGGGCTAGGATTTTAGCCACATAGGCATCATAGTCCGCGGCCGAGTGCATTGTTGGCAGTGCTGTGGCGGACCCTTCTAGCTTTTGCCACTTTGGGTCCTGCCTGGACTCGGTGTTCACCGCAGACAACCTTTTGGCTCATATCCCTGGAGCCATCTCTCGTACTTTTGTGACCAAGAATTGCATCATGGACATGAGCTGAGTGGTGTCCATGGCAGATGCTGGCTTCGGCGTGGTTGTGGTGGTGGTTTGAGGCGTGAGAGTCGAAGGGAGGGGGTGTAGTGAGGCCTTGCCCTTTCCCGCAACAACTGGGGCTACTTTAGTGCTACCGCTTGTTCGCCTCCGTGCTGTGGGCTCAAGGTGACCATTCCTCTGGAGTCGTGTGCCTCCTCTACACAGACCTGTGCATGGACTCTGCCATGTCTTCATCTTCCTTTCTTTTTAGCACTTTTACCTCTCTCTCGACTCTTCTCTTTCTCTCATCTTCGGTCCTCTTGGACTCTTTATGGGCCTTCCTCAATTCGGCCCATTCCTCCCTTGTCATCATTTCTTTTGCCTCCTTCTTCAGGTTTGCTGGGGTTCCCTTCATCTGTGCCCTCGGCTCTCCTTGGCCGGACTATGTCTCTTGCTTTTCCTTATCACTTATAGTCCTTTCACTTGATTGCACATGTTCATGGTGAGGTAGTCATTCAAGGGTTTCCCCTACTCCCTCTCCACCTTCCTCTGTGTCCTTCAAGGCCTCTTGGATGATGGCCGTTAGGATCCCATAGAACCTAATGGTGGATGCTTTTTTGGAGGAGGACTTCTTTTGAACTGGTCTTTCTGTGGAGGTCGGGGATTCTCCTCCTGCTACCATTCTACAAGTGGTCAAAGCTTTCGCGGAGCTCTGAATAGTTTTGCGCACGAAGGCAGTCCAATCTATTTCATTTGGGGATCCTGCTAGGATGCTCTCCAACAACGGTACCCTGATTCTGTTCATAAGGGCATTGTACCTTTGGCTGGAGAAGAGAGTATGGATTATCTTTGCCTGCAGCTTCTGATCTTAGGATTTTGAATATCTGCTAATCTTACCCCATCCACTGTGCATACGGAAGCCTTGTTCATCCCTAGCATGTTGTACACATCCCTTTTTGGGCGTCACTCGGTCCTGCTAGTTAAGCCTAAGGGCCGTCTCCACCACCTCAAGGCTAAATTCCACCTCTACTTGGTGGGATTCTTCCCCTTTCTTGATTGTCACCATGCCACAGTTCCTTTTGGCATCGAAGCTCCTTAGAAACTCTGTGAATTTTTCGTAGTTGACCACTTGCCCAACCTTTTCTACATACTTTTGTAGGCCGCACTCACAAGTTGCTTTATGGGTGGCTCTTCCATGATGGCGTCCTCTAGGTTCACGATGTGCTTGAATGTGAACTGGCCGCTAGTCCCTCGTTTCTACTGTCAAGCCATACTTAGCTTGCTCTTCGTGTGTGAACGAAAGCTTGCTGCCTTTATCTTGCCTTGCCATTTTAGGTTCCTGTCATACATCATGGTTCACCATTAGCATTCCTAATACATTTTCTTATTGGAAAATAAATAGAAATCGATCATGCTTAAAGCAACAAAAAGAATTTCCCTTCGAGCAGTTCTATTCATTTCCAAGATCTTATGACACTTTTCCTTGATTTCACCATTCTTCATGTTTACCCCTTCCCCCCTTGGGAATGAGAAGAATCCTTCCTAGGACTAGACATGGGAGAGGCATGACATTTGAGAACCATAGGGTGCTATTTACTTGGGCATCAACCAATTATAGAGATTAGGGTTGTATTCTAATTGGGCATGACGATCGAGATTACGAGGGCTTATGCGTACTTGGGTAATGTAAGTCGGACATCGGTTAGAAAGTCACCCGAGTTGATGCAGCTAGCCACATGTAGCTCTTCTTCCATAAGGATACGATCAATGTAAGGATGGGCCAAGATCTGGTCATCTAGGTGTTTGGAGCGAGTGGTGGCCAAGACCCTAAATGAGGTTGGTGCTACGTAAGTCAGGTCATACTCAATGTTTTGACGGTGCGTCGTTGTGCTCAGCATTAGTCATTATTTAGCAACCCCGCTTCTCCCATTAGAGACATAGGCTACCCCATTTTTGTAAGAATGATGAGTTAGAGTCAGCCAGGCGAGTGAGTTCCTCGAGTAGCTCAACGAGTGACATAGGCCTTTGGGGCTTGTGGTATGAGGTTATTAGCCATTTGATGAATGCGTGCTCCTTTGAGATTACACAATTATTGATCAACTCCTTTGAGACCTTGGGGGATGTTACGGTCATGAACTCATATTCTTCCCAAGTGTAGGGTAAGGAATGAACCTCAGAGTCAAGGGGTTCATCAAGCAAGCCGAGGTCAAGTATTTCGTAGCTCCTAGCAAATGTGGTGAAGGTGTTATCCAAGATCTTGATGCAAGTCACCAAGTCATCCCTCGTATTCTTAGCAAGGTCCTCGGCGATCGATAGAAATGAACGTCGCTCATAGGAAGGCCTAAGATCTGCTGGTGGTTGGGGTGGAATTGGGTAAGACAGTGATGGTTCTAATGGCAGAGGACTTGACAATGGTGTGTCTAAGGGTAGCTCCATAGTTTGATCCATGTGTCTAGTGCTTCTTTGGTGTACTAAGGGTGGCTCCAGTGGCATGGACGGTGCATTGCTTCCCTCTTGCCGAGCACTAAGGTGCCAAGTTCTTTGGACTTAGATGATTCCGGGATATCAAGTTGCTGTTTCGATCGATATATTGGTTGGGTTTTTTTGATCGCAACCGTCATAGGTTCTGTGGACTTTGTAGCTCGGGCTTCTTGGGTGTTCCTTGCCTTAGCAGGAGTGGGGCTTCCTAGAGATGGGTGGCAGTCAATGGTTGTGGTTGGGCTATGCTTCTAGGATCTCTTGTCTTGGGCACCCATATCTAGGTGTTGCCTTGGTAGTGTCCTTGGACTTGCAACAGATCCTTGGGAATCCATCACGACTTTATTGTGCATCTATGCCGATAGCATCGGATTGGTTGCTTAGGTTTCGGATGATAGTTGTTGGCCCTACAGGGATATGTTTGCTTGCTGTGCGTAGGTTGTTTTTGGTGCCTTGGCACCCATTTAAGTGTGGGCTCTATGGCCTTCGGAATGGCCTTAGTTATTAGTGGTTGTTTTTTAGTCTGGGTGGGTTGTGATAACTCACGACCCTCCTGCTTAGGCTTGGTCCTAGGTCACTGTATTAGTGGCATAGGAGGTCGTGGCAACGTTCAAATCGTGACCCTCCTCCTCCTTAGCTGCCCTTGATGGAAGTTGTCACGATTTGAACGTTGCCAATAGAAAGGTGAATCCATTGTAGATCATAGTCCACGTTACAATGTGCTTACCTCTTGAAAGTGCGTGTCCTAATAGCGTTTCTTGACTTGGATCCTTCATATTTGGAAATACATAAAAGATGACTTGTAGGATCTTAGACTCGATAGAGATTGCGATCTTGCACTTCCCTAGGAGTGAATATGACTTGCCCCTGAATGGGCTGAGTTTAGCATTGGTGGGTTGTAACTCTGGTTGACCAACGAGGGTCCAATGAGCATAGGTCAAGACATTGAAGTCAGCTCCCTCGTTAATCAAGACATAAAAAACATGCATGTGCTGAGCAGTGGCCATGATGCGCAGGTATGCTAGTGCTACTACCTCCTCATCCTCATCCTCTAATTTGGCAATTGTGGCTACGCGGACATTGATAAGGGCTCCTAGCATAGGGGGCTCATGCAGTGCATGTGTGGAAGGAAGTACTTCTTCATGCAACTGCCATTGAAGAAGCCTATGCCCTCACCCTAGAGGGTTTCAAGTTCTACATTGCCCGTCCTACTAATGGTGTGCACTTAGAAAGGTCCTAGTCAAGTGACGTAGTCTCTTATGTCCTCTGTGTCCTTTTGACTAATGTTCATCAGTTGGACGATGAGGTTTTCAGAGTACGTAGCTTCCAAGAATCTCTTAATGAAGAGATCTTTTAGTCACGAAAAGTTTGCTTGCTTTGTTGTGTCTAAGCTAGTGTGCCACATCCTACCTTTATCGCCTAAGTAGAGCCCAAATGCCTGGGAGTGTTGTGCAAGGTCCGTGAGACTGTTGGCCTCACAAACTTGCTTGAATTGTTCTATGAAATTATACGAGTCACTATTAGACTAGTTCTTGCCAGTTGCTTAGCCATTGCAGGGATTTTTGATTAGCTCTTCGCCCCTTGAGTAATTCCTAGGCTTGAGAGTAGAGAGGTTGCTAGTGCTATTGTACTTTGTTCGATAGTTGTGTTGTCCATGAGCTGCTTGGTCACAAGCTCGCTCAGCGTGAGGTCTGCCTCTAGCGCACTCCCTCTCTCCACGTTTGGTCCCACTTTTCTTTTACTGGCTAGAGCTAGCATGCATTGAACTTTGTGCACATCTACGTCATGCTGCAGCTTCCTAGCTCTCTGCTCGCGGTTGTAGGTCGCTATGCCTTGTAGCGCTTTCCTAATTGCTTTCATTTCTTTCTCTAGGCTTACCACTACCTCCTCTATTGGTCTACCATGGATTACTATTCTGGTCAGCAGGTCATATTCATTGACCATGTCTTGGACTGTGACTGGGAATTCACCCACATCTAGTTGATCGTCTTCCTGGTCTATGTTTGCTCCTAACATCATTCCCATTTTCTACTCCATGAGGTAGTCAATCAATCCAAGCAGCTTTGGTAGCACTCTACCCTCAATCTTGCTGTCCTTTTAGTCCCCCTACCATCTTCGCGGGTCTTATTAATAGGGCTCTAGGCATCTGACTATGTTTTGGGGTCTCCTCCTACTACTGGTGGGTTCCTTCGAGTTATTAAGCTTGCATGTATTCCTTATTATAAAAAACAATCCTCAACTTACGTACATTCAATGATGGGTGCTCTGTTGTGCATGGTGCAAAATCAGGCTTTCTATCCTTTTCCAGTGCACTTATGTGGAAGAAATCATTATGTGCGGTGCACCTACAAAATGATTATGCAATTCTAGCCATCCCCCCTTCATGTCTATGACCTAATATGACTCTAAGTGTGGTCTCTAGTTGCTCCTAAGGATTGTTCGGGGTCTGTGCTGCTCCCTCTACATTCTATCAAGGTTGGGTTACCGTCTAGAGGCCAACCTTTGGGCTACACATCTAGTCGACTATGTGATTGGACTCCTAGAGTTTACCTCTAGGCCATATAGTCATGGTTTCCTCTAGTTAGGGGGTGTTTTGGTTTCGATCCTAGCATGCTCTGAGTTGTGGAATTGGTCTTGGGTCTATATCTTCTTACTCTAGTTTATTGGTTTGATTCCCAGGATCGGATTGATTGTCCGATTCTAGGTGGTCCGACTCTGACGAGTGGTCCGATTCCTAAGATGGTCCAATTGCTGTGCCAGGTCCAACCGTCTGATTGACATGGGCCCGATTGGATATGTTCGATCAGACACTGTTGTTGGTCCAATTATAAGGGTCGATTGTCACGATCAGATGGTTTGAGTTGTTCAATTGGATGGTTGCCTGTCCAATGGGAGTTGGTAGGTCTGACTATAGGGCGATCCGATTGTTGTGCACGCTCGATAATTGGAAAAATGAGAGTTCGATTGGACAGTTGGTCCAATCAGGCCAAAAGGTATGGTCTGACTCTCATAGTCAGACAGTCTGACTACTCGATTTTGGGAGTCAGACTATGGCATAGTGGTCTATGACTGTGAAGCGACGGGGTGCACACGACAATTTTGGTCGACTTCTTCAAGCTTGGTCCACGGCTGCCTGCAAGGCTCTCCAAATCACATCTATGCCAATCAAGGAAGGAATAGCTCCGAAATCGAGTACCCCAATCTCTTCTACTTAGTAGGTCTCTCTCAGTCTCTCTCTCTCAAGCTCCCCTTAATCTCTCAAATGCAAACTGAGGTCTCCCTTGCCACTCCTGGCCTCTTATTGCCCTGCCTAGGTCTACATTCACCTTAGTCTTGCTCCTCTTACCAGCATTTAACCCAGGATTTCATTTTTTTGCCCTTGTTTTCCCTGTTTCAGCCTGTTATACAGCAGCAAAAACCTTGCTGTGTGCTCACATTGTTTTGCTCCTACCCTACCTAAATGTAAGAGAAATCATAAAGAAAACACCTACACTACTCCAACCTGCTTTTCCAAATCCAAGAACCAAAAATTTACTTTCTAAGTAGATCAAATACCTCTTCAAACTCTCTCGCTTCCTACCTATCTATCTCAAGCACCGGTTCGGGGAAAACCCTACTTCAATGCTCGATTCGAAGTGTGAAAGCGCTCAAGGCTTGAATCTGTTTGTCTCGGCACAACAGAACAAAAATGTAGAGGTGATTAACTGCCAAGACCCACGGACCACTTATTGTTTCAAGCATTCCAAGCCAAGCACCAATGGCTACCTCTCACATAGCAGGCGCGCTATCCATCTTTACGAGTGTAGTGAGATTACCTCCACGCCCAATCGAGTTTCCTCCTCTGTCGAGCACTCTGGTAGCTCCATGATCCAAGTGCAAGCTTCAAGAAAACTCCATCCTCAAGCTCCATGCTGCAAGCTCCATCACTGCGAGCAAGAGAAGAGAAGAGAAGAGAAGAGAAGAGAAGAGAAGAGAAGAGAAGAAGAGAGGAGAAGATGGAGAACTTCTCCACCACGGTCCCTCACCCTCACACACTCACTCCCTCACACTCTCACACTCCCTCTCTCAAGCACAAGCTCAAGCAAGTAAGAAGAAGAAGAAGAAGAAGAAGAAGAAGAAGAGAGCTAATTTTGGCCATATACAAGAATGAGTTTCTCAAACACTTTTCAACTTTATATACAAAGCTCTAAATCCCTTTGGGTGGTCATCCCCTTATCCCCTTTTTTACATGGCTCGCATGCCCTTTTTTTCATTGTCCTCCTATCTTCCTAGCTTCCTTCCTATCGTCCATCTACCTTTACAATTTACACGGGTGAGAGCCCAGCACTCTTGAAATAAATTGTGGTGCGCCTTGTGTTCTTTTACAAAAGCATTGACTTGCACTTTTTCTTGTGTGCCTTTCTTCTTGATTCAAGAATTTTTGCATTTCTTGTGTTTCCATATTTCTCTTAGTGTGTCTTCGTCTCCTGTTTCACTTTTGCCTTGACCTTATCTTCTGCTTTAGATTTTTCCGATTTTCCTTCTTATTTGTCTGAGGATTAACAATGATTATAATGGATTTTAAAGCTATGCACTTAATCTTATCGCAAAGAACGATGTTTTTAGATTGGAGAATCAATTGTTAACAAAACATAGAGATAAGTTGTTGCAAAAACTACATGATTATCAATAGAAGAATCACTCATTGGAGAAACACATCAAATCATACCATCGAAAACAAGCTATTTTAGGTCTTCAAAATAAACAAAGAACTCTCATGAATATTGAGCATTTCAAATGAGGAGGAGGTTGCTATAAAAGAATTCAAGTGGCAAGGTATATTTTTTTACTTGAGAAATGTTGAATATAACTTTGCTTATAATCATATCCAATTTATGATGTTGATCATGTTTAGATCTCTTTTTCAGCCAAACGTAAGTGAGAGAGATGCTTTAAATACATCTTAGTTTTATTATCATCTCTTGCCCTCAGCAATCCCAAAGGATATGCTTGACAAGAAAAAATTCAAAAGAGTAAAGGGATAATGCTTGGATTGCTTTATTAAGAATCATTCTTTGGACTTTCAGCTAATGCAGAAGACTTTGGACAACATTGGTACTAGTCGAGATGCATATATACAAATTTTTAGCTAATGCAATCAAATATGAAAAAAGGTTAGCTACATAGATATTTACTTCCAAGGTCATCTATGGTGAAGACTATCAAACAAAGAGTTAATAGTAAAGTAATGGAAGTTTTGGGCAAGGCTAGCTTTTCAAGAGCAAAAAGACAAAGGTTCTTTACAATGAGTTTAACAACATTTTCCTTGATTTGCTTATCCTACAATGTTTGTTGATCAAGCTATAGAAAGCAAGAGTTTTTGAAATGTAAAAGCCTTATTGAGCGGGATGAAACCAAAGATTCCTCTACAAACAGAGATAGACTGAAGGATCTTAAAGAGTTAATAGTTTCTTGAAACCCATATTTTGCCTTCTCTTTGTTTAGTTTGTAACCATTCTGAAAATCTTTGTTTTGCACAAAAGTTTAGATATTTCTCTTTCCTTTTTTGGGTAACCATCTGTATGGATTTTGCCAAAGATGATGTACTGCATGATGTGGTTATACCTTTAAGCTTAAATCTATCGCCCAATTTATCTATAAAACCATTTAAAGTTCTCTTGTAAATTGTTTACTTGGACTCTTTCTTCTCCATGTCTTGTCTACATAAGTACTTTATTTTTGCCTCATAATGTGATTTTTCCATGCCTTGGGTTGACTAGATAGATACGATTTCATATTGTTTGATGAAATATGGAGCATGGTTATATAAACTATGCTACATAGTTTAAAAATAAAGAGAGTTAGTTAAAAATCTTATGTGAGTTGAACAATAAAGAAACATAAAAACTTCTTATCATATAGTGAGTGAAGTGTTGATTATCCCAAGCTTCTATCATTGCCTTTTTAAAAAGGTTCAATTGGTCTTTAAAGTCTTTGATATCATCATCTTTCCAATCAATTTTATCACAATAAAAAATATTTTATATAGTGTTTTCCAAACTTTGACTTTTTTGTTGCGAGCTATCAATTATCAACACGATCCTTAACTGTAGTATGTAGGGATCTCCATTGATAATATTTAATTATTGAACCCCCATTTCTAGAGTTAATCTTGTCAAGATTTCCATAAAAGCCTTAGAGTATTCTAGCCTTCACCCCACCAATAGGTGGCTTTTTGGGGACACAATTTCCATCCTTAGACTTTCCAAGATTTGTTTCAATAAAAATATTACCTCTATACAAACCAATTGCAATAAAAATTGCTAGACACAATTCCATCCTTAGACTTTCTGAGATCTGTTTCAATAAAAATATTACCTCTATACAAACCAATTGCAATAAAAATTGCTAGACATTGTTATAGCATCTTGTCTAGCTGATAAGGGTATTTACTTCCAAGCAAACCCTATGTAAAGATGAATGAGCCTTTCAATTGTTCTGTAGCGTGCATAAGTGTATATATATATATATATGGGCATTAAACTGGCTCAAAGTATGGGTCATTGATATGCTTGGAAGGGGATCTATTCCAGTTGCTTGAGCTCAATTGTGCAACTTGGGACATGCAATATAGGTAGGGATATCTAGAGTTTTCCCCTTTAGACACATTATACATATACTTAAGTATCTTCAAGTAATTAGCAATATACTTTTCAACCTTGTAGTTCCCAAATACCTCGATAATTATCTCTTCTTCTACTTGTTGACTCTTAATCACATCATGTATTGAAGTTTGATGGAAAACCCAATACAATATATCAAACTCGTTTGTATCTACTTTAAAAGCTCATAACCACCAAATATTGTATTTAGATTGAACACTAAATAGCATTGAATCACTATTGGAATGACTTGATGAAATTGCTCTTTTCATCAAGGTAATGGAGATCCTTTCTAATTTTGTATACTTTAAAATAAATTAACCGTAATCAAGTGAGATAAAGGGATGTATTGAGAATCATAGAAGTGAAATAAATAAAGAAATTGTGTTGTTGATGCTCCAACATGCAAAGATAATAGATATGTATAAAACTTGGATCTATTTCAAAGTCTTGTACTGAGACGTTGTTTTGTTCCGAATATGCAATATGATGATGGGAATCGTGGATAATTGAATTCCATGGGTCTAGCATTTCAACTCACATGATCCACAAGGTTTTCGTATCTTGGTGGCTACTTAGCAACCTTAGATGTGCAACAACCTATGTAAAAAATATTGGCATGATAGAAGCGTTCTTAGCTAGGATCATCTTACATTTGATGCATAGCTAGTGAGGTGAGCAAGGGTAAGGAGACCTTGGAAATTGTTGTAGGCGTTTTTTATTAGCATTATAGAAGTGTTGTTACCTAGGATCAGCCTATATCTAATACAAAGCCGGTGAGGCGAGTAAGGGTAAGGAGACCTTAGAAGCAATTGTAGGTGGTTTTTTAATTAGTGTTTGCTTTTTAGTTTGAATAATGCAAGGAAAAAAAGGGAAAAATATTTTTAAGTTTGCATAATGCAAGAAAAAAATAAAAAAAAGATTTTTCGTGTGAGCAACGATAAAAAAGATAAAGAAAAAACCACCATTAGCTGTATGTGTAAATAATTAAATTAATGATGATGAATTAATCCTTGTAGCCATGCACCCTTCAACTCGCTCACACACACACACACACACACACACACACACACACACACACACACACACACACACACACACACACACACACACACACACACACACACACACACACACACACACACACACACACACACACACACACACACACACACACACACACACACACACACACACACACACACACACACACACACACTCATTCACTCACTCACTCACTCACTCACTCTCTCTCCCTCTCTCTCTCTCTCTCTCTCTCTCTCTCTCTCTCTCTCTCTCTCAACTACCTCTTTTTCCTGGTATTGGTGAGGGTACTTACATTTTCTTTTCCTTGTCAAATTCACAACAATCTCCTTTTTCCTCCATGAGGAAAACCATCATATATTTGATGCACAACATTTTTCTCATGAGATAAACCTTTTCATTTCCATTCACTTGATACAATGTTCATGATTTCTTTTTCTTTTCTTTTCTTGTTACAATAATGTGCAATTTATCTATTTTAATAAATCCATCACCCCACAAAAAATCGTAACCAAAGATGGCATTTCATCTAATGAAAACCAAAATGCAACATTTGAAATCAAACAACAAAACCATGCCCAACTATTTTTGAGCATTTCAAAGTTAGCACATGTATAGCCCTCCTATTCCACCACTCTAAGTGTGTGAGTGACCATGTGGCCGAAGTGTCCTAGGACTTGCAAATGGAACCAAAATGTTGCACTTGCAAAGACCAATGTCTAAACACACCCTTATTATTTCAAGGGTTGCAACGTAGGAAGTACATGACAACTTCTCACTTAGCCTTCTCACATGTACACACAAATATAGCAAGTAGACTTACCAATAACACTCACTTGCTCATCTCCTTGCTCTCATTGTTGTTGTGCTTAAATGAACCACCAAGGATAGCTTGAGGAGGAGAAGAGAGGTAAAGAAAGCTTCACGAGCCACATCCCTTGCTTTCTCACTTTCCCTACTTCAAACACTCTCACGATCATTTGCAATGAACCAAGAGAATGGAATGAGAATAAGAGAAGGATGCAAGAGCTTCTCACACATTGTTCCTCACTCTCACACTCACTCTCTTCCTCATCTTCACTTTCTCACTTTTTATAAGAAAAGAATAAGCACAAGCATGAAGACCACAAGTTTGTATACACGTGAATAGCCTTTTCAATTATCTCTTATCCTTTTTATACAATAGTTTTAGGGTTTCCTATCCTTTTTGGACACCCAACCCACACTTGTGGCCTCTTGGCCACCCACACCTTAGATGCATTGTGAGGCTCACTCAACTTATAAAGATAATAATAGTTAGAACTTTCATGATAGTGACCTTGGTCCTCAATTTCATTTGACAACATACTTGAAAAGATAATTACCACATGGCACATAATCAAAAAAATTATTGCATATCATATGAGGATGTTTTCGCTCCTTTGTATGCTTGCTCCATTGTGAGAAGAGTGTTAACACTAGGTTGGATTAGATCCTCATCAAGAAGTTCAATGACCTTGCATTGAATTATTTTGGTGTAATAGAATATACCTATAGCGAGCTTTGTGAGGATAAGAAACAACTAGAAATAGTTCTATTTTATGGTCAAGGTTGTCTTGAGATAGTGTCATGCCTATAGGGAGCTTTGTGAGGAGAAGAAACACCTGGAAATAGTTCTATTTTATGGTCAAGGTTTTCTTGAGATAGTGGAAATTGTGGAGGATAAAATTCAAAAAACAATGTTTGTAATGAATTTAAAAAGCACTTTTATGCATAAGATGGTTTGTATTCATATGCATAAATCACACATACTTGATTTTGTTTTTAAAATACTATTTTGGCTTCGCTCCTAAGTGTGACTAATTAAAGGGAACATTTTAAGTTCAACACCACTTTTCAAAGTTATGGTTTGTCCTTGCTATTCAAAAGTAATTTATGTGTGTAGTAAGCAATATTGTCAAGGTTAGATGTCTAAAAGGCATGCCTAAAATAATGGTAGAAGATTGTAGTGGGGCCACTAAGAAATCTTATTTTCTTGTTATAAACTCATGGTGATTTCTAACCCTTTTATTTGCCATATTCCATTATAAGGAATATTTAAAAATGTAGATGTTACTTTTATCAATGAAATAGTAATTTCTAAATGTATTGTTTTAACCATTTCTCTAAAATGAAATCGAGTGAACTATCATCATCACGCAAAGTACTTACATCTAAATCACCAATAAAGCATTTCATGTGAAGTCATGGGCATGTAGAGAAATAGAAGTACATTATGATGGCTTGTGTTTAGTAGCTACCTCTTCTTCCAAAGAATCTGCCACCTAGTTACTGCTATCTCCTCAATGTCATAAAGTTCAATGGTGGTAGCCTTAAGTGGTTAGTAGCTTAACATGACAATTGGCTTGCACATGACCAAGCTTACCACAATAGTAGCAAGGGATGCAAGATCACTTGTGTTGCATATTGGTGTTGGTACTTTGATATTTTTCTTTAGCTTTAGTAGGCTTAGATTTAGATCTATTTTTAGGTGTTATATTAGGTGCATGTGAAGCTAGAAATGTTCCAGTGTAGAATGGATTAAAATATCTTTTGAAATTATGGTTGTTACTTAATAGTCTAGTTATGCTTCCTTTGATTATTGGAAATGAGCTTGGAACTCCTGTTTAGCATTGTGGGTATAGGAGATGGTCTCATAGAGTGAAGAGGGCTGAAGCATGTTGATTTTTGTCTACATGTTTGGTTATAATCCATATTCATGCTTTCTTTGTAATGAACCTTTGGGGACTTCTTATAGCATTCTAGACGTTGCTAGAATATTTTAGTATAGTTGTCCACCATATCCTATTCTCGCCATGTGAAATTTGCCCAATTGCATGTTACATGAAGTTGACATTCTGGGGGATAGAAAAAGCTCTTCTACCTTTGGTCGAAATTCATCCTATGTCAAGTGACTGCCTAACAATTCCTTGGCAGCATGTTTTAGTGGTTCATTCGGGGACTATCCTAGATAGCTTTGATCGGCACTCGCGAGAATGCACAGGGTCTACTGTCTAGGTTTCCCAGAGTCCACCTTGTAATGGAAGATATTGGCCATCCCCACAAGAATCAACTTGCAAGCTTAGGATCCTAATTGGACAACTGAATCTTGATACATTAGGTAGTTCCATTGGAGGTGTTCCACAAGGGCTTCTCATCCGACTGGAGCGATCATATTTACCCTTGGGTCATGAAGTGCAACGATTTTTTCGAGTAACTAGTTACGATTCAGGGAACCCTAATAGAGTTCTAGCACAGTCGGTCGTACCTTTCCCCTAAGATAATTTCTGATTAAGATTTTAAGATCTGACCCTAGGTAAGTCAATGCTTGGCTTTGCCTAATTTTTCATAATTAACGTTTCATTCAATCTCTTGAGAGAAGCTCCTAAATTACCGGGACCACCTATCCGTAGGACAGATCTGTCAAGGATCTCGCCCACCCGCTTTCCACAAATGGTTTTCTTTAGTTTTCTAATTACCTATCACATTAAGTTATAACATATAAGAGCATCTTCATTAATTAACCTGTTATCATAGGTTCCTTCGCATAATTTTATGCCACAACACAAAGGCAGAGAAAACACTCTTTTAGCAAAGCATATTTATTTATTATTTTGCAAAGTTATTTACAATGATTCTTTCCTTCTGCCTACGTAGAAGATAAATCTTAGTTCACTAGAAAATCCATTCTGTTTGTGTAGAAGAAAAGAAACCCTCCAAGATTTCCATCCCTTCACTAGAACTAGGGACTCCAGGATCCTATCATGATTTGTGTGAGGGTCATGTAGTTCCTAGGAGTGATCGAGAGGTTTGCGGCTAGAGCCGCCTTGGTAGTCCCGCCTCCTCCTGCCTAATGGATTCCTCACTAAGTGACCTCTCACCGTTGGGGCTAGTCTAAAGCTCCTCGTGGTGATACAAAGCAATCCCCCTTGGAGTAGGTTCCACGTCTAGCCGTGGGGGAGGCATAATGCAATCTTTTCTCTTATTATCCTAAATATATATTTACAATCAGATCGAACTCCAAGCACAATCAATCTTTCCTGTGCAACCATCAATGAGCGCACAAATAAAAAAGAAACAACTGCAAGTGTTTTTAGCATAGGAAGTAGTCCTATCCAAATCTAGGGCTTCTCTTTTAATGTAATATTTCCACGTAATAGAAGTTAGTTGGTTAGTTCGAAAGTTAGTTAGTCAATTAATAAGTTAGTAAGATTACTAACTAAAAACTAATTAAGGTAAAAACTGACTAGAATTAATAGCTAATAATTTTCATTCAATTAAAAATATATTTAAAAAATCGAGAGTCATAAATTTGACATTTTTCTCAGATTGATAAGGACCGTAGCCACCCTTCACGAAAAGTACAATGTGAATGGGACTTATGAGCCATATTAATCACTAGTATTAATGTGTATAGTTTGAATGGTCCAAAAATATTAGATTCTTGGGGGAAAAAAAAAACTATCATACTTTAGATATTATCCTAAAAAGATAGAACTAAAAGTCATTTAAAAGAAAAGACAAGTGATGTTTTAGTTAGTTTTGGAGATTTTATAAAAAGAAAAATAAAGAAAAGTGGCTGGCAAAATTGCGCACGCTGCGATCACAGTCTACATGCAGTAGACATCACTTCGAATAGAGAAAAGAAGGAGTGAACTAAGAGCTTTCTAATCAAGTGTCTTCAGGTTTTACCCCCCTTTTGGTGCCAATGCAACCATCAGATTTATGATCTGAGCATCAGATCACTGAGTCTTCTAAGAGCCCCTCCACTCTTGTTCTCAACTTATCCCCTCCTCTCTAATTCATTATAAATATGAGGCATGGGGAGGCATAAGGGAGCATAAGGAGACCCCGAAAGGCTGCAAGAGAGAGGGGGAGAGAGAGTATACCCCTCCAAGAGAGAGAGAGAGAGAGAGAGAGAGAGAGAGAGAGAGAGAGAGAGAGAGAGAGAGAGAGAGAAGAGTTACCCCGAGGGGCTGCACAATTTCCCTCTATCTCGATCCTCAATTTAACCATCTTCTCTTACGCTCTCCCATCTCGAATCTATTCCACCTTGTTAATCTCTTGAGTCTACTTGCGGACGATGGCCTCCAAGCGAAGAATGTCGTGTGTAGATGACAATCCTACAACCAGCAACAAAGCTTCGAGCGAAGGCATGACTGTCGATCCAATTGCGGTACCGGTCCCGTAAGTAATGTATTTTCAAATTGATAGATGCTTGTTTTAATACTCACAAGAGATGCATTAGGCTCCGTACCTTGTGGTGCTAGAATAGGTCATTGGAAAGGATAAATCACATCTCAAATATTCAAATATGAAGTTTGTGAAGTTTTTGTATCAAAGGGAGTTAAATTGCACCTAGTTGCTATGTGATGAATCCATGCATAGCATAAGCAACATATGGGACACTAAAGTATTGAGCATCGATGAGTCTTTGATTAATCTTTACCGAGGATAATATTGTTTAAAGTTTGCAAATGCATATACATGGTACATACATGGGAGAGATTATGTAAACTTTACATCAATGACATGCGACTCCTTGCCTTAAGAGAAAGGAAGATAAAACCAAGAAAAAAATGTTGCATAGTAGGAAAATGCTAAAAGATAATTGTCACTTAGAGAAGAGACATAAATGCTCTTGCTAGATTGATTAATTTGCATTGGAATGATAGGAATTACGTCATGTATAGTATTGGAACCTTTAGCATATGCCTTAGGCTAAAGGAGGGAATATTAAGTAAATTCTACTCTTTGGCCCCAAGGGGGAGAGTGAATATGTGATGGAATTATTGTCGCGTCTATTATTGTATTGTTTGGGAAAAATACAATTAGTTTTGTTGGTTGATTGAACAACACCCTAAATGTTTTTCTTTCAATCAAGGGATTATTGCATTGTGATTTGGATAAATATTCCAAGGCTTGTGTTGATGGCAAATGCATGGCAGGGGTCTGTAATGACAAGTTGCCATGGGAATAAATGAATGTTTTTCTAGAATATGATATTAGGGCTGATTACTTTGATTGTGCTTGAATTTTAATTGGATTAATTAAGGAAGGATATTTTGCACGCGTGGATAATCTCCAAGATCACATCGCGGATTATCCCGAGAGGGCACTGCTCGATTCACAGTTCGATGGTCGAGTGGTGAAAAGGCTAACCACGGAAATGGCATCTTACTCGTAGATCGCTTGTGGGTCAGGTGGAGCTCTGGACACCCCTTGCTTATCCAGAATAGAGTTGGAGATCCATGTGAGCCCAATGTCTAGGACGTTGGAAGATCCTATTCTAGATAAAGGGATGAAAATTTCGGTGCCATGAGATTTGGACTGGATACTTCTGTTGGATAGAAGGGATACATAATTCTCATGTATGGGCAGGAGACAAAGATTAACTTAAAGATAAGTTAAGGAACTTGTTTGAAAAAAGGATTGCTTGTTTTGTTTTTGTGTATGCGTTGTAAATTACGTGAATGAACTCTGTGCTCTAAAAGGCTTAATTAATGAAGTTGATATTAAATGTCGCACATAAATGTGGTAGGACCTAATTAGACAACTAAAGCTATCAAGGAAAGTGCAGTGGACGTGACTTAGATCTGTCCTATGGAAGGGTGGTCCCAGTTAGCTGGGAACTTTTCTCAAAAGACGTAATAACAAAACTGTGAAGACCTAGAGTTAGTAGAGTTAGAATCCTGATTTATGTTGTTTTAGGGGAGTGGAATGGGACTATGCCTTATGGGCAGAGAGGTTGAGCTTCGCATCCCTCTCGTTTCCCATTCTCCATGAACCAAGTGCAGCATAAATCCACTTCGACTCTGTTGTTCCTACGCAAAGTGGTTCATCTGGAGCTTGACGCTAGCTACTTCCTAGAGACTTGGTTGATAGGAAAGAAACCTTGACTTCAGGTTAGTCCTAAGTGGGGACGGCTGAATACTTCCGCTTCGGGGCTGACTCGGGAAGACCTAGATCGCAAACCCTATGACATTCCTTGCGAGTGCCAGGTGGTGCTTTCTAGACTCCCCTCCCGATGGGCTGCTAAGATATGTCCCACAAGTGGACAAGCGGACACGTTACATTTAAGGTCCCACCTTATTCTTAGGGTTTTTCTTCCTAATTGCAACTCTTTTTCGGGATCTGCAAGTTATTTCACAAATTTGATTAATTATGAGAAGTCTATTTTATCCTTATAAAAAATTTGGTATTTCTATCCTAAAAGATAATATGGGCATTTATGCCTGTGGTAGGCAATTCATGCACTGCCTTGCCCTACCCATGCTTAGCATGATTTCAAATGCTTTTCCAAGTTTGTTTAGACTTTAGAATTTGTATCAACAAATTCTTATCAATGTCCAACAAGTCCTATAGACTTCAACTATTTATTTAATTTCCTGATACTGGTAGTTTCAGGGTTTTCGAGTATTTCATAGTTGTTTACACTTCAACATTCTCGATATTTTAGGTTAGGTTCTCTTATTGATTCATACGTGGGTCAACTCATGATATTGACAATCTCACTAATATAATCATTAATATCAACATTACGTGTATTTTCAACAAGAAAATAATTTTTATTTTATTCTACTAATATTCTATGGTTTAATCGGCGATGTCTGACCATTTGCCAAACTTTCAACGATATCTAGAAAGATTAATTTTCATTTACATATGTTCTAAGTGTAATGTTGATTGTTTTTTTGAAAATTTTATTCCAAGCAATGTAAAAATCATAACTGCAATTTTTCTTTCATCTTTCAAACATTGAATTATATTTTCACGCACCTAATTTATGCGCATCTACTATATATTTTCCTTCACAAAATTCCATTGATTTAATGCATTGATTATTTCATAATATTATCTAAATAATTTTCCGTAAATTATTATAAATTCATATTTTTTTATCATTAGAAAAATAAAATAGAGATAGTTTTAGAAAAATTTTATAAAATATTTCCTTCCCTAACAACGTCTACCATTTTTCTGTTATTATGATCACATGCATCTTTAACTAAATAACAATAAATATTGTGAAATAAATCATAAGTAAAAATATTTTCTTGATTAAAAGAATATAATAATTTTCCAAGTGAAAGGATATTTTCACTAAATATTTAATTATTATATGACATATGCTATTTTCCTAAGCAACAATTCATATGCATTTTCATTAGAATGCGTTTATAATCGTTTAAAGCCAAATAAAGTGATAAGCCTATAAAATATTATTTTTTTTCCAAACCGATGAGATGTTATCTGTCTTAGGTTTTCTATGATGAGGGTCTCGCCAATTCCTACCGCATCATTTTCTCCATCAGCTGCGTTCCTTGCTTCCCTTGCTTCAAATGTTGGATGATAGCATGGGGATGATTTTTTAATACTTTCTCTCCCTTCAGGTGTCAAAAACATAATGTATTTTGGCATATTTTTTCAAAAACGTATTTTTAAAATTCAAAACGACTTCTTTTGGTGGTTTTTGGCCTAGTTACTTCATGACTTATCTAGTGTATAAAGTCATGTCATACTCTTTGATACTTAACTTACTCAATATGATGCTCATTTTTGTGTGTTCTTCATCTATTTATTGAGGCTTTAGCAATTTATCTTGTGGTTATTACGAAATCAATGTGATCCTCGACGCATTAAATGGAATCGAAAATGCCAAATCAAATATAATGCGAAAAAAATTATAAGATCAAGCCGTCATAATATTATTTATGAAACGTCTTTGCTTTTTGTTGGCTAGGAACATTGAGGCGTCTTCTCATGTTGGATTGCAGAATTGATTTAATGTGAGACTTGATATCAAGAAAATTATGTGCGGTCACTTATGTGATAGCTCGATAAGTAATTTTTAAAACATCTCAAGCCCAAACTCGTTTCTTGATATGAAGCGCTATGGGGGAATATTACATCCTCTCATCCTTAGAGGAATCTAGAGTCCTCATCTCAAAAAGAACATGGAAACTGTTTTTCTAGAGCTGTCTCTTCTATCTAGGTGGTATCCTCCTCAGGATAGTCTTTCCACTAGAGGAGATACTCTCTAATGGTTTTGTTTCTCAAAGGTTTCTCTTTTACATCTAAAATCTTATCAGGATGGAGTTCAAGGGCTCCTTGAGTAGGCATTAAAATTTTGTTGGTCATCAAGAATGTGATCTTGATTTGCCACATAAGCTGTCAGAAGACTAATGCGAAATACATAGTGGACTTTCACATGATCAGGAAGTTGCAGTTTGTTGGCATTAGCTCCTAGGCATTTGAGAACCTTGTATGGTCCACAATACCTTGGACTCAACTTTTTGAACTTTCCTAATGACAGAGAACTCTTCTTTGGGCATACACATCCTAGTTTATTAACATAAGCTTTTTAGTGGGTCTTTGGCAGCTTGGATGTCTTGTCTGGTGGTTTTGACCTAATCATCCATGTCTTCTAGCATTTTCTTGGAAGCCTCAACCTTTAGGATTGGATCAAAGAAATTCAATGGTGTCAAATAATCTTGCCTATACAATGCTTGAAATGGAGTCATTTGAATACTCTGGTGATATGATGCATTGTAGGAAAATTCTACTAAGGGAAAATACTGTATCCACCTTGTCGGTTCTCTGGAATAGTAAGCTCTCATTATATCTTCAATGACCTGACTAACCCGCTCTGTTTGACCATCAATTCGGGGATGGTAAGCTGTGCTAAAGCAAAGCTGGGTTCCAATTACTTCAAATAGGCTTCTCCACAAATGTGACGTAAACAGAGAGTCGTGATCACTAACGATTCGTTTTGAAGCCTAAAGATTTCTTTAACAAATAGTCATGCAATATCCAAAGCTTTGTAGTTGGGCTTGACTGTATAAGATGAGCGACCTTTGTCAACATATCCAGAATCACCATAATTGAATTATACCCTCCTTGAATATAAGGTAAGCCATCTACGAAATCCATACTGATGAACTCCCATTTCATATGTGGAATGTCAAGTGGTTGGAGCTTGCTTGGCATTTTGACATGCTTAGCTTTCATCCACTTGCAACTTAGGCATTCAGTAATATATCTAAGTACATCATGCTTTAATCTTTCTCGATAGTAACTTTTCCTAACTACATTAGAAGTCTTTGTGTAGATAGGGTGTCCTGAGAATGGAGAGTCATGGGCTTCCCATAATATCTTTTTTTTCAACACTTGACTGAGAGGAATGCAGAGCTTTGTCCTGAAATAGACAAGTCCATCATCCATAGTGAAATTTTGGTATTTGACTCTGAGCTTAGGATCAGTGTCCTGAACTAGGATTTCTCTAAGCATTAGCTGATACTTAGGATCCTTGTCTGCCTCTTCTTTGGCTAGCTCAATGGCTGGATTACTAGGCATCAATATCATGGTAGCTAAAATCTCTCCTTTAGATGGCTCTCACTTTTTTCCCCTTTAGGTTTTGAAAATTCATCTGGCCTTTTCTACACTGAATATGTGCATCATTGGGGATTAGCCAGTCCATACCCAATAGACATTCGTAGGCCCCTAAATTCATGATCCTAAATCCCATTTCAGAGAGATTGCTTTCCAGGTTAAATGTCACTTTGCAAGTTTGCTGAGTAGACATGATTTCTTTTCCATTGGCAAGTTCCACAAGAAACCTAGATGTAGGTATTGTGTCTATACCTAATTTCTTGGCACACTTTGGTGACATGAATAAGTGTGTGCTTCCATAGTCAATCAGAATTTTGAAGGACTTAGCTTGATATTTTGTTGGTGTTTGAATAATCGAAAACTGGTGATTTGGGCCTTTTTATGGAGGGTGGCATGAACTGATGCTCTCTTTATACTGGCTTCCATAGTTGTGTTTCCCTCTTATTCAACCTCTTTAAGAATTACAATAGATGCTTTTCCTTTTGCAATTGAAGCTTGGTTTTGACTTGTGTATTGTCCTTGGTGAGGAATTAGGCCAAGCTTTGGGCACTGTCTTTTAAAGTGGCATGGCTCATTATAGTGGAAACACCTAGGTACTCCCAAATTACTTTCCATAGGTATGAAGTTTCCAACTGCATTTGTTTTGGCCCTCTTTCCTTAACCAAGAGAATGTTGACATTGGGATCGCTTAACATAGCCCCATGAAGTCCCTTTGTTTTGATTCTAGAGCCTATTATTCCTTGGCTTTGACTAAATCTCCTAAACAAGAGGTGTTGCGCAAATCAAAGCATCTTGCAGATCAGTTGGGCGCATAGATTCAAGGCGTGTGTTCAGAGGAACATTCAATCCATGACAAAACTTAAACACCTGCTGAGCAATAGTCATGGAAGGTGCATATTTAAATAGTGAGATAAACTTTGAGTAATATGTCTCTAGGTGCATTCCCGGCTGTCTTAAGTTAAAGAACTCATTCATTTTTAGCATGCGATAAGTTGGTGGCAAATATCGACCAAGCATAGCTTCTTTTAGCTTTTTCCAAATAATAGCTATCTCAACAAGTCTGTGGTTTTTACACCATTCTTTCCACCACAGGCGTGCCTCACCGGTCAATTTCAATTTGGCAATCATAGCCTGATTAGTAGAGGTAGTTCCTGCAATAGTAAAGTAGTCCTCCATGGTCTCAATCCAAATCTCTACCTCGGCTTCAATGTCTTTGCCCTTGCTATCGAATTCTAGAGGCTGAAATTGCTTAAGGAGGTACTTCTTCTCCTGAATTTCAATCTGGACTAGCGATAGTTGTATTACCATGGGTTATTATAAGTTTCACGAATTAGTTTAGTGCTTAAAATTTTTATCTTTGTTTCCACATTAACATATCTTACTAGTTTTTTAAAACAATGATGGGCCAAAGAGCACAATATTTTTACAAAATCTAGCTACCCCACTGTTATCTTTTATTATTAGTAGCCATAAGCTATGATTTTTACAAGTAAGGGATATTTACAAATGGCAGATGTTTACAAGTAGAGATACATCAACATTGATAGGTTAGGTTGGATACTACATACACTTTTCCAAAATAGGATATCATTATATCTTTCTTTTTCAAGGATGCATATAAGTTACATTCATGTAGAAGGAAGTAGGGTAATTGCTATCTATGTCTAGAAACCTATATTGTGGAAATGGAAAATATGGAAAACCATGGATATGGTAATCTCGATACTTGCCATGTCCTTGGATTATAATCCTGTCAGTTGTTGGGATTACCTTCAGTACCTTTTTAGAGACATAATAGTATAGACCTATCTGCCGACCATTGGTAATCATAAGTGGATTCCTTTTAGATGGAAAACATATGAAGACCTCAACTACTTTTAAATTTTCCATTCAAGGCATTTCACTTTACTCTGCATGTTGTAAAGAATTGATCAACCTTGATGTAACAGTAATGCTCGTCCTAGAACCATCTTCTTTCGCGATTCACAGGAAATGGATCGTATAGGTGATTGAGTATCCTCATCATTTCTCTTTTCCACTCTCATATGTGGAGTTCAGCATAGATGTGTACATTGCTCAAAAAACAACAAAGAACTTTTCCCAAGCTTCATTATTTTACCAAAGTTTGTCCCTTAAGAATTAGCATGTTGATTGTTACTTAGAACAATTGATCTTAAAAACCATAGATATTTTTAATTTCAATTATGCTTGATACCATGTGTCACGTGCTTGCCTAATAATTCATTGGCAGCATGTTTTAGTGGTTCATCCTAGACAACTTCACCCGACACTCACGAGAATGCACGGGGTCTATCATCTAGGTTTTCTAGAGTCCACCCCGTAACGGAAGATACTGGCAGCCATCCCCACACGAGGATCAACATGCAAGATCATGGTCCTAATTTGACAATTGAGGTCTTGATACATAAGCTAGCTCCATTGGAGGTGTCCCATAAGGGCTTCTCATCCGGCTGGAGCGATTGTAGTTACCCTTGGTTCATGGAGTGCAACACTTTTTTCCACTAAACTGATTAGGATTCAAGGAACCCAAATAGAGTTTTGGCATAGCCGCCACACCTTTCTCTTAAGATAATTTATGATTAGGAGCTTCTCTCAAGATATTTGAGATAATGAAAATGATCTTTATTCCTCCAATTGCATTGCAACCTTATCCTAACTCACGGTTCATGAGAGATTTTTGGCTAAGGAATAGGTCACATATGGGGATATATTGTGGGCGTAACATCCTTCTTCATTACAAGCTGTGGAGGATTCGATGGGCTAAATAACTAAGGATAGTTAAGATATACCTTTTGTTCAGTGGCTTTGTTGAATGGTTACTAGGCGTTGGGAATGAGCCTATACTTGAAACCTTGTGGGTATATCGGAAAGTGCTACAAATAGTACCACTTGAGAGAGTTGTTGTAGTGCCAAGAAGGCCTTATTTTGGCACGTGATGTTTTGGTTATCCCCAAGAGCCACCATATTATGTTGTTTTCCATGTACATGAGAATCCACCAAGATATGAGAGTATAGACCCTGATACTTTTCATGAGGAAAGGATCCATGAGATGGTGTGTTGGTTGAGAGTCTTTAGATATAAGGCATTCAATCATATTTCAGACAAGCGTGACAAGTTAGATATGAATTCTATCAAATGTATCTTTCTTGGATATGGTGATGCAAGTCAGATGGGCTATTGTCTTTGGGATCCGCAAGCTAGAAAAGTTATCCAAACCATGATGTTGTGTTCCATGAGAATAAGATTCATAAGAAACTTGATTGGCTGATTGAGGTACACATGGTGATCTTTCAAGAGGAACCTATTGGTACTATATAGCCAGCTTCCATTAGATAGTGAGCAATTGCTGTTGATGCTCTGATGGCCCAAGATCTGCCTATTGTGCAAGATTATATTGATGTTGGATAGAGAGGATATGATGCACAGGCTCCACCACCAATTTTTTGATGCTCTACTAGTGCAGTGTGTCCTCTTGATTGTTATGAGCCCACTATGGATTATGTCATGGTGACCAATTTTGTTGAATCTCTTACTTTTGAGGAGGTTATTCATAGAGTTCATAGTTTTTCTTGGGAGAGGACTATCACATTTGAGTTTGACTCATTGCCAAAAAAACCATATGTCAAATTTGGTTTTCCTACCTAGTGGAAAAAATGCATTGCCATGCAAGTGGATCTATAAGGTAAAGAGTACCCCTAGTTTTTTTAAACTAGAAAAAAGAATTGACTTTGATGAGATCTTCACTCATGTGGTCAAAATGACTACGTTTTGCTTGGTTTTGGCCTTGGTTGCAGAATTAGATTCAGAGTTATATCAAATGAATATCAAGATGCTTTTCTACATGGGGACTTGCATGAGAACATTTATATGTAGTAGCCCAAGGGCTTTATGGAAAAGGGTAGGGATCAAGTAGTATGTAAGTTGAAGAAGAGTCTCTACAGGCTTAATGCAAGCACTTACAGAATGATATCATAAGCTTGATTCCAAGAATGATATCATAAGCTTGATGCCTTTATGCATTCATAATCTTCCTTCCACAATGCTATGAATTTGTGTCTCTATAGAAGATGGCCTATGATGGTAGCCTTATTATTTGGGTACGCTATATTGATGATATGTTGATTGTTGGGTGTACTCATGATGAGCTGGATGCTTTGAAGACTCAACTCAAGAGGAGCTTGGAGATGAAGGACATGGGGCATGCTTCTCATATACTTGGTATGTATATTATGTTTTAAGGAACTCCTCAACTTATCACAAGAGTATATTCATAGGATACTTGAGTAGTTCCATGTATAGAGTGGTAAAACCCATTGGCACCCCTTTACCCTCTCATGTGAAGGTCATCAAGTAGATTGTCTCCAAGTAGATGATGAGAAGGTTGAGATGGCCAAGATTCCATATGCATCTGTAGTGGGCAGCTTGATGTATGCCATAATAAGGCCACTAGACCTAATATAACCTTTGTAGTGGGAGTTGTAGCTCGTTACATGCCGACACTTGGCTGGCCACATAGAGATGTCATGAAGGGTATCATGAGATACCTTAAGAGCACTGCAGACTTGTTTCTTTGCTATGATAGCTAGGATACTAGAGTCCTGAGTTACACTGACTCAGATTATGTAGGATATGCGAATAGCAGGAAGTCCATATCTAGCTATGTCTTCATCTTTGCTAGAGGTACTATTTCTTAGATGTCTAGGGTGCAAAAATGCATTATCTTTTCTACTATCAAGAGTGAGTGCATTACAACCACTGAGGCTTGTAAGGAGGCCATATGGTGGTATACCTTGGTATTTCTTCTACCACTCCTACCTTGCATTCGGATTCTATGAATGTTGTCCAATTGGCACACAATCCACTCTTTGATATGAAGACCAGGAATATTGAAGTGTCTTATCACTTAATCAAAAAGGTGATTGAGTACTAGCTTATAGAGCTTATCAAGATTCTTGTTGATCTACAAAATAAAAGTCTCCTAGTACAACATTATGCCTTCCTTAGGAAGTTGATGGGCATAGGATGATATGATATCTTCCCTCATCCAGTTGTACTCATGTGGACATATTGTAATTTTGTTCTCACTTCAAGCACATTCACCTTTAAGTGGGAGGAGGTTATTGGCGATTAAAGGCTACATGTGCCTAGCCACCTATATTTACCTTGTACTCAATGCCCGCACACTTGTATACTATAGGTGGTAGTTCCCCATCACTATCATATTTATTCCTTATTCTTTATTATGATGGAAGAATAAAAGGGAAGCCAAGTCACACATTGTGATTGTTGGAAGTTCCCACACACCAAACTTACTCTCCTTTGTGCAAACCTCCATAGCCCTTACTCTTTCTTCCACTTGTTCTCTTCTCTCTCACTCTTGCTCACCCTTTCAATTTCAACTTCACTGCTACCTCAATTGTTGTGCTTGCTTATTGTTTATTTTTTGCCTCCTTCATGTTGAGATTCCAAATGATTGTAGTATCCCAGCAACATGTTATTTCTATCTCCAATAAACCCATCTATATCAAATGTCTCAAATTTGGGTGGTTGACCTATTAACAAATTTGCTAGATATAAACCTCCATCCATTGGTTGATCAATTTGCTTCTCACCTTCATCATTTCATTCTTTGGATTTGACTTTAGTAGGGAGAGCTTTGTCATTCTTTTGGGATATTCATGTGAACTATGGTGTGAGGTAAAATTTTTGAGGATTTATAAGGATCTAGGGATGAGTAAATGATGCATTGATTAGCCACCAAAGGACTTAGAGAGGATGAGTAAATGATGCATTAATGCAAGGATCTAGGGATGAGTAAATACTTCATTGATTAGCCACATAAGGAAGGATTAAGAAAGTTTTGTGCCCCAAGGTAGGTAAGATCTTGGGAAGGTTGTGTGCCATTTCTCTTATTGGTTAGTGAAGGTTTCTCTTGACATGACAATAGTTATAGCTTAAGATTAAGGTTTTGATCTATATGTGTGACTTAAGGGTTTAAGGGCTATTGCATTATTAATTGTTTTTTTTTAAAGTTGGTCATTTTAGCCTTATTTTTGAAAGTCATTATTAATGTGCCTTTTTTGTCGGAAAGAATCTCCATTGGTTTATCATAGGCCTAGTAAATTTCTTTTTTTTAGCTTTGTCTTATTATATGAGTAATGAGATTTATCATTTATGGTAAGATTTTAGATTTTTTAAAGATGTATCTAGAGTTTATATTTTTGGAATCATAATGTTATAAGTTGTGGTTTTTTTGACGTTTTTGAAATTTGAGGCTTGATATCTTGAGTTTGGGATAGGTGCATTATCACAAATATTTTGTTGCTAGTATAAAGGGACAACTAGCCCACATAAAAGAGCTTGTGGTTATTCAAAATTTGTGTTGATTGACTAATTGTGGTAATATCCACTCTTTCATTTTCTCAATGTGCTGAATAATTTAAACTAGAATTTGAGCCTACCAGAAAGTTATTAGTGGAGCTACCCAATAGAAAGGAAGTTTTTTCTATAGACTAAGGCAACCAACATTGAGCTAGTGATAAATTAAAACTAAAGTCAAATTCAAGGTTATGAAATTAGGAGTGTACAAACTATTAGAAATGGGTTGGCTCATACCAAGAAATGATGACATTCACTATAGCAAAGGTTTGATAACATTTCAAAATTTGCAAAGAAGTTAGTATCAACTCAATGCAAAGTGGAAAGTATAAGATTTGGCTTACTAAAGCATCTTACATAGCCAAAGGATTATGGATGGGACTCCCAATTTACCTTATCAAGCTCAAAAAATTAGATCAATCATATAATGAAGGCAAAGACCCCTCTTGGATGAAGAAATATGTAGACATATTTTTTAAAGAGTTGACAAGATTACCACTAAAGACGAAATTTGATCATGATATCAAATTAGTCCTCGGCGTAGAGCTTGCCCAAATAATGAGAATGACCCTACAAGATGTCCATCCTTGAAGCAATTAAATTGAAGGAGAAAGTCAAACAATTGTTGGATCAAGAATTATCCAAAGCTACAATTCTCCTTAGGATGTACTAATTCTATTCTAGAAAAAGAAGGATGGATTGCTTAGACTATGCATAGGCTATAGAGGGCTAAATGAGGTCACAATAATAATTACACTATCCCCAAAATTAATGACCACTTGGATCAACTTTAGGGAGCACAAATTTTCTCCAAGATAGATTTTGAAACAGGTTATTACAAAATCCAAATTAAAGAGAGAGATATATCAAAGATAATGTTCAACACTAGGTATGACTATTATGAATTTCTTGTTATGTCTTTTGGTCTAATTAATAGTAACTAGTTAGTCCAACACATCTTTAAGCCATACCTAGATTAATTTGTCTTGGTCTTCATATCCTAACATATTCAAAGGAAAAAGAAGAATATTCAAGCCACTTGACGATTGTCCTAAGAAATCTAAGAGAAAATAAATTGTACACTAATCAGAGCAAGAACGATTTTTTCAAAACTCAAGCTAAATAACTTGGCTTTCATTGTATCAGAAGAGGGAATAGTAGTTGACCCCAAGCATATCCAGGATTAGTGAAAGGAAACTGCAGCTCTCTTGGAGATACCCAAGACATACACAATATCAAGAAGCTCTCTTGATACATCATATCATAACCCAAGACATACACCCGGAACCAATAGGCATATGTCAAAGCATGAAAGATAGCTTCAACCCAAGAGTATTCAACATGCATCTACTATTATAAATTGAGTATTTCTAGTCCCCACAATTAGGCCAAAATCATAGCATTACATGTAGCTTCAATCCCCCAATCAATCAGGATGCAATAGGCATCACACCGGTTATGTAGTCATGCCCAAACAAGCATAGGCATAAACTGTGAATGTAGCACTAGCATCAAATGTCTGTGGACTGTTTATAATAGTCCTGAAACACTGTTTTCAGCCACCAACCAATACCTAATCCCAAAGGATCAATGCCAAGCATCAATATAGGTGCAAAAGGCATGAAATGGATCCCCAAACAAGTGCTTAATGCCAAGCTGGAGTTGGGGCTAGAGTGACTGGTGTGTTGCTGTCCACAAATAGGTGCAAATATGTGTGGAGCTGCTGCTGGTCTTGCTAGTCCATGTGGCAACTCTGGGGTAGTTGGAGGGCTCAAACATGAGCCAAGGGGGTCTGGAAACAAGCCTCTAGCAGCCCATAATTGGGGTCAATGAGATATGAAGGTTGGAAGCTTCTATGGTGGCTACCTTGTTTGCCTAGACATGTGGACTGAAATAAAACTCTGAAATAATGAAGCAATACCTCAATGTCAATGCCCTGATGGTGCCTCAATAGGCCGGGAAGAAGCTCGGGAAGCCGGGGAGTGACGGGAGCTCAAGAGAATGAGCTATGGTTGCCGGGAAGGAGACCCAATGCGTGTGGGGAGTCAATGGGAAGCTGAGAATGCCATGAGCCAAGCTCAAGAGTCGGGAAGTCGTGCTTTGATACGAGTTGAAAGGTGAGAAGGATCGAAGCTTGCACTCGAGAGCTATGGCAGGAGAGCAAGAGAAAGAAAGAGAGAGACAAGAAATGGGAACTCCAACAGTCACAATGTGTGATCAGGCCTTCCTTTATTCAAAGTATCACTAAAAGAATAAAGAATAAAGTGACGGTGACGAGCGCCCACCACCTGCAGTGTGTAGTGGCAATGACTGTCAGTGTAGAAATACATGGGCGGCTAGGCAGAGGCCCCTTTACCCCCAACAATTAGCCACCACCATAAGTAGTCAGAGCAATTGGTATTGAGGGTTACCATTGGTAGAGGGAGAGTATTTACATTTTCACAATAGGTTAAGTATTTAAAAGAATTGGGAACTCAAGAAGAGAGTGCTCTGGTAATCCCATGATTCACCTATATCAGGACACCCAAGATGCACCAAGACTTTTAACACAATGAGGAATAGCTTCTATTGGCCTAGCATAAAATGCAATATACTTGAATATATCACTCAATGCTTAAAGTGTCAAATTGTTCAAAGTTGAAAAGGTTAGGTTTCTAGGAAAGCTAACTGCAACCACTTGGCATTCCATAAGTGAAATAGGAGTTCATTAGCATGGATTTCATCCTAGGACTTTCAATAGTTCAAGGACATTATGATTTTATTCTAGTCATAATGGACATGCTCACTAAGGTATCCCATATATTCCTAATGAAGACAACCTTCAAGGCCTTAGACATCACCAAAACTTTTTATCAAGGAAATCTTGAAACTTCATGGCCCGCCTAAGAGGAATGACAAGGACACTCTCCTAACTTTTAAGTTTTGGAGGTTTCTATTCCAAGCCATCAAGAAATAGATATGCTTCAACTTATTATCCACAAAATCATGAGAAAATTGAAAGGGTCAACCAAGTGAATGAATATATATTGAGGACATGTTGTAGGAGAGAAGAAATGGATCAAGTATCTACCCTTCATGGGTTTCACCTACAATTCCTCCTATCATCAAATCATTGGAACGATCCCATTTCAAGTGCTCTATGGACAAGATTGTCTATCTCATTTGAACTTCTTAGATTTGACAATCAAAGTGGAAGCATATAAGAGAATGCTAGAATAGGTACATGTACCTCAAGATTGATAGAAAACTTATCCTAATGCTAAAAGATTAGAACACACATTCAAAGAAGGAGATATGGCCTTCTTAAGGGTTTGACCAAAGAAGAGTCCCCCATCATTGGGGAATTTCAAGAGATCGAGCCAAAGGTAGTATGGCCCTTACAAGGTTGTCAAGTGCCTACTAACAAACACATACAATATGTAATTTCCACAAAACCTCAAGGTTCATGATGTATTTCATGTGATCTTCTCAAGGCATATGTCCCTAACCCAAAACATATATCACATAATAGCCAGATTGTAATGCTTAGATAAGAGATATTGGAGATGCATCCTAGGAGGATTCTTAAACTAAAATAAAATAAAGCTAGAAATAAGACTATCTAATAGCATCTCATGCAATGAAAATAATTTCTTTAAGAGGATGCTACTTGGGTAGATGAAGGCACTCTCTACAAGGATCACCCCTGTTTCTCCTAAGATGAGAAATATATTGATTCTTCTAAGGGGAAAAGCATGAAATATACTTGAAATTATTGTAATATAATGATGTAATTCTTAGGATTAGCCTTTATCTCCAACACATCAAGCAACAAGGTATCTCATCTCAAGAAGACATTGACCAATACAATGACTTATCGCCAACACATCAAGCAAAAAGGTATCTCATCTCAAGAAGACATTGACCAATACAATGACTTTGCGCTTGTTGCAATGGTAATAACTATGTTAATAAGTATTGCTACCCAACATATGGTAAGCACAATCACACTCATAGATAAGATCAAAGTTAAAGAAATGATAAGTAATAATGTCTGACATAGCAGCGAAATAGTAGTACATTGACCATAATAATGAGGATAAAAGTTACTATTAATAAGGCATTGTATGCCAATTCATAGATGGAATGTGCCCATAATATTGAGGATGAAAATCACTATTAATGAGACATTGTATGCCAATTTGTAGATGGGAGGTGCTTGAAATGCTCTTTGCCTTCTCCAAATCAAGCCTTTGAAAACTTTCTTTATAGTATAGAAGAATAACAAGGCTTAACTTGGTAGTTAGTTACCTTGTAGTTAAGCAGCCTTGGGTGATGACAATATTAGAATGGGTGGCCTACTAAGAATCTTTTACTTCAAGAAAATGGTTGCACCTCATGTGTACCCTTTGTATCCTCATTTCTTAGTATGCTAACATCTATTCCTTAGTCACCAACTTAATTGTAAGTCACAAGAGGGCATTGCCTATTCTCCTCGCTTGGTATATATGGGGATATAGTCATCGTGATGATAGACCTGATTGACATCAATAAAATAGATTGATAATATATGAAATTTAAATTTAGCCATGACAAAAAAGAGGCTGCCATGCTTATCACTTTGGCATCTCAAGATCCCTCCTCCCCAATCATTTTCAATGGTGGAAGCTACAAATGCTAAGAAACCATCCTCGCCCCCTCTCTCATGAAAAATCCCACCCCATCCCATCCCATCCCTAAAAAAATATATAGACTCTCTTCTCTTTCTCTCACTGAGACACATATATATGGCCAATGCAAGATAAGACCCTGATGTCAAGAGAGGAAAGAGGAATCAAGACCTTTAGAAACCTCAGATAAAGCTCATTTACCTTAGCTATGGATCTTTGAGGTATTGACCATCATCAAACTTAGATTGAGATCCACAAATCCTTGAATTTAGCTCTCTAATGATCTCTTCTATGATGATACTTTCAATGTTAACCTTCCATATCTTGCTCTTGCTCCCTGTCATTACCCTAATATCCTTATATCTAAGAATCCTACTTCTAATCATTACCAACCTTTGTCCCTCACTTTCTTCTAATCAAGCTCCCTATAATCTACTCTACTTCAAGAAATACTCAAGAACATGGCTTGAAGTGTTATGACACGATGGCCCTAATAAGAAGAAGAAGAGAAACTATAATGGCACAGATTCCAACAATGATGTAAGCAAAGCAAGTGATTGCAATGATGGACACAACCCATCTTCCATCTCCACTCCCAATTTACCAAGTAACTCTAGAAAAGTTGTTTTTGCTAGAAATTAGTAGTGTTAGAATTCAAAGTAAATTAAAAAAAAGACCCCTTTGAAAGTTGCTAGACCTTGAGACACATGAATGGCATTACTTGGTCAAGAAAACCCTTGAATCTCTAAGAAAAACCATAGTATACTTTTGTAGTCATTAAGTAGTAGGATTATCATTTGCCTTGTTGCTTTGATTCAATTACCGTAAGACACTAGTTGCCACTCTATTTGCCTTTTTCGTAGACCATGAAGCTTTACTTGCTTGCCACTCCATTAACCTCTTTCATAGACCACCAAGCTTTACTTTACATAATAACCAAATGATGCACTACAATATACATAGCTAGATGGCTTCTACTTTTGCTAGATTGGCTTCTAGGTTGGAGTCTGACTTCACAATGATTGTTAAAAGGGAAATAACACCATATGCCTAACCACATGTCAATATTAACATGTTGCCAAAAAGAAATTAGAATTGACAGCAATCTTCTAGATGCACATTTTTATAGAATTAACCAAAAGATACAAGTTAGTTCCATATCACACCATATTGGGCCAATGATATTGTATATATTTTGGAAAAGGGTTACTAGGATGCATAGTAAAGAAGGCACGACCACCTACCTTCTTCTTAAGACCTAACCCCATCAAAAGATCTTCAGACATCTATATCAATTAAGGAAGGACAAAATTTTGAGAAGATGCATGCATGATCATTAAATGGAGGAGTCGCTTCAAGAAGCATATAGAGAGGCAGCAACTCAGGGGGTGCACTTATAGAACATGTAAGATGCCATGTGACATAAAAAAGAAAGGGTATTTATTTAGTAAAATTTACAAGATTATATCTACAAAAGGGATTTTTAAATTGATTTTGAAAAAATATCTACTTTTAGTAAAGTAAAACGAGACATTTTATGGCCTTATAGCATGTAAAGAAGGGTATTTCTTAATACCCCTTTAAATACATGTTATATAGGTTATTTATTAAAAGTGCACCCCCTAGGGTAGCAAGAGCCTATTCAATGATACCACAATGGCTAGAAAAGTGCTACAATCCCAACTATGGTGGGTTACTTTGTTTAAATATGCGATGTAATTTGTCAAGCATTTGAGCATCAACACAACAAGGTGCCTATCCTCCAAAGGATTGATTCCCAACTCAAGAATAGAAATGTAAGAGTGGTGGGAAGGTACTAAAGCTTGGGCCAACTGCCTCTAACTAAACTTGAACATCTAACAAAAGACGTGCCTCTTGGAAACGCATACCATGATTGCTAAAAAGGCCAAACAAAAGGCAGGCTTCGTTAAGCATGTAATAATAGAGGAAATTTGGAAGAAGCATTGCTATTCTCAAACAAAGGGCCATCAGCAAAAAATGAAATTTAGAGGCCTTGTACCTTCATGATATTGTGATTGTCTCAAGAAATATGAAACTTGAAACCTTGGAAGGGAAAAGTACATGGATGTTCAATAAGAGTCAAATTAAGAAATACTACCCCTCTAGGTCACTTGGAGCATGATCTTCCAATGGAGGAGCTTGACATTCTACTCATAGTCAACAACAGTTGTGGAGTAGACTTGGTATGAGAAACTAGTTTAGTAAGTTGTATACTTATCTACTTAACTTCAATAACATTCCTTAAAACATAGCATTAAACATCCATGTTATGGCCAAGCAACCACTAATCTTAACTCTGAAGAAAAATTGATCATACCACTTGCATACCTTGGAATTAGATTAATTGTAAAGAGAGAGGTCAACACCATCCCTCTCGTAGATAAAGTGTTTGACTTCAATACCTTCCCTTGCCATTTTTTGGACCAAGTTGAACAACCATAGTTAGTGGCTACAAATACAAAGCTCAACCTATATGAAGGTACTACTTAAACCTTACTAGGGAATTCAAACTCATGGTGACGATGGCAACCAAAAGCATCCATGCACTCTTCTATATTATTCCAAAAAGAGAGGATATCAATGGATTTTTTCTTAGAATAACCATTTAAGTGTCAAGTAAAATGCAATGGTAACTGCATTGATAAATGCGTCCACTTGATATTTCTAGAAGCTTGAGTGATCTCCACTTTTAATTCTGGAAACTCACAAATGGAAAAATAAGAAAATAACTTAGTCCTCAATACCCATAGTCCAAACTAACAAGGGGAGTAATGGACCTACTAAAAAAACTACTTAATGTGCAAGAAAAGAAATTACAACTCATGAATTTATCCAAACCATCAAAGAAAATTAAAAAGCCCACAAAATATCAATGGAAATCTAAAGAAATCCCAACAATAATATCAAAAATAAATACCTAGCCTCCAAAGGATACTAAAATCAAATGCAAAACATATATCAAGAAGAAAAGGAACCATATATATTATCATACTTTCCCATAGCAAGGCCCTTCTCAAAGCAAAGAAATAATACTAAGGCAATCACCTATAATGCATCCAAAATTCTAAACTAGTAATATCATAAGAAAACAAGCCCGAACCAAGCTACTCATCATTTTTCCCAGATACCATGGGTCACCACCAGAAGCATGAGGTGGATTCTCCTTCGGTGTAGCAACATGTGCTCCCCCTTGACCACAAACCACCACAGAAGAAGAGGAGATGGAGACCATGGACTATTTCCCTTTGAGAGATAAGGAGAATCTAGTATGGGTATGAGCTTCTCATCCCAAAATGTTCCTTTCAAAAGGCTGTTTGACAAATATTGTAGGACATGAGATTGAAAGGGTTGGAAAGGTTTTGGGCACGAGTGGTTTATGGCCCATTGCCATGCAAGTGGTGTCTACCTCAACCATGGAGGCCTTACAAAATAGCTACCGAAGGATTTCTCATTGACATGTTCGATGATACACAAGTAGTGCCATCCATGCAAAGCACATCACAATCACAGATAAAGATATGGACTTTATTGTTTAGCTTCGACATGGCAAGGGGACTCCTCCATAGGTTTCGCTGTAGTATCCCCATTACTTAGTTTATTTTAATAAACAATGTGTATATACATTCCAAAGAAAATTGATTTATGTTGCACATTTTTTTAAAACTAGCTCTAAATATGAAGATAATTATTATTATTGATGAGGTATTATTATATGCTAGTTCATGGAAGAAAGACTTGGAAACTCCCCCAAGACAAGCTTATTAAAACTATGTTTGTAGTATAGAATAACAAAAAGAACTAGCCTAGTGGATAGTCAGTCACTTGGCAATTAACTGCACGTGGGTGACGACACTACTAGGATGGGTGACCTCCTGGGAAGATTTTCCTACAAGCTAGTGGGAGCTTCTCATGCGCAGCCAACGGCACCAACAAAGCCTTCATAGTCCATTGCCAAGTATACCAAGACCAAGATGCCAAGGTCTATGCCTTGGAGTGATGCCCGCTCGAAGGATGCGATGCGCAGTGCCTCCTCGCCCATATATTTTTCAATTTTAAACTTCGTGCTATAAAAATGGAGTCCCTCCCTAATGTCATCAATGACATCATAAAAAATGCTAAAAGAAAGTGTTCTCTCTTTTTCGTCGATGATGTCATTTAAAAAAATGCTAAAAAGCAAGCGTCCTCTCTTTACCCCCCAATTACTATATAAATAGGAATAGAGCATCACATTTGACATACACTCACACATACACAGACACACAATGATTTGTGCAGAAGTCTCTCCATTGTTGTTTGACATGACAAAGATCTGCTGCAATTAGCCGCCTCTCTCTCTCTCTCTCCCCACCCCTATGCGGAAGTGCTGCTTGAATCCATCGGCTTCTTTCATGGCTCCCAAGAGATGTCGAGATGCTGAGTGAGGTCACGCTCAGAGAACTCCCCAACATGAAGAAGTAGTTGCTGCTAAAGTGCAAGCGGAAGTTAACCCTGAATCCATTCAACCTGAAGGATGGGTTATTCCACAATAAATCAAGGTTGCAGCCATAAACCGTAATCATGATGGATGGTCGAACGGAGATAATCAGGTTAGTACATAAGAAAAGGATCACGATTAGTTAAAACTTACTTAAACTTGTAAAAGCATGTTAGTTTTATCAAATGCTTTTTAGGAAGAAACACGAAAATTGATGAAGGGGATAGATTCTATGCATCGTATACATTGACAACTGTATCAAAAATGTTTTATGGTTATAACTACTTTTGGATTTGTGAATGATGAGTTATGACTCTAATGATTCCAGGCTTGCATAGCCGGACGAGTTGTGGATTGTGGTGGTTTGGGACATTGGGATCCCCAACCCAATGCTCCCTAACACTTTGCGGAGTGTGGAAAAACTCACATGTGGGTGGGCATCCTATGCTCCCGAGGGAGGTAGGTGTTTTTGATTTTTGATCACTTTAGTACCTGAGAGGGCAAAGGGCCGAGTGGTAAGTGCCCCTGTTATGTAGGAAGGCTTCGGAGGCTTAGGAAAGCTTAGAGGGGCTCTAAGCTAGTAAATTCCCTATTGATCATGGATGGTTTGCGATCACATACAACCCAATCCCGAGGGATTGGAAGGTCCTATCCTGGGTTTGGAAGATGTCTTTCTACAAAAAGACAATACCACTCTGCGGAGTAATGGTGAAATAAAGTATTTGATTTTTGAATTGTTTGTTATGTGCTAAAGATTGAGTTTTACAAACCCAATTTAACAGAGTAATAAAAGGAAGCTAATTTTATATGTCCAAACAGTGTGGTAGTATGCTTTGCTAATTAGAAAACTAAGCAAAACTCATCGAGGAAAGTGGGAGGCTTTGATCCTGAGGATTGAATGCCTATGGCTGGGTGTACTTGATAAGTGGAGTAACTTTCCAACACTAGATAGAGCTGATTAAATTGTGACCCTCCCAATATCGGTAGGATTAGTTACCAGGTTTAACACCATTTTAGGGGGCCGGAGCTGAGATTTTACCTTATGGGTAGGGGGATCGAGTTACACTCTCCCCTGTCTTTCACTCTCTTTGAACCAAGTGCGGTGTTAATATCACTTCTACCTTTGATTGATTACAAAGTGGTCTTTCTTCGGTGGGCTATTATATTGTTGTAAGGAGTGACTTGTCCATGCTTCCACTGTGAAGTAGAACTGAGATTTCCATGTTCAACTAAGTCCAAGGTTTCCCATGGGGAGACGGGATGGTGATGTGCATGGATATGAATTTTAGTTGACTACTAAGAGGACTCCTCCGATCTGTGTTAGAGGAGGCATCTCACACGTGGCATCAAAGCCTAGGTTTCAAAAGAGCTTTTAGTGTAAGGTTAAGTAGTCAACGTATAAAAGGAATTAATAAAGTAACCACACTTTTTTGAAGAACACTATTGTTGATTATCTTGCACTAACACTAGCATACACATTGTGATAATCACGAACTTAGCAATGAGAAAGCTACACGTTTGCGGGATATTTTTCCCATCATGTATCAAGTAGCCTTAGGGTCAAATAATTTCTCATACCACGAGGCTATATTTGAGATAATGGAGATGATCTTTATTCCTCCAATTGTATTGATATATGTCAACCACAGACAAGCACCACGTGTCTAACAATCTAGCTTCTCTGAATATATATTAGTAACACAAGATGCAATCTAACTTCTCTAAACATATTTTAGTAACACCTTTCTCTAAGATGCCTTGAATGGTTTTTTCCATGGCTTTGTAATGGAGCCTTTTATCTCCTCGTGAAACTCTAAACTCTATTGCATTGTCCACCATGTCATCCATGTTTTTCCCATGCCACCCTTTTCAATCATGTTTTGTAGAGTTTACATGATGGGTATCATTACATAGTACGCATCAACCACAAACTGGCACAACTTGTCCTTATTTAGACAATTAGAACATAACTCAACAACCTTATCCTTCAGTTGCACACTTTCCTTAGCCTCCCAATTGTATATGTCTATGCACAAGAATGTCTCTATCACAATACCCTTATTTCAAAGCAATGACTTCAAACTATACAAGTGGATGCAAAATAGTCTCTATAGAAAGCTTTAGCATGTATGATATCCGAGTTTTTTGGTAAATATCCAAGCACTCAACTTCTCTTGAGAACAAACTTGACAAATCTCTTGCAATCATAAATAATTCTAGCGAAACAAGTTGTATCCTCCTTTTCATACCAATCTTTCCATAGTGCATTGAGTGAGTGAGTATGGCAACCATTGTAGGTAATCTTTGGATAACAATCTTGTATACGTCTAGCTATATTTTGTAGCAATTCTTTGCATTATCCATAACCACTTGTATCACATGATGATACCCAATCTCTTCAATATTTTTGCATAACATCTTTGCAGTGTACTTCCTTAATTTGAATTTTACTCAGCTATATATGGCTTTTAGGAATATCTCCTCCCTTAGTGAAACCAATATGATGTTTATTAACAATTGCTATTGAACATTGGACCAACCCTCTAATACAATAGTGCATCCAATCATATCCAAGTTTTTTAGAATGACCCTCTCAATCCACTCCTTCATCTTTGAATGGCACTTATTAAGAACATCATGCCATATTAAGTGATAAGATAATGGGAAAAAGCTAGCCTCGAATCCCCCAATCTTCTTCCATGCATGCTTCTAGTGATCATTATCCACAATTATCATTGAATGGCTGAAAAAAAAGGTAGCCCTAGCCATGGCCATTTGCACTTCTTCTAATTGTATCACATAGAAACTCTTATGAAGAGAGGCTTAACAAATGCTCGCTTTGTTCTTGGACTAAAAGTTTACCCCATTGTGTTGTATTTAAAACCCTTAAAAGGTAGAAGCACAAGGTGTTTGAGATGAATAGGCATTTGCCCGATTGATACTATTGTTATGTGAGTCAGACATTTCAACCTTAGCATGTGATACTCTTGTAGTAAAAGTCCCCCTTACTTTCATAGTGCCCTAAAAATGGCTTTGACTACTTGTTTGGCAATTGGGTAAAGATATATACACCTAGAATTTTTCACAATAGTAGAAGCCCTCTTACTTTCATAGTGCTACTTTTTTGGTGGTTGGATACTAATATACACACATGGACTTTTTCACAGTACTAAGGAAATGGTTCCTAGTGCAAGATGCACCACTAGACTTATGATATGACAAAAATTACACTCCTAATATATATATCCAACTAATAAGTTTTTGAAAAATTTTCACTCTAGTGACTTCTTTTTATAGCTAAGATCTAACTTTACAATTTATTAGTCAGAGGAAGAAGTATTTGTTGTCTTTGAAAACTCAAAAGTTAGTGTCCTTATATTCTCAAATGCTGCAATGCACATGGAGCTAACAAGTAAGTGATCAAAGATCATTGATTTGTAATGTTACTAGCTACAAGCTACAACAAATGCGCTTGTAATAGGACAGAACAAATAAACAAGTAATACATGAAACAATCCATGGAACAAACAAACAAATAAATAGAAAAATGAACGATACAATACTCCATGGAACAATCATTTAAATCCTTAATCTTTAAAATTCAAAGTAAGCATAATAAAAATTAAAAACATGTACTCACATATGAATGATATTACTATATCATTTTGATAGCTATATACACACTCTACTCATTTTTGTAATAAAGTGAAAATTTGTAATCAATCAAATTTTAGAAATGTATTGTGGTTTGATTTTTAATCTTTTATCTAATCTTAATGAACACATAATGTATGTGACATGAAAAATTTATAAAATATACAATTTAAAAAATGATATGAAGATTGATAACTTTTATACTATACGAACATGCACAAATGTTTTGATTTGCATAAGTATTTTGTACACATAAGTTGCAAGAAATAAGTATAACATTAGAACACGTGTTTGAATTAATGACCAACAAACACTAATGAACTAATTTTGTCCAATTAGGATAACATAGTCCAAATAGCATCAAACAATAGTCATACCATGAACTAATGTTGCCCAATATAAAACATTAGCCCATTAAAATGAGATCACACATGTTTAATTACTATTACCCAACCTGATGCTTCATATCTAGGATAATTGCAATGCATGAGAGGACTAAATACCTAAGATATAAAGCATTTTGTGATTACCCCAATGTTTGTTTAAAAATAAGAACTAAGACAAGCAGATAGTTAAGGATTATCTCTTGCCTTTGCTGGAACAAGCAACATGATATTGTTTGTATATGCTTTGATTCCTTGATTTTAAGTATCTCTATGGAAAGAATGGAGTTAACTCATCGAAAGATTCTCAAAAACATCTACTCAATATATGAGATACTCTTGGGTTTTTATCTCATATGAGAGTTCTTCATCCAAGAAGGATGCACTCCTCAATAGACTCACTAGATATTTGGAAAACTAAGAGATGTGGCCAATATCTTTGCATATAGAGGTTTTTCTAGCTCTAGATATCTCATCAAGAAAAATTGATATCTCGATAGGCCCATAAGGATGTACAAATATCCATGTGGATTGATCAACATAGAAAGTTTCACTTGGTTAACGTTTATTTTAATGTTATTAACATAAAATCTCAAAGTTAATGACATGTTACTATTACAAGATCATAGAAATTTAATCATGTCATCCCAATCCCTATGCATGAGGAAGTATAGGCTTCTCAATCTCATGGATTTATTCAATAGGGACGAGAAAACACAATGAGCAAATGTAAAAACATGTGTATGGTCTAAAGCAAATACCTTAAGCTTGGTATGAGCGCACACGCATGCACACACACGCACACACTCACACACACACTTGACTTAAGGTAGTTTTCATAATAGTTCAACTAAGAGTATCTTATATGTCAAATATGAGGTTTTATATCAATGATATGCTCCTCATTGGTCCTAATGAGACACATATTTGCTGATTTTAAGGGAAATTTTATAACATGTCAAATTTAAAAATATTAAATTATTATTTGGGCATTCAATTCAACTAGTGTGATGGGGGTTATTGCTTTATACTAGACAAAGCACATGATACATTTGACCTTGAGGATTGTGAGTCTTTTACTACTTCTATAGAGACAAGTTTGAAGTTGAGCCTTTATAATGCAAAAGATTCCTTTGATGTTTTTATATATCAACATGTTGTTGGACATTGCTTGGTTATATAACGTATGCATTATGAGGCTTGACATTTAGTTTACAATCTCACATATAGCAAGCTTATGCATTGCCTAGGCACCAACCATTGGTAGGAATTGAAGCATATCTTTTATTATTTGAGTGATACTTGGGACCTTGGTGGTTTTATCAAAAGTGAAGACCATTATCTCTAGATTCACATGCCTTTTCTGTCAAGATTGTGGGAGAGAAGGAAGGAGTCTCACTTGAAGCTTTCTTGCTTGCACAATGGGGGAAGACACACAATGGTGGAGGCTGAAAACAGTTTTCCTCTTCTTAGTTGTGTAAGCCAAAAGAACTCTAATACAAAGAAATAGAAGAACCCTATATATGGGTCTCAAACCAAACTCAACTAACTAAGGTGGCATACTAACTGAGCCACGAACTAGAGTAGATAAGGATAGCTATCATGTAGCTATTATTCATGGGCGGTGTACCAACCGCGTCTGCAACTGACAAGTCGGTGACATAAATACACAACGGTCACCCTGGCGTATCACAAGTGGAGCTCGATATCTCAACACTCCCCCTCGAGCTCAATCCCAATTCCTGCACACCAAGCAAGTCTCTAAACTTGCGCAGCTTCTCTGCGCCCAATGCCTTCGTGAATATGTCAGCTACCTGATCCTCTGTGCTGACATAAACTAGATCAATAAGACCTAGTAAAACCCTCTCCCGCACATAGTGATAATGCACCTCAATGTGCTTTGTTCTAGCATGATAGACTGGGTTATTTGCCAAGTGTATACTGCTCATGTTGTCACAATAAATGACAACTGGTCCATCTGTAGACTGATGCATATCATAAAGTAGCTTATGCAACCAAGCTACCTCACATGCAGCCATTGCTGCACCCCTGTACTCGGCCTCTGTGCTTGACAAGGCAACTGTAGGCTGTTTCTTGCTGCTCCAAGTGACTGCAGCACTCCCAAAAGAGAACACATATCCACTAGTAGATCGTCTATCAGAAATACTACCAGCCCAATCAGCATCAGTGTATCCATGCAACTGTATCTGAACCCTAGTCTCATAAAATAGTCCATAGTGCAATGTGGACTTCACATACCTGAGTATGCGTCTAGCCACATCCAAATGTGGTTTCCTTGGAGCCTGCATAAACTGACTTACCAATCCAACAGCATAGCTCAAATCTGGCCTGGTAATAGTCATATAAATCAAACTTCCTACTATGCGTCTGTACATAGTAGGGTCTTCTAGAAGCTTACCTGCATCTGTGCTCAACTTCACATTCTGCTCCAAAGGAACTGAAATAGGCTTACAGCCTGTCATCCCATATTTGGACAGCATGTCCAATCCATACTGCCTCTGCAAGAGCTGTATCCCACTTGGTGATCTAATCACCTCAATGCCCAAGAAATAACGCAGCTCTTACAAATCTTTCATCTCAAACTTCTGCTTCAATAGCATTTTCACATGAAGGATATCTTCATCACTGTCACCTGTCATAATCAAATCATCAACATAAATGACAAGTAGCATAATACATTTCTCTGTTTTTCTCACATAAAGTGAGAAATCTGCCTTGGAAATCTGAAAGCCAATAGTGATAAGATACTGTCCTATCTTGTCAGACCATGCTCTAGGTGCTTGCTTCAAACCATACAAGGCTTTCTTCAACCTGCAAACAAACTCAGGATGAACAACATGCACATAACCTGGTGGCTGCTCCATATAGACCTCTTCTTGCAAATCACCATGCAAGAATGCATTCTTTACATCCATCTGATGTAAAGACCATCCCTTTGATGTAGCCATAGCAATGACTGCTCTTACGGTTGCCATCCTTGCAACCGGACTTAATGTTTCTTCATAGTCAATGCCATATGTTTGTGCATACCCCTTGACTACTAATCTTGCTTTGTATCTATTCACAGAACCATCTGCATTGTGCTTCACCTTATAAACCCACTTACAGCCAATTTCATTTTTACCTTTAGGCAAAGGTACCAATTCCCATGTAGCATTTGCTTCCAAGGCATCCATTTCTTCATCCATGGCTTTCTCCCATTTTTCTTTTCCCATGGCTTCCTCAAAAGAAGTGGGTTCTGGTTCCTGTATCACCTTAACCATATATGCATAGTGAATGGCTGTAAATCCATCATATTTCAGCCTATCCACAGGATACCTAGCTCTCATAGACCTGCGCAAAGTAGGTTCACTCCCAGGTGCTCTCAAAACATCCCTGGTCTTCCTTACTCCAGGTGTAACAATAGAAGGAATACCCAACTCATCATCAATGCTCTGTTCTGAGCCACTGGATTCACCATCCACATAAGAGTGACCTGCATTCACATCAAACATGGGCTGATCAACCTTCTCTTTTCCTTTTCGTGATACCTGCATACCACTATCTGCATTACTTTGAGAAGATTCTCCTGATCTCAATCTGCCTGTCCATGGCGAAGAATGTGAACCACTGCTAGAGGACGCTCCAGGTCCACTAATATTTTGTGACTGCTGCTGTGAATTCTGTGCAGCATTACCATTTTGTGCATCTACATCATCAATCACATTTACTGGTTTATACCAGCTACTTATCTCATCAAAAACAACATCTCTGCTCACTGTAAACTTACGAGTAGAAGGGTTATAGCATCTATACCCTTTTTGCTACAGAGAGTAACCAATAAAGATGCACTTCTCAGCTTTTGGATCCAACTTGGATCTCAACTCATCTGGCACATGTACATAGGCAATGCAACCAAAAATTTTCAAATGAGAAATATCTAGTTTCCTACCAGTATACCTCTCCTCTGGAGTCATTCCATGTATTGCTGCAGTGGGAGTCCTGTTCATTATGTAGACTGCTGTAGCAACTGCTTCAGCCCAATAAAAATCTGGCAAGTCTTTTTCATTGAGCATGGCACGAGATACCTCTCCAATATGCCTGTTTTTCCTTTCTGCAATTCCATTTTGTTGTGGGGTATGACTGCATGAATATTGCTGCTTTATGCCATGCTCCTACAGGAACCTTGCAAACTCATTTGAGAGGTACTCTCCCCCTCCATCTGACCTTAGGCATTTTATCTGCAGGCCCGTTTCTTTTTCAACCATCGCTTTAAGAGTTTTGAAATGCCCAAAAACTTCACTTTTCTTTTTCATAAAATACACCCAAACTTTTCTGCTATAGTCATCAATAAAACTGACAAAATAATGACAGCCTCCAAGAGATGCAGCTTTAGTTGTCCACACATCAGAGTGGATTAATTCCAATGGCTTCTTACTCTCTTGAACATGTCTAGGAAATGGTTTCCTTGCCTGTTTTCCAAACTGACAGGCTTCACATACCTTATGCATTTCTGCAACCTTGAATTTTGGCAATCCTGCAACAATATTTTGGGCCTGCATTGATTTAAGTCGCTGTACATTAACATGACCAATGCGTTTATGCCATATATCAATATCTGCAACTACACCGGTCCCATGTGCAAACATTGCTGCACTCAATTCAGACATGTCTGCATCCAACGTAAACATTCTGCCCTTCTTCTTTCCTTTTGCTATCAAGCGACCTTTATTTTTCATATCCTCAACAAAGCATCCGTGAGGATTAAATCTGACCTGCAAGCCCTGTTCAACCATTTGACCAACAGAAACCAGATTCTTGGTGATATTCGGGACGTGAAATACATCGGACAGGTATTTCTTTTTCCCATCCTGCATACACAAGGGAATTTTTCCAATCTGCACAATAGGATGTGCAGTATCATCACCAGTCTCCACAAATCCTGGTTTTTCCATTTTCCTTGCATCCTCCATCCATTCTGCATGACCTGTCATGTGGTTTGATGCACCTGAGTCAACATACCATACATCGTTGCTTTCTTCTGCACTTGTTACAGAATTGTTCATGTGCTGCACCATAAACAGATGCTCATTTCTGTCATCACCCTGTCTACTAGAGGATGCATAATTTCCTTGTTGCAGTTTTCCATTCATGATGTCATTCTGCTTTTTATAGCAGTCTTTAGCCATATGACCCATTTTACCACAATAGTAGCATTCAACATTACTGTTTGCATTTTGGCCTCTTTGCCATCCACCACGACCTCTTTGGCTCCCCCTGCCTCTAGAGTTACCACGTCCTCCTCCATAGGACTGGTTTTCTTGAGTTTGCTGCATATTTTGATTTTTGCCACGGCCTGCAAATCGGCCTCCTCTACCTCTTCCAGCATTTGAGTAGAAGACAGCTTCTTTTGAAGTTCCTCCTGAAGAAGATGCACCACCATTTCTCTGTTCCTCAGAAATTAGAAGAGCAATCAACTCCTCAAAATCAGGAAATCTTTCACGGACTGAAATGGATGTCCGAAACTGTGCATAATCCTTTCCTAGACCATTCAAGGTCACAGAAACTAAATCATCATCTTCCACTGGTGACCCAATGGAAGCAAGTGCATCTGCAATCTTCTTCACCTTCATGTGGTAGTCGTTGATGCTCATATTTTCTCTTTGCACATTGTGCAACTCTTGCTTGAGCTGCATTTTCCTGGCTTGCGTATTTGTGCTATACATTTTTGACAAAGTATCCCATGCCTCCTTTGGCGTACTTGCATCCTGAATATGCACAATCATAGAGTCTGAAATGCTGATAGACAGCCAATACATAACTTTCCTGGCTCTCTCATGCCATGCTTTAAATGCCTGCATTTGCTGTTGATTGGGAACATCAGGAAGAACTGGTTCTTCTTCATTTCCTGCAACAAATTCCCAATATCCTTCTCCCATAAGGAAATTCGTCATTCTAAACTTCCATGCTTGGAAGTTGTTCTTGTCAAGCTTTTCAGTGACAATCTGTGAAAGAGAATCAGATGCCATTACAGAAGACTGCAAAAAATTCTGTCACTGCAAAAACCACAGCTTCACCCTCACAAGGGAAAATCTGCAAAACTGGCGAAAGTGGTATTTGACCACACAGTCACTTCCTAGTGATGATTTTGCATCAACAGGCAACATGGATGATTCTGTAACTCCCAATGTCTCTGCGCACAAGCATACGATGCAATTTCTACAGTAACTTTTCACCGACCTGTAGAACAGTGGCTGAACAGCATAAAACTGAGCCTTTTCCTGAGTGCGTGCAGAAAACTTCTGCCTCCAAAACAGGCCCCGAAATGACCTCAAATAAAAAAAACAGGGTCGCCATGAGCTAAAGCTCTCTCTCGCAGCATATACTGCCCTCTTGCTTCACCGCGAAGGGCGTCTCAACCTGAGACAATGCACTCCTGCACTTTCCGGCTGTGGTACCTGCAGAGATCTGCTCCCAAAACAGAAAATGAAAGCAACACTGCTCCTCTTACCAGAACAACGCGAGCTTGGCTTGCTTTCTTGAGCTCCTTACCACGAACAAGGCTCTGATACCATGTCAAGATTGTGGGAGAGAAGGAAGGAGTCTCGCTTGAAGCTTTCTTGCTTGCACAATGGGGGAAGACACACAATGGTGGAGGCTGAAAACAGTTTTCCTCTTCTTAGTTGTGTAAGCCAAAAGAACTCTAATACAAAGAAATAGAAGAACCCTATATATGGGTCTCAAACCAAACTCAACTAACTAAGGTGGCATACTAACTGAGCCACGAACTAGAGTAGATAAGGATAGCTATCATGTAGCTATTATTCATGGGTGGTGTACCAACCGCGTCTGCAACTGACAAGTCGGTGACATAAATACACAACGGTCACCCTGGCGTATCACGAGTGGAGCTCGATATCTCAACATTTTAATATTCTAATTTTGCTACATGTATCTATAAGTGTGTTTTGCTTCATGCTTCGCTACTCATGCATATCATGGTTTAGAAAGCCTATGGCCACCTTTAGTTGTGAATTTGAGCATATGATAACTTTCATAGCCATGGTTGAGTGTGTTTGGCTTAGATGCTTTTGGCTTGTTTTTTGTATTGGATTGCTATCTACCACCACTAGCTAAGTTGACAAATCAAAGTGTATTGATAGTTGCATGGAACCCAATGTTCCATGCTCATACTAAGCACATTAAGGTGCATTATCATTATGTTAAGGAGGGACTCTCTACAAGAGAGATCAATGTGGCTTATGTGCCAACACATGACAATATTCTAGATGTTTTTATAAAGGGTTTTCTTCGAGGCTTTTTGTAAAGCTTTGGGCTTACTCCCCTTTTTGGATTGATCATAGTCCACACTTCTCTATCCATTAGTACTAGCTCTTGTTCACCATATCACTACAATGAGGGATTTGTTAACAAATTTTAGTAGTAATATTTGTGAATATACTTAGAATATTATTACCACTCTTTTCTCTCACTAGAGGTTTTTTTTCCATGGTCTTATATACATGTCCCTAGGGTATATTTAGTCTTGTAAATATACAAAGTTGATACCTCCTCAATACTTCTCAATATACTTTATGTTGTATACTCTCAAGCTTCTTCTTCTCAAATGATGTGCATGCATTCCTACAATCCTATATCCAATAGTTAATTCTAGTTGATATGCTGAAAACCCAAATAATGCTCATAAATTTTGATAACTTATATTTGTCATTTGATCATTTTTGTGGCTTCCAAGGTGTGGAAATGATGAGCTATCACATATTCTTTCTCATGGGATGCTATGATAGGCTGTTTTTGAGATTGCAGGCATGGAAAATGATAAACTTGCGTTAATAATACTCATTGCACATGGTGAGTTTTTCATTAAAGATGTAGTGTACAACGTCAAGCTTTTAGGTTTACCTAGGACATGTGCCTCATATACTACTGGACATCGAATATGAGATTGAAGCTGTGAAAGGACATTGTTTTCAAGACAAAAAGCAAAGCATGCATCCCCATTGTGTACTAGTCCAAGACATGTGAGACTTGAAAGCTAGACAAATTTGAAAAGAATCAATAGGACAAAGCCAAATTGTGATATACAACAATATTCTTTAAGCAAGCTCACATAGAGAGAGTGCCTCTATGTGCTAGTGTCCGTGTGTGTGTGTGTTTGGTTATTTAAAACAAATTGCTTTGAGAAGTGTGATTAGATTCTTCCAAGTGTCAAAATTCAACAACCTAAACTTTTGGAGCCTTAAACAACACGTAAAAGTTAAAACACTCGAAGTATAAGTTAAGTGTTTCAATAGATGAGGTGATTGATGTAAATAAACCAAAAGGAGACTTATTGTAAAGTAAGGATTGGGTTAGAAGCTTCTTGCAGCACTTGGTCAAAAGTGAAAGATGTGTAGGTATTGGGGAGTCTATTGAAAACGATTTTATAACAACGAAACATCCAATCGATTTCCTTTTGGAGCAGAGTTGAAAAGACATTTAGACGTTGACGCCATATGAATCTCGCCTTTGTACTACTTCGCAACTTGCAAGCCTCTTCTTGGTTGCTATTAATGGTCTTGCGGTGAAGAGTAAACCGTTGTTTGTTCAGCATCAACGAAGTAATAAGAGTTGGTAGAGCAAGAAACGTGCACGATGGACGCCATTCAATATTGTGTCGATGTATCTGCATGTGCTGACAATACATCTCAACCATTTTTGCGTAAGAACAAAAAGCTACTATTCTGGAATCTGAAGTAGTGGGGCCAAAGGTGACTGAGCGGCAAGCGCTGTTTTATTTTATGTGGGGTTGCCTGCCCCATAGGACAAAAGCCAATCACCAACCTTGTCGCTGATGCCTCCAGCCTCCAATTTCCAAGTGGGCACTAGTGTGAGGCATCGGTTGCTGATGCACTGAAAAGAAGAGGTGATCAGAGATGTAAGCAAGGGTATCGGAGCAAAAGGTGGAAAATAAATTAAACGAGGGGGAAAAAAGCTGATGGGAGGGGATGTGCTGGCTGGCTGGTGCGACATGTTACTGGAAAGGCTGTGATCGGCTAGCTAGCTAAGCTAGACTAGGTCGGGATCTACGATAAAAGGAGAAAGAAACGAGGCAGTGGAAGTACAGACTAAGGACTGAGGACAAGCTATAGCAGCTGGAAGCCGCTGTCTGTCAGCTAGCAGCTAGCGGCTTGCGATAGCGACTCCCTCGAAAGGGAGAGAGGACCCCCGGGGGGCTTAGGTTGGAGTACTGAGCGTGAGGCAGTCGAAGTAGAGGTTAAGGACCCGGGAGGAGCTGCTATAGCCGGAGACCGCTGCATGTAGCTTTTGATAGTGACTGTATCCAGAGGGAGAGGCGGGGGGCAGCTTAGGTTACTTAGACTGCTAAGCTTGAGGGAGGGCCGCCAGCTTGTGTGCAGGAAGAAGGAACCGGCGGCGGGGAGGTTCGAGAGCAGCTGGTTGGGTCCGTACCCGTGTGCGACGATGGGGATGCTGCATGTGGCCACGATGCTGACGGTGGTAGCGATGATATTGGGGGAGCCGGAGCTGGCCATGGCCGCGTGCGAGGGCGGAGGTATGGGCAGCCCGCCCGCCAATTTCTCGGCCTACAACTACCTGGCCATCCAGGGGCCCAACAGCACCGCGGGCTACAACACGGTGCAGTGCGGGGGCCCTCTCAACGGCACGCAGCCCAACAACTTCGGCGCCCTTTTCTGCTTCGACATGCCGCTGCTGGCGGCTCCCGACCTCAACTCCACCCTCATCGGCCGCGTGCAGGGCAACTTCGAGTTTGCCGCGCAGGCCGGCGGGATTGTGTTCGTGACGGAGACCTTCTCCGTCAGCGACACGTCGTCGTCGGCGCCGGCCCCTTACAATAACAGCGTCAGCAACGGCAGCTTCACGGGCGTGGGGCTGGAGCACCTGGGCCAGTACAGCTCCAAGCCCATCACGGGCGGCACCGACGCCTACGCCCTCGTCGCCGGCGTCGCCTTCACCACCCCTCTCTCCAACGGCACCGACGCTTTCAACAACACCTTCGTATGGTTCAGATACGACTTCACCTTCTCATGCGCCTGATAATACATCCATATCACCTCTTCCTCACACGTGTTTTGTGCTCTCTCGTTTTTCACCTCTTCCTCACAAGTGTATTGTGCTCTCTCGTTTTTCTTCGGCGATAAAACTTTGATGCAGCCAGTGAGGTTGTAGCCCAATATGATTTCAGCATGTGTCTCTCGACATGGGTGTGTGAGCTCATGCCTTTCATGCATCCCTTGAGTCCTCTTTCAAAATTCACATCTCCTCCACACACACACACACACACACACACACACACACACACACAACGATAAAGCACGATGCATTCAAGTTGAGGATAGTTCTAGCAACAAGTTCAATCGTTCATTACTATTTTCCTAGTGTTTTCTTAACTAATCATGAGGTTAAGACTTTTCCATATGTATGCCCTCTTGGTGTACCACACACGGGTTTATATAATTACATTCTAATTGCGATTAAAAGCATATTTTTAAAGCCAATGTTTAGTCTCATAGAATTGAGTATGCCTGATTAAATCCTCATAGTCTACAATTACAAAAATTATTTGGCTACACATTGGCTGAAACATGGATACTTCCAAATTGTCATAGAGGCATATGTTCAAGGGTTGCAAATTTATTGCTTCCCTTAAGTAATAATACTAAAAATTTAAAAACAAGACTCTAATTGCAAGTTGTTTATGTTCTACATTGCTCAAGAAGCAATTGATTGATGCTTATATGGAAGCTCTTAAATTTACTTATCAAGCTCTCAATGGTTTTGTTACTCTACACAACTACATTTTACCTTTTAGGTAGCAACTGAAAATTTTAGCTTTTGTTCAAAGGATATTTGCTCTTCTCTCTTTTATAACCAACCAAATCACTATAAAGATGGTAATCAATGAGAGACACATTACAACAAAGAGCTTTAATTATAAAAAAACCTATATCATTATGAGAAGCTACTACATGGAGAGAGCAAGCTCTCACTAGTAATAAGGAGTCAAAGAAGTCTAAGCATGTTGAATTTAAAAACACTATGGTAAAAAACGAAGGGGAACTTGAAAAAAAGAGAGAAAGAAAATATTATATTATAGAGAAAGTTTCTTTCCAAAAGAAGTTATGATGGTAAATGTACCGTCAGTCTCCGTTTCTCCTAGTTCGAACTACATACCTCTCTCTAATATTCACCCTACTTTTCCTTGTGCATGCCATTCTCCTTGTCTATCTCCATCTCTATTGCTCTGATAGGTGGGGCTCTCTTTCTACCTCCCTTCATTTGTACGTAGCTCTCTCATCTCTTTACACACACACACACACACACACACACTCAGTGTGTCTATGAGTGTATATATGTATGTATATATACATACATTTATATATCTATATGTATATGCATATATGTATGGTGCGTGCACATTCGCACACACACACACACACACACACACACACACACACACACACACATAAAGTTAGAGTATCTTCGCTCTATCTTCGTTACTCTAATGTGAATCATAAATGAAACTAGCAAACATGCCTTATTGGGACAAAAGCCCTAAATAAAGGCCTTTATGATGAAATGTTTCAGCTACAAGTCAGTGGCCATGCAAGAAGAATTGTATGTGCGTGTGCATGTGTGTGTGTGTGTGTGTGTGTGTGTGTGTGTGTGTGTGTGTGTGTGTGTGTGTGTGTGTGTGTGTGTGTGTGTGTGTCCCTCTCCCCCCTCCCCCCTCCCCCCTCTCTCTCCCCCCACCCCCCTCCCAATCAACCTTAGGCTCCAGCATGAGGATCTCCACTAAGAAATCTATAGTAACATATGCCCTTGAAAAGAAAAATTTTGAGGATCCTCATCTTACGAGGTTTTTTTCTCTTTAAAGAGAAACTACATGTGCAGTATGGTCTAAGTGTCAAGGGTAAGATCTCCTAGGAGCTACCTCCCATTGAAGACATTGATTGTCAATCTTCAATGTGGGGTACAAATGCAACATGAGATTATTTCTCAACATACTTAAAGAAAGATATGTAGATGAATGTTTATTGCTTTACCATAAGGTATACCAAGGCCCCCTTAGCAATGGAGAGATACCCCCAAAATTTGCTAAATGCTATGTGTTAGTCTAGCAAATGGCTTTGGCAAGTGAGAATTTAGAAGAGCAAATGCCTCAAAAAAATATTGGGCTTTCATCAAGGTAGTTTGGCCAGAAAATAGCTAATTAGAGAAGGGTAAATGGCTTTATCTGTGTAGTTGGTAGTGGTGTTTTGAAGTCTGGGGACATCTAACATTGAAGAAGACACATGAAAAGTTCAACCAATATGCTTGAATTCAAACATAATACCAAATAGAAGTTTCATATCACCATAGATATTAGAGGATTTAAATGGTCTATAAGATAGGGTAAAGAGTCAATTGCAGGTGGAGCAAGATCTTTTCCTCTCAAGAAAGACACAATATGAGCAAGTCAGATATGTCAAACATTATACATCATGAGGGAGCATCTAGTGTCACTAAATTGATTGCTTATTATGCATTCTCTATTTTTTTAAAAAATATGTCAATAAATTAATGACTCACTTTTCTTTAAGTGTTGATGATGATCTAGCATGGCCATGAGATGATTTAGAGACTAGTATTCCTAGTGCATCACTTAATGGGATGATCAGAGCATTGTGACAGGGGTATCTGGTATAGACAATACAAGTTATGAAGGGGAAAAGAAGTGTCTGCCAAGTGTAAGAGTGTACACAAGAACCAAGGAGTTACACATAAATGAAGATGGATTAAGTTCTAAGAAGAGGAAGTGCATTAGTATTATGTATATGTATTTATGTGTGCATCCGAGGACGCCTGGAAACGTTTACTTGTGTGTAATGAGCATTGCATTCATTTGGGGTCATCCTCTCCCTTACAAGTCAAGGTTTAAGGTATTTTCTTTCATTAAGAAAGACAAGAGAGGTAATTCTCTCACTAAGAAAGACGAGGCATGATCCTCTAGAAGTGAGGAGAGAAATGTTTTTCTATTTCTAAGGTCTAAATAAACACAAGCTTTTGTGTGGAAGTCAATCTTAAGGTTGAGGCCCAAGGCAATTTAATGAACTCTCCTTAAGGTGGTTACATGGACCACAAGTTAAGAGTACAGTTTGAGAAGTTATTCTTTTTTAAAAAGACACGGTGAATCCATTTTTAAAATATATTGCAATAGAAAGACGATCTCTAAAAACGGGCCTCATAGGCTATCAGAAACAACGAGATCTACAACTTTTGTGTTGGACGTTTTTTCATCCGGACAACGTACAGAGAGATATCTTGAAATTAGTGCTCCAGAGTAGGTCCTGGAGCAACCACATCTTGCATGAAGATCAACTCAAGTCTCTCTCCAAGAAGAGAAGCTCTTGAAAGCCTATAAAAGAGGAGGCTCTCCTTGGGTGTGAGGGAGGAAAAGGAAGCATCACTTTGCATGCATCTAAGAGGTGAAGAGAAGGTGCAGGTGCTACGGAAGCTCTGTTGAAATCAAGTTCCAAGAGGAGAAGAGAAAGTGCAAGTGCTGCGGAAGCTCTGCTGAAATCAAGTGCCAAGAGGAGAGCCCTATACATATTGTGTAGGAGAGAAGGAGACTCAAGAAGGATTGAAAGGTGCCAACTTCCAAGTTGTGCAAGTGCTAGCCGGTTGTATACCGTGCAAGGAGCCGTGATCTTGTATCCAAGATCTACAAGTAAGAACTAGCTTATGTGTAACAGAGGAGCTTGCTCCTTGTCAATAATATAACTCCATAAGGGGGGGCTAGCCCATCTTCCAGTCCCTAGTGTGTTGCCAATTTCTCTCTCTCTCTCTCTCTCTCTCTCTCTCTCTCTCTCTCTCTCTCTCTCTCTCTCTCTCTCTCTCTTCATCTTTCTTTTCTCTCATCTATTCTCCCTTTGTGCCAGCATAATATTCACCATATATATTTTAAGTATATAAGAAAGTTGAGCGTGTATCTCGAATCTTATAACATCTAGTATAGCAAAGCATTTCATAGATGAGTTGCGCAGGCTTAAGAAAGAGCTCCATGAATTAAACACTAGCCCACAATTTATAATATGTGCGACTATAAGGAAATATTGAAGCATGCAAGGCTAGACTCACCTACTGTAGTGTTCACTCCTCAACTCTATCTATAAATAGGGATGAGATTTTCCAATATGAGGTAATAATTATGGTGTTTTTTAAAAATCACTTTCAAATACTCAAAACTATAATGGCTAATGTTTGAGAAGATTAAGATAAAAATATATTGGTTAAAGTAGCTAGCAAAGGAAACTCATTTTGGGAATTGTCATGCACGTTGGATAAACTTACAAAAAATATCTAGTTAAAGGTCTAAGTACTTTTGTCTAGCTCAGATCATTATTTTGTATTTTTGTGAGGTGCCTCCTCTAACAAACCTGGAGGAGTTCTCTTAGTAGTCAACTGATTCATATCCATGCACATCACCATCCAGTCTCCCCATGGGAAACCTAGAATTTAGTTGAACATGGGAATCTCAGTTCTACTCCGCAAGGGAAGTATGGACAAGTCACCATTAACAACAATCTAATGCCCACCTAAGAAATACCACTTTGTAATCAATCAAAGTCAGGAGTGAGATTAACACCGCACTTGGTTCAAAGAGAGTGAGAGAGGGGGAAGAATGTAACTCGATTCCCCTACCCATAAGGTAAAATCTCAGCTCTAGCTCCCTAAAACGGTGTTAAACTTGCTAACTAATCCTATCGATATTGAGAGGGTCAGGATTTAATAAGCTCTATCTAGTGTTGGAAAGTTACCTGACTTATCGGGTCCACCCAACCATAGGTGTTCGATTGTTAGGATCGAAGCCTCCCACTTTTCTCGATTGGGTTTACTTTAGTCTTGTAATTAGCAAAGCATACTACCACACTGTTTGGACATATAAAAAACAGGTTCCTTTTATTACTCAATTAAACTAGGTTAACACATAACAAACAATTTGAAAATCAAATACTTTATATAATAACAAGAAGAACCATCACTCTGTAAAGTGATACAAAACCGTCTTTCCACAAAAAGATACTATCTGGCCTAGGATAGGACCTTTCACTCCCTCGAGATTGAAAGGGAAGTGGAACCCAGGAGGAAGAAGCTTGGCGGTGAGAGCTATGGCAGATGGAGAGCAAGAGCAAGAGAGAGAGTGAAACTCAAAGTGGGAACTCCAACAACCACAATGTGTGGCCGGGCCTTCCTTTATTCAAATTGTTACTAAAAGAATAAAGAATAAGTGACTGTGACGTGCGCCTGCCACCTGCAGTGTGCAGTGGCGGGTACTCTCAGTGTAGTAATACACGGGCGGCTAGGCGGAGGCGCCTTTACCCCCAACAACCTCCCACTTAAAGGCAAATCTGCCCCAGTGAGAGAAAAAAGAAAAGACAGTACAATATGTACACATGTAAAACAAGATGAGGAAAAAGATGTCATCTCATCCAACGCCCATCAATCTCCTGAGGAAGGCAAAGTGCTCTATAGTGAGGCTCTTCGTGAGCAAGTTTACAAGATTCTGCTTAGTCAGAATCTTGACAAGGTCAATAGACCTATCCTCAATGACCTCGCGAATGAAGTGATACCTCACCTCAATATGTTTCATCTTCGCATGGAAGACCAGATTCTTGGCCAAGTGAATGGCACTCATAGAATCCGAATGCAGTGTAGGCATAGCATCTGTCATACCAAGGTTTGCAATTAAATGGCCTAACCAGATAGCCTCCTTGCAAGCCTTTGTGGCTACAATATGCTCGGCCTCTATAGTAGAAAGGGCCGTACACTTCTGTGCCTTGGACATCCAAGAGATAGCCCCTCCAGCATAAGTGAACACATAGCTAGAAGTGGACTTCCTACTATCTACATGTCCTGCATAATCAGAGTCAGTGTACCCCATGACTCTTGTATCCTGGGTGCCATAGCAAAGACACATATCTACTATGCCCTTCAGGTACCTCATGATATCCTTTACGGCATCCCAATGTTTCTTCCCAGGTGTAGCCATATAATGTGCCACAACCCCATCTACAAAAGCAATATCTGGACGGGTGGCTATCATGGCATACATAAGACTGCCCATGGTTGATGCATAGGGAATCTTGGCCATCTCGACCCTCTGCTCATCTGTCTGCAGACAATCGACCTGTAAAACCTTTATATGAGAAGGTAATGGACATCCAATAGGCTTAACATCCTGCATACATAAGCACTCAAGGACTTTATGAATGTACTCCCTCTGTGACAAATAGAGTAGTCCCTGAGATCTATCGCGCATAATGCACATACCAAGTATGTGAGAGGCATGTCCCAGATCTTTCATCTCAAAGCTCTTCTTGAGCTAAGCCTTAAGAGCATTTAGCTCCTCATGAGCTATCCCTACTAAAAGCATGTCATCCACATAGAGTACCAAAATCAGTAAAGAACCATCACGATCTTTCTTCGTGTACAAGCACGTATCCATAGCACTGCAGCTGTAGCCCTGTGACTGCATGAATGCATCAAACTTATGGTACCATTCCCTAGGTGCCTGCTTCAAGCCATATAGACTCTTCTTTAGCTTGCACACTAGGTATTCCCTGCCAGGGTTTGCAAAGCCCTTAGGCTGCTCCATGTAAATCTCATCATGCAAGTCCCCATGTAAAAAAGTCATCTTGACATCCATTTGGTACAAGTCCAGGTCAAGCTGTGCAACCAAGGCCGAGACTGAGTGGTCATCTTGACCACAGGAGAAAAGAATTTATCAAAGTCAACACCATGCTCCTGCTTACAATCCTTAGCAATCAATCGAGCCTTGTATGCTGGCTTGGGGTGTCCATGGATACTTTTCAGTTTGTACACCCACTTGCATGGCAAACCCTTCTTACGCTGAGGCAAGGAAACCAAATACCAAGTCTAATTCTTATGCAATGAGTCAAGCTCAAACTGCATAGCTCTCTCCCAAGAGTGACAATCACCCCTGTGCATAGCCTCATCATAAGTGAGAGGCTCTCATGCATCTGTAACCAGTACATAATCCATAGAGGGCGCAAAACGGCCAGGAAGTCATCTATCTCTATAGAACACCTCAACCCAGGCTTTGCTACCTGACTGACATCCTCTCTAACATCAGTATGTCTAACATCTGGGCCATGAGCATCAGGTGATGTTGCACGCTGTCTAGGTGGCCATGGAGTGGGATGAACGGGAGCAGGTGGCTCCTCCTAAAACATAACTCTGCGTACCTCAACCACTTTCTCAGGCAACATATGCATTTTTTCCTCATGAAAGATGACATCATGGCTACGGATCACTTTCCACGCTTGCGGATCCCATGGACGGTAACCCATCTCTCCTACATCTCCATAGCCAATGAAAATGCATTTGACACTTTTAGGATCCATCTTATTACATTTGTCCTTGGGCACATGGTAGAATGCCTCACATCCAAAGACACGCAAATGATCATAAGAGTGGTGCTTGCCTACCCATACCTTCTCTGCAACCTGAAAGTCAATGCCACTGCTAGGGGACCTGTTAATGAGATGCACTACAGTAGTAACTGCCTCAGATCAAAAGTGTTGTCGTAAGCCAGCCTGGCTAAGCATGCTATGGACCCTTTCCTGAATGGTCCTATTCATGTGTTCAGCCATACCATTTTGGGGAGGGGTGTAAGGGGTGGTCAACTGACTCTTAATACCCCGCTCATCACAAAATTGCTCAAAAGCACGTGATATATACTCACTCATGTTATTTGACCTTATGCATTTCAGCCTATTCCCAGACTGGTTCTCTACTAATGCAAGCCAATGCTCAAATGTGACATCGGATTTTCTCTTGATGGGATAAGCCCAAACTTTATGTGAGTAATCATCTATGAAAGTAAAAAAGTACTTTGCCCCATTGAGTGACTGACAAGACATGGGCCCACATACATCTGAGTGCACAAGAGCCAAGGGCTTACCCATGCATTTCTTACCATACTTTTTATGCGTATTTCTAGTCTGCCTGCCATACAAACGATGATCACAAGAATCAAAATGCAAAGAGTCAAAAGGCGGAAGATACTGCAAAGCACGGAGCATTTTCATTCCTTTAAGGGACATATGCCCCGAATGAGCATGGCAAAGGGATACATGGGGGATAGAACCCACAGACAAAACATGATCCAAGGTAGCTCCAGATACAAATAAGGAATAGAGGCTACCAGACTTGGCACCTCTTGCAAGCACAAGCCTGCCACGAGTAATCTTCCTTGCAAAGTCTCCAAAAGACACAGAATACCCTGCATCATCAAGCTGTCCAACTGACATAAGGCTACGAGTCAATGCAGGTACATGGTGTACATTATGCAAAACAAAAGAACTGCCAGAAGGAAACTACAGCCTAGCATCTCCAATGCCCACAATGTCAAGAGACCTATCATCACCAAGATGCACAGAACTAGAGATGGTATGATATATATGAAACCAATCTCTACAAGGTGTCACATGAAATGACGCACCCGAATCCAAAAGCCAACACTGCGCATACATAGAATGTATCTTAGAAGCCTGTAAGGCATTGCATGAAGAAGTTGCAAGTATGTAATCTTCATCTGAATCAGTGGCCTGCATGATATTAACCTCTTCGATCTTCACACTGGACTTTGCAGGTACAATACTACACTCAGAAGACTTTTTCTCCACTTTCTCTTTTCTCTTTTCCTTGTGCTTATCATCGCGCATCTTATGGCACTATGGCCTAATATGTCTTGCTTTCCCACAATAATGATAGGTAAGATCAGAGTTCCATCCACATGACTTACTACGACCACGTGACTTAGACCTGGACTTCTGAGAGTCCCTGCCCTTATGATCATTATCATGCCTGCCATGTCTGCCACCTCCAATGGTCAATGCATGTGAAGTGCGAGAAGCATCATTGTTTTTCATGTTGATTTCCTCAGTCAATAAAGCACTCTCAACATCTTTGATTTTCAGCCCATCAGGCTTGTTCGTGCATATGGCAGTATGGAAGACATCCCATGATTCAGGCAAGGTGCCAAGCAGAACGGGTGCAAGTTGTCTTTGAACTCAATACCCTGTGACAATAGATTCTTCATGATAGCATGAAACTGACTAAAATGAGAGGATAGGGATGTCCCCTCCTTCATGCGAAGGTCCATTAACTGCTTCAGCCAATATATCTGTGACACGCAGGACTCTGTTGTGTTGCATAAAGCTCCTGAATCTTCTCCCATAAATCCCATGCACTCTGATTTTCATCTTCAACAACTCTTCTGATAGTGACAAGATAATGTTAGACTTGCATAGCTCATCAACTTCCATCCAAACATCATCATCCATATCCTCGAGTTTAATGCCCTTGAAACGCAAGGGTTTAATCTACAATTTCTACACCAAAACCTACAATATCTAGGACTTCCAATACCCATAGTTGGTACCATCCAACTTGGAAATGTTAAAGAGTGCTGTATCTTTCAGATGACCAACCATACTGTCCCAAATCAAAGCAAAAGGACAAAATTGTATGTTGCTGTAACTAGTAGAAAATGCACTAAAACCACTACTAAAACTAGTTGAAAGAGTGGATATCACCAAGAGAAGCACATGTCCGCCAAATATGACCAAGATAACATCAAATAGTAAGCATTTTCCTCATAAAAGTGCTCAAAATCTGCAGATTTCAGCTTGCTTGAATAAATGACAACATCATGTAAAACTGTCCCAAAATGAAGCAATCACTAATACATATGTCACTGCAACTGCTAGGAAGCAAGATACATCCAACAGTGAGTGTCAAGGGGCAAGAAGGTACCAAGAATTGAACTGTCAAACCAATAACCTGTTAGGTAAGAGACATCTCATAGGTCTAGAAGTCATGCATATAATGGGTCTTGGGGTAAGAAAAGAGACCAAGCACAAGCACAACTGATAGAGCAAGAAGCTCAATGCATAACCATCCAAGATGCATACAAAATTGACAAACTTGTGACAAAGATAGGTGCCTGCCCCATTAGGCATATCAAATCAACCCACTAACAGACTAACTGTAGACATAAAGCTCTTAAGAAAGCAAATGCATGTAATTGTTCCACAAGCTCAAGCTCAAGTGTAAGTAAGACTCTGTGTACATCCGAATATACCAAGAGGCTCCCACTAGAAGTAAAGTCTGATGCAAATAGAGCAAGAAACGCTCTAATACATGGATTGCATAGCATCAGACATGCCAAATCCCAGTAGGATACATCCAAAGCATAAATCCCAAGCTATCTCAGACCCGTAAAGTATAAGCCTGAAAGCATTCAAAGAGCATGTAACAGACAACCAAATGTAATGCCTAGTAGGTCCAAAATGCGCAAATACATCTGAAGACAAAGCTCAAGTAACTTTCAAGCATGGGCAAACCAAATGGCATCCATATCTAACCAAAGCATAAATGCAAGAAGCCTAAATATCAAGCAGTGACAATAGGCATAGACGGGTCCAAAGCATGCCAACTGAAGCCAAATGCCAGTGAAGGATGACCAAGTCAGAGCCTAATCCAAGCTCAAAAGTATTCCAGAACAAAAAAGAAGCATTTGACAATGTCCAAATACATCGGTATGATCATTCAAACCTCCAGTAAGCACCCCGTATCCACGAACCAATGCATACACCAAGTAAATAAGCTTCAGCCCATTGTATTACAACAACATATTTATTGTTAAATGAAGCTCAATCGGTGCCCAAATAATTAGCCCCAAATCATAGACATAGCATCCCATAACATCCGGGCATCACCAGGCATCATAGGCATCAAACAGGCAATGCCAAGAAGTATCAAACAATAAATGTCAAGTGCTACCCTTGTTTGACAATCCTAGGACTGTGTATACAGCAATGGCTGAAGGGGGAAGCACTCGAATCAATCATTGAGAGCCAATAACTAATGTCAGGGAGTCCAACAATGATCGGGAAGGTTGCCAAGAGTGCTGAGAAGCTACGGAAGAAGCAGGAAGTGCTAGGAACAGATCAACCCATCCCCCTAAAAATGTGCCACATTTTGCATTGGCTGTTCCTGGGGACTGGGGGTCTTCAACAGTGCTCTGGAGCACTTGGCAATGTCAAGGAGGCTCCAATGCAGCCCTAGAAGGTGCCAATGGAAGTCTGGAAGCTTGGGGAGGAGGCGAGAGATCAAAACATACCTACAAATGAAGGTGCCATGGCTACCACTGAAGCTCAGGTTGAAGCTCTTCAAATCTATGTTGAAGAGAATGTCAAGCAAGCTCCAATCCCTTTGCTCTAATACCAGTCGAAAGGGAAGTGGAACCCAGGAGGAAGAAGCTTGGCGGTGAGAGCTATGGCGGATGGAGAGCAAGAGCAAGAGAGAGTGAAACTCAAAGTGGAAACTCCAATAACCACAATGTGTGGCGGGCCTTCCTTTATTCAAACTATCACTAAAAGAATAAAGAATAAGTGACTATGACGGACACCCACCACCTGCAGTGTGTAGTGGCGCGTAGTGTCAGTGTAGTAATACATGGGCGGCTAGGCGGAGGTACCTTTACCCCCAACAGGGATTGTGATGTATGTGATTGAACTCCTTCCCGGTATCACTCGGCCCTTTTCCCTCTTAGGTGCTCAAGTGATCAAAAACGAAAAACACCTACCTCCCTCGAGAGCATAGGACCCCCACTCGTAGTTGAGTTTTTCCCTTGGGTAAGTTACTCATTAATATATGTGTCCATCACGTGGGTTCAAAGTAACGTATTTTAAAAATACTATTTTTATATATTTTTTACATACAAAAGGGTATAATATAAAGGAATTATGTACATATTGAATAGAAAAATGTTATGTTTTATTTAGGAAAAATTCACAGATAAGGATATTTATAAATAGACCTTAAACACACATGATGTACAAGATATACATATAGTAACTTCCCTGAGGTTAGGGAGCATTGAGTTGGGAACCCCAACATCCAGAACCACCACAATCCACAACTTGTCTAACTATTACAATCACGGAATCATAAGATACATAATTCATCATTCACAAATCCAAAAGCAGTCATAACCATAAAACATTTTTAACACACTTGACAATGTATGCGATGCATAGAATCTATCCCCCTCAGCAATTCTAGTGTTCTTTCCTAAAAAGAAATTGATAATACTAACATTTTTTTGTAAGTTTAAGTGCGTTCTAACTAATCATAATCTATGTAATAGACTTATCATATGGACTTTTCTAACATTACTAACTTATCCCTCATTTTATCATAAGATGCAAAAAAGTAATAACATAAAATAGAAAAATAAGGAAGTTGTAGAGATTAATAGCTTAAAAGTAATCATTTTCTTATGTACTAAACCTTATTATCTCTCTTTGGCCATCCATCGTGATTATAGTTCATGACCACAACCTCGATTTGTTGTGGAATAACTAGTTCTTTGGGTTGAATGGATTCGGGGGTAACTTCTGCTTGTGCTTCAGCTTTGTGTTGGGTTCCCTCAGCAGTGACTACTTCCTCGCGTTGGGGAGCTCTCCGAGCATGACCTCCCTCAGCATCTCAACGTCTCTTGGGAGCCATAGAAGAATCTTGATGGATTTGAGCAATGCTTTCACGTAGGTGTGGAGAGAGAGAGGCTCGGCTAATTGTTGCAAAGCTTCGTCACGTCAATAGCAGAGAGACTTCTGCATGGGTTGTTGTTCTGATGTGACGCTCTATCCTTGTTTATATAGTAATCGAGGGGGGAAGTAAAGATAGAACACTTGCTTTTAGCATGGGGGGAGACAAAGGGAGAACACTTGCTTTTAGCATTTTCGATGACATCATCGATGATGTCAAAGAGGGGCTCCATTTTCGGAACATAGCGTGGAGATAAGATACAGTGAGAGAACCGCACGTCGCATCGTCAGGGGCGAGTGTCACTCCAAGACTCACGACCAAGGCAGCAAGACCAAGGTGGTGACCAAGGCATAGACCTTGGCATCTTGGCCTTGGCATACTTGGCAACATGCCACAAAGGCTTTGTTGGCGTTGTTGGCTACGCGTGAGAAGCTCCCACTAGCTTATAGGAAAAGTTTCTCGGGAGGTCACCCATCTCGACAATGTCGTCACCCAAGTACACTTAACTACCAAATGGCTATCCACTAGGATACTTCTTTTTGTTGTTTTATACTACAAACATAGTTTTAATAAGCTTGTCTTGGGAGGGTTTCCCAAGCCTTCCTTCCATGAACTGGCATATTATACCTCATTAATAATAGCAATCATCTTCATAGTTAGAGCTAGTTAAAAAAATGTGCAATCTTTACCATTTTGTTTTCAACATAAATCAACATATATCAATTTTTGGAATGTATACGCACATTGTTTAAAAAAACAAACTAAGTAATGGAGACATTACATTCTTCCCTCCTTAAAGAAATCGAGATGTCCTCATCTCGAGAGGAACTAGGGGTATTTTTTCATAAGAGTTGCTTCATCGATCCAAGTGGCTTCCATTGTACTAGGTGTTCTCTTAGGATTCCGCTTCTTAAAGGTTTCTCCCTTGTATCTAGAATCTTCTATGGTTGCATTTCTAGAACTCCTTGGACAGGCACGACGGGAGGGCAATTTAAGCTTGTAAGCGTGCCTTCCCATTACTCTGATTACTTCCATGGTCCACAGTACCTTGGACTAAGCTTTCTGTATTTCCCCAAGGATAATGAGCCCTTTTCAAGCCTTACCCTTAGAAACACCATGTCACCTTCCTTGAATGTTCTTACGGATATTTCAAGATTTACATAGGACTTTTGCCGATCTTGAGTAGGCATAGCCTTAGAAGCCTCTACCTTGAGAAAGGGATCTGAGAAGTTTAGAGATGTACGGCATTCTTGCCCATACAAGGCTTGAAATGGCAACATCTTGATTGTTTGTTGAAAGGCAATGTTATAAGCAAACTCCACCAAAGGTAGATGTTCAATCCACCTTCTCGAATCTTTGCCACAATAAGACATTAGAATATCTTCAATGACCTGGTTCACCCTCTTTGTTTGGCCATCAGTTTGAGGATGATAAGCAGTACTAAACCATAGCTGTGTTCCAATTGCTCGGAATAGGCAAGTCCAAAACTTAGAGGTGAACATGGAGTCTCGGTCACTAATTATGCTCTTTGGCACTTCATGTAACCTAAATACTTCTTTGATTAAGATTCAAGCAATGTCAGATGACTTATAGGTTGTTTTGACTAGGATCAAGTGTGTAACTTTTGTCAATCTATCAACCACTACCATGATGGAATCATATCCACTAGCAACACTAGGTAATCCAACAACAAAGTCCATACTTATTGACTCCCATTTCATTTGTGGAATGTCCAAGGATTGTAACTCTCTAGGCATCTTGATCCTTTCTGCCTTGACTCTTTGACAAGTCAAGCAATGAGTTACATACTTTAATACATCTCTTTTTGTGGAAAAATCAAAATGGAACCATGAGAGTGTGCACAAGAGGGAGAGAGAGAGCTCAAGTACAAGAAGAAGATCTTGCTTAGTAAGTTGTTCAAAGGTACAACTAGTACACTGTCCTCTACAGTATGAGAGTGACCTTTAGGGAATTTATATAGCCTCTGGAGAAGTTAGGGTTAGGGTTTTCCCTTGTTCCATGTCCTCCATCTCATTTAGACCTAGCTACCCTTATCCCCCCCAATATAAGGAGAGTTCACATGCTTACTTCTCAACACTTTTCAATCCTGGCCAGTGATAGCTCTTACAAACTGTGTTGAGTGTCTTGGCATACCCCAAATGTCCTACAATGGGGCTGTCATGTGCTTCCCATAAGATCTTGGCCTTCACTTCTGGTCCTTTTGGGACACAGGCGATCATGGTAATATAGACAACCACTGCTAGCATGATAATCCTTAATCTTAGACCTTTCTTTGTCGGAGCTTCCTCCTTGAAGTACCTTATAGCCATGAGTCCTTCATATTCCTTATCCTAAGAAATAGCTTGGCATACAAGCTCAAGTACAAGGTTATCATATATGGATACGGTTCTTAAGCTTCGAACTTTGATAATGCTATTAAGAAATAACTTTAGTGTCTCCAAAGTTTCAAGGCATGGATTACTACGAGTAACTCAAGGTCATGAGTGGCATAGTTGGACTCGTAGGGCTTCAATTTTCTGGAAGTATAGGCCACTAGTCTTCCTTCTTGTACTACCACCCCACCAATTGCAAGTCCACTTGTATCAGTGATCACCTCAAATGGTTGACTGAAGTTAGGGAGTTTTAGTATAGGTGCAGTGGTTACAGCTTCTTTAAGCTTATCAAAGCTTTATTGATGCTCAATGATCAAAAGGATTACTGTATTTTTCTTCAAAATAATTGTCAAGGGTGTAGCAATGAGGGAATAATCTTTGATGAAGATTTGGAATCCCAAAAATCCTAGGATTTCTTTTATTATCTTAGGTATTGGCCATTCTAGGATATCTTTTACTTTGGTAGGGTCTACTGAGATTCCACTAGCGGAAACAATGTATCCAAGATATTCAATCCTGACATTGAGAAATATGCATTTACTCATCTTGGCATGGAGTTGATTTTCACAGAGTGTTACTAGGGCGTGATCTTTAAGTGACCTTCATGTTCCTCTATTGATTTGGAGTACACTAGTATATCATCAAAGAATACTAGCACAAAATCATCTAGATATGGTCGAAATATATCTTGCATTAGATGGTTGAATGTGGTTGGTGCATTAGTCAATCCAAATGGCATGACAAAAAATTCATAATGACCATACCTAGTGCTGAAGGCGACTAGTCTTTGGGATATCTTGTTCCTTGATTTAGATTTGATAGTATTCAGACCTTAGATCAATCTTGGAAAAAAACTTGGCTCCGTGTAGGCGATCTAAAAGTTCATCTATCCTGGGTATGGGGTACTTGTTCTTGATCGTAACTTGGTTTAGTCCTCTGAAGCCAATGCAAAGTCTAAGTGTTCCATCCTTCTTTTTCTAGAAGAGGACAGGCACTCCCCAAGGTGAATTACTTGGGCAGATAAATCCTTGCTCTATCAGTTGCCTCAATTGCTCCTTAAGCTCAATAGCTTCAAGAATAGACATTTTGTATAGTCGTTTTGATACCAATTTGGCTCCAGGAACCAATTCTATTTCATGATCAACCTCACAATTTGGAGGCAATTGAGTCAGTTCTTCTAGAAAGACATCCTCGAAGTCATTGATCCAGGAAGGTATAGTGCCTTCATTAGTCTTTTCGACCTAATTCAACCGGATCATGTAGATTGGTTGAGCTTTCTTCAATCCTTTCCTGAGTCGGCTTGCCTTGGCTAGTTGGACTCTAGTTCTTCCAACTTTCCCATATGCCTTTACGGATTCTCCTTCCAAGTCTTGAAATATTATTTCCTCTTCACCACATAGAATCTGGGCTTTGTTCTTCTTGATCCAACCCATTCCCAGAATGCAATGGTAGCATCCTAGTGGCAGGATTCGGAATTCTGCTTCAATGGTATGGCAGTCTAACTCAAATTGAAGTCTCCCTATAGTTTCAATTGAGGTGATTTCCTTTCTGCTAGCCAATTCTACTATCATTTTCATTGTCCCCCTGGATTCTAGATGCAATCTTTTAATTGTTTGGGGTCCAAGAAAGAATGATTCCTACCACAACCAATCAAGATTATAAATGACATACCCTTGTAAGTAGCTAGAGATTGAAGTATTGAACATTGGTGGTCCACTCCTTTCCTTTCCACAGCAGGATGAATGGATCCTCTTTCACTTTCTTCACCTAATGTGCATTCCTTTGGGCTATCCAATCATGGTATTTATCTGAGCACCAATTGCTCTTCCACATCCACGGCCTGGGTTGTTGTTGCCATTCCCTCGACCTCTTCCACCAACCTCGTTTGGGTTAGGATTTTGAGGATGGTTAGGACAATTTTCCCTTAGGTGTCCAATCCTTCTCCACTAGTAGCATTTCCTGTTGCCTATCCCATTTGGTCCTTGGGTGATTGCATTAGCTCTACCATTACCTCTAGCATTGGCCATGTCAACACCACGGTTTGGATAGCCCCTTCCATAGTTGTTTATTGGGTGGTTCCTTTGGCCATTTCGAGCGATTTCCTTGACCATAGGCTTTGCTCGCATAAGATCATCTTCGAGAGCCATTGGTCTCATTGATTCAAGGTGAGTGTCCAAGGGTGGATTTAGTCCTTAGCAGAACCTTGCAATCTGTTGAGATGTTGTCATTGGGGGTGCATATTTGTGCAGATTCACAAACTTAGAATAGTATCCTTCTAAGGTTAGGTTTAATTGTCATAAGTTGTAGAATTCATTCATCTTGATTGATTCAAAAGATGGGGTAAGATAACATCATTTCACAACTTCTTTAATCTGCTTCTAAGTTTGGGAAGCTTCTATTATCCCTTTATCTAGGCAAAATTATTTCCACCAAAGCTTAGCTTTGCCAGTAAAACGAAGATGAGTAGTCATGGAGACTGATTTGCAATAGTAGTTTCAGTGGCTTGGAAATAGTCGTCCATAGCCTCAATCCAAGCTTCTGCATCTTGCTCCACCTTGGGTCCTTCACTGGTAAACCTAGGTGGTGGTGTCTGCTTGAGAAGAAACTTCTTCTCTTGGAGTTCCTTGTATGTTTCATCAATTTGCACTAGTTAATGATTTTGATTACCACACAAGCTAAATGTTAGATTTGATTTTCCAAGAGCTAAAGTACCTACTCTCTCTTAGTCAACCTTAGAAAATAAGGCAATCTTTATTTATCAAAAGAAGAGATACAATGGAGATCAGACATGGACTTCGTGTAATGGTACATTTACAAAGTGAGGGGTTTCTTATCTGTCTCTAAGGCTCTATAAACTGAGGGTAAAGGAGTGCCATTTTGGGAATGTCTCCCGTGGGCTACTATACGGTCAGGAGGTATAATTTGGATGACTTGTTCTTCATACACCCGACGATGTAGGGTCATTGTCTCCCCATTAATTGTCATAGTATCATTAACCCTCTGCCCTTCAAATAAGAAACGTCGAACTAGTTTTAGTTCTTCAAGCCATTTCAACAAATTGAGATGGACTTTCACATCTTCGTACAGAATTGAGTCTAGGTAAAAGTAAGGGTTTTCCTGTCCCTAGGTTGGGCTCTAGTTATAGCCCCTTCGTATGCTTAAAAAACTCCATAGACGAGTCTTCTCTAAGATAGCCATTATGCTCTCTCTTAATTCCAACATGTTTGACTAGCAAGCAGAATACATGATCTCAAAAATCAATCACATAAAGTGTACTTCGTCATTAACTTGTCAAAGCAACTCAACTATCATCATAAGCTCATAACTCATACTCTTCAAAAATAATAATGAGACTTCATATTTATGAAAAGTATTTACAAAGATATATTGATCATACTATGTTTTGAGGTTTACTAGACTATAGCTCCTTTGCAACTTTGCAATTAAGAGCACTGCATGGGGATGTGTTAATCAAATGAGCTACAATAGTATACTAAGTCAACCCAAAATGTACAGGATAAGCTTGCATGACTTGACCCTCTCCTGAATGGTATTATTCATGTGGTTGGTAACGCCATTTTGGGGTGGGATATAAGGAGTGGTTAACTAACGCTTAATACCTTGATTATCAAACTTATGAGATACATACTCAAACTCATTATCTAATCTTAGAAATTTTAGCCTATGCCTAGATTAGTTCCCAATCAAAGCAACAAAGCATTGAAAAGTAGCTAGGCCCAAAAACCCACCACACTATGTCAAGCTACTGAGTTAGTAGAGAGGTATGCTTGTAAGTATAGAAAGGACATTCTTAAGTAGGCTTCTTTTGGACAACAAAGTGCTGTTGCTAAACATGACAACTTTGGTGGTAATTATGGAGGATCTAATACTTCATTTAGTAGTCCCAAAGTCCCTACATAATACTGTACTTTAATGCTTCAAGACAACAAAGTGCTTTAAAGTTAGGAATTGACCACCATAAAGTGGAGCCTAAGAAAGGTGACAATAGACCTTGAAATAATTTAGCAAACAATGTCAAGTTTTGTTGAGAGTGGAAAAAGACTGGAATTTTGACTGATCTTTGTTGTTTTTAAGGTCTGAATGATTAATTTTTTATGGATTTAGAGTGATGTATGGTTGATAATGGAAGTGTTTTGTGAGTTTTTTGGATGATATTGATTATGTTTTGGAATGTCATGATATTTTTAGTGGAAATATGAAGCTCTATGATGTTTTGATAGGTTCTGTTGAGGTTCTGATTGGTTATGATACCTTCTGTATAGCTTCTATTTTATTCTAATTTTCTTCTGTATGAAGCATGGATTGATGATTGATGAAAGTTGAAATCTTTTGGAAGCTTATTGAATATTTTTTGATAGTTTGGAATGATTTTAGTATGAGTTATGAGGATCTGATATTCTTTGATGACCTTCTGTAACCCTCTGTAAATCTTCTGTAGAGCCTTTGTCTCTGTTATGTATCTGCTCTATTCCTGTTCTGTTCTGTTTTGTAGATCTTCTGTAAGTGTTCTGTAGAATGTATGTATGACTTTGGAAAAGTTTTCTAACTTTTGGAAAGGATGAATCTAAGTTCAAAAGAGCTAAAACAAATGGAAGAAGCAGCTACTGAAGACTGAAGAGAAGACTGAAGTGACAGTGACAGTAATGAGCTATGAAGAGACACTATAGTGGCTCTGGTGCCTCTTCACATCAGACATACCTCTTAGGAGGTGCATCCACGACCTAAGAATGATTATTGAGAGTCATTATTGAGTATTGTAGTGAGAAGATGATGTACTATTGTGTGAGAGAGAGAGAGAAAGAGAGCAAGAGATAGCCAATTCTATCAAAACAATGTATTGTTTATGAAAGTTTGAGAGAGAAAACTATGAAGACATTGAAGATGAATACCATGTGATTGATTTCCATTTAAAAAATGGTGTATTCCTTTATGTTCCTTTTTCTATTGATGGATTCTGTAAAGATGTTGAAGATTATAGTTGATTCTATCAAATCCGTGGGAGATATCTACTACGATGCTGCGTGAAGATTTACTATTTTCTTTGTTTTGGTCATCAAAAGAACGAAATAAAAGCTTGTTGATGTTACAAGATAGATTTTCTTGCATTAGAATCCCCTTTTCCTTGGTGTTCCTCTTGGGGCTCCATGTTTTTGGTGCGCAGCCGGGGAAACTTGCCATCACCAAGCATTAGAAGAGGCTGAAAATGAAGGAAATGGTATTGCCAAGAAGAGAAGAATTCAATGGATGTTTGCAAAGTTCCTTCTTCCACTGAAGAGTTGGAAATTCTTATTGCCAAAGCCACTTTCCACAAGAAGTTCATCCCATAATGGAGAAAACATATTACCATCATGATGCAAGCGTTATGCGTGGACTATTTCCTCTTCCTGTTGAAGCAACAGAGACGTGCATCTTGGTGGCAAATTGTTTGGGAACAAACTGAAGAGCAGAAGCAGAGAGAATGACTATCCATGGAAGATTTGGTATTCATTGAGAAGTTTCCAGACATCGTCAAGTGGGAGATTATGAAGAAGCTTCAGGAGTCGTGGTCTATGGAGGTTCATGAAAACAAGAGGGAAAAGAGTTGGGATTTGTTCGTGGATGCTCAACAACAAGATACGTGGGATGCTTGGTGTTCTGACAATCTTCTGTTTGTCCAATTAGCAACCCACTGGAAGTTGGTAGACAAAGTGTTTTTCACAACATACACTGTTGAAACCCTCAGAAGCTGGCATTATTATAATGGCACAACAATGATCCTAAGTATAATGAGTTTTGATACTTTCAGAACGGAATATCTCCCCCTCTGTAGTGGTTTGAAAGCCGAATTTAGAGATGTTGAAAAGAAGGAAGTAGAGAAGATGTTGGCTAGAGAATCCCCTAGAGACTGAAGCCCCTCTCTGATTCTATTCTATTGAGTATTGAACAACTGGTCAACCCCCTGATGAATGACTCAATCAAGAGGCAAGCTTTAGAACGAGTCCAGAGATATGTGAGAAGGGAGAAGGAAAAAATCAAAGCTGAGAACGAGCTTGCAGCAAAAGCCTCCTTTGACATCCTAAAAGCACTCTTTATAGAAGTCCCCACGGCATCTCAAGGTCCCCTTCCTAGTCAAGGAGAATGAACATGATGAGGAAGAAAACGAAGCAGGTTATGAAAGTGTAGTTGAAGAAGATCCTCTGATAACATATGATCTTGTTGATAGCCCTACAGAGACCTTAGAGGCCAAAAATCTTGAGGTCTTGGAGGGAATGACCATGGTTTCATTTGGGTTGACCAATGGACCACAAAGTATGCAGAATCTACATAAGCAGTGGATCAAAGGCATAAAAATTAAGTTCACCAGTGGCTCTTGTCGCCCTAACTGTTCAGTCCTCCAGAGAAGTTTCTATTTTTTTTTTTCATTAGGCTAGAACATTACTTATTAGGACCATCCATGCCACCTTTGTGGGATTAGATGAGAATGTAGTAGAGTAGAGGCAATAAGTGAAATTGAGGGGACAGAAGGCGTCATCCACCTCAATAGTATCAAAAGAAAGACTCAGTAATAACATCATCAATGGCAAGAGTGAGTGATGTCCCAATGGGAGAGTGAATGTTAGTTGTGATTATCAAGATCCCCAAGGAGGGAAGTACTTCTTTAGACGATAGCGATGGATTAGTAAGGGATCTTCAGAAGCATCCATGGCCTGTATCTAGACATTAGGATTGATAGCAAGTACCTTGTATGGGCCCATCTAGCATTGTTGGAGCTTTCCTAGACATTTTCCAAATCTCGAATCATAGGCAAGGACTAGGTCACATTACTTGAATTCCTTATGCTTGATGAAGTGGTCAATGGTAAGTCTTTCGTCGAGCTTGTGTTGCTTCCATATCCTGCAAAGCCATCCTTTGGATCTCGTCCAAACATTCCAAGTGTAGGAGCTAGCACTGCAAAGACTTATCATCTCCTAGCCGCTCTGTGATGGCCACTCGTAAAGAGGGTAGCTCTAGCTTAATAGGGAAGACATATTTTGTACCATATACTAGTAGCTAAAAGGTGTATGTCTTGTAGCAACCTTGTAAGAGGATTTGTATGTCTAGAGGGTCTTTGTAAGTTGATCCTCCTAGTTGCGATGGTGTGTTTTAATCATCCTTGTCAAGATTAAATAGAGGATGTGGTTGGTAACTTTGACTTGGTTGTTGGTTTTGGGATAGTAGGGTGTGGACTTGCAATGGTAGGTCTTTTAAAGCTATGTCACTTCTTCCATAATCTTGTTCAAAAAAATGAGTACCTCTGTCACTTACCAACTCTAGGGGACTGAAGAAATGGGTGATGATATTCTCATATGGAAACAAGGCCATGTTATTGCCATCATCACACTTGAGAGCTTTGGCTTCACACCACTTCATCACATAATTAGTACAAACAAGTATGTATTTTTCCTGCTTCCTTTGGTTGGAGGGTCGATTGGCCCCATGAAGTGGATGCCCCACTTCTTAAATGGCTTCAAGAAAAGGATGGGCTGCAGTGGCACTGCATTGGTTTTGGTAGGCTTTTCCATGCTTGACAAGCGTCACATCATTTGTAGTAGTCATATGCATCTTTATGCATTATAAGCCACCACTAACCTGCTAGCAAAGCCCTCTTGGATGTTACTTTTCCTACAAAATGTCCACCACATGGCTTGTCATGGCATGCTTTTAGCACTATCCTGATTTGCAGCACTTCATCTTTTTCTCTCTTGTACAAAGCACTACCTAGCAGAGTGCAGAGCTTATTCCAATAGAAGCTTCTTCTTCTCTCTGCTAGAGATGCTAGGGGAATACTGTTGTGTAGCCAAGAGGTTGGCAATGTCTACATACCATGGGGTTACTATTTCAGTCAAAAATAAGGAAGCATTAGGGAGGTCCGGGTCATCCTGTGATGCTTCTTCATCTTGACGGATTTGCTATAGATGAATAGTTATAACACATGGGAGAGACCGAGCTTGGTAACCGCTTCAAAGTCAAACTCCTGGAATAGAAGGAACCATATCTTCATTCAACCTTTCACATCTGCCTTATTCATCAAGAAGGATAGTGCCTCATGATCCACATAAAATTTGAAGTGCGTCGAACAATAGTGTTGAAACTTTGCCAAGCAAACACCATTGTGATGCATTCTAACTTTGTCTCACTGTGTAGTTTCTTTCTCGATAGGTGACCTTGTGGCTTGCATAGTAGATTGGCTGATTGAGTTTCGAGGAGCCTTTTTAACATAAGACTGCACCTAATTCTTCAATAGATGCATCAGTGTGTACATAGAATTCCTTCGTCCAATCGAGAGGTTGCATGATGGGTGCTTCAATCAAGCATTGCTTAGAGAGTTGAAAGTGTCTTCACAATCAACATTCCAAGTAAACTCTGCATCTTTCCTTTGGAGCTTATGCAAGGGAGATGCCTTTGTTGCAAAAAGTGCGATAAATCGCTAGTAGTAGCCCACATGGCCAAGAGATCCCCTCAACTGTTTGAGGTTATTTTGTGCGGTTAGAGCTGCAATCTTCTCAATCTTGGCAGGGTCTATTGCTATTCCTTGTGTAGAGACAATGTGCCCTAGAAGAACTCCTGAAGAGACTCCAAAGATACATTTGTCGGGATTAAAAGAGATCCCATACTCCTGGCATCGATCAAAGTACTGCTCCAAGTGTCCCTAATGCTCATGAATTAGGCTATAGACACAGAAATCATCCAGTTATACCTCAATGAAATCATGCATGTGATTTTGGAATGTGACCATCATCACTCTTTGAAAGGTAGTAGGGGCATTATAGAATCCAAACTACATCACTCTATAGGCACAAGTTCCCCCATTCTATTGTAAAGGTTGTTTCGGATTGATCTTCTTATGCTATTTGGACGTAGTTATATCCACATAATCCATCCAAGAGGGAATAGAGCTCATGTCCTACCATTGTGTCTAATAGTTGTTTTGTGAAAAGAATAAGGAAATGATCTTTTTTTATCTTGGAATTTAGTTTTTGAAAGTCCACACATATTTGCAGCTTTCCTTTCTTCTTGGGTACTACCACGATGGGCGAATCCCATTCACTATTAGCCATTGGATAGATAAACTCAACTTCAAGGAGTTTCAATCATTCAACTTTCACCAGAATTGAGTAATTTGGATTCATGCATCTTTGTCTTTGCCTCATGGGTTTGGCATCAAGCTCTAGGTCGATGTGATGCTAATACACCATAGGATCAATTCCCTTTAGATTTTTCTACGACCATGCAAACACGTCCAAGTTCTCCTTCAATAGGTCATGTAGGATTATTAGCTCCTCTTCTGGAAGATTGGTATCCACCTTCAAGTGACCTTCAGTGCCATTTGTATCCACAAAAGTTAATTGCTTTTCACCTTCCACCTCATGAATGAAGGTCTCGTGGATTGCTCCTGGGTATAGATTTGACTCCTTTAAGGGAGCGGCCTCCTTGTCTGATGCTTCATTGTTGGAAGTGACTTATTCTTTCCATGGGGAATCCATTGCCTCTTTGGGGGGATGTTGAAATGGTATCATGGCTGTTTTGGATTTGATGGGATAGTTAATTAACTATTGACTCAAGGACTCGTCTTCCAAGGATGCCTCTAGGAATGTCACATAACATGAACCATCTGAGTTCTGTTTGGGTTGCAGGATTGGTGTTTGTTTGCAAGGTGCATTGTCATCATCCTTTCTTGGAAAGGGTAAATAAGGGCGACAAGAGCCCCTATTAAAACTAGACTTACACAGCTTAATCCATTTCTTATGGAGATTTTGCCTATGATGCGACTCATTTGCTAATCCAAAAGGTACCAGAATCATTCTGTCCCACAACATGGGATCTTTAGATTCTAAAGCCTTTGGGAGTTCCTCTTCATTAGTATTCTCCTTTGGTTGAATAGCTTTCTCCATGATGCTTTCATTATCTTCATCTTGACTTCCATCATCATCCTCTTTAGACTCTGCCTCTGCCTCTGTAGGGGCTCTATAGGATAAGAATAGACTCTCTGTGGTACCTTCTGCTTCTACTTGTGTTTGCGTCTGTCTCTGCTTCTGTCATTGGCTTTGCTGTTGTGGCCATATAGTAGCAGGGAGAATAGTATATCCATGCCTCTATCTCACTATCAGAAGTAATTTTAGAAGTCATTCCTGGTTTAGGCAATAGGTATTCACCCATCGATGAGGACGTTGCTTCTTTCGGGAGTTGGCTTATAGTTCCCATTGTTAGGGATTGTGCCTCTGTTTTCTTAGGAAAAATCTATTTGACAGCTTCTTCGTCTATACTGATGTACCATCTGTGACTTCATTGGAGGAATCTATTAAGAATTTAATAGAAGTGGACCCATTACCATTTTGTGAGCCATACAACTTTATTACCATCTTGTTGGATCGTCTGCCTAGGTTCAAGGTTTCCTTGAACCAATCTATTCATGCTATAGCTTCAAAAAGCCATGGTCTTTCTAGTAGTAGAGGATATGAGGTCCCATAGGAATTTGGTTTCACCCCACCAGGTAGGTCAACCAATAGTCTCGTCTTGTGAGAGTGGTCTTCACATATGGGAGAATTCCCAAAGGCCTAATTCTGCTTTGGTCTACTAGTCTAATAAGCCATTGAGTAGGCTACATGCCTTTTAGGTCTAGTTCCTTCATTGTCACATCCATCATTGTATTCATTGATGAACCTCTATCAATCAATGCATTTGTAATAAAATATTCTTCAATCCAAACACCTATCTCTAGGTACCACGATCCAGGTAGGTGTTAGCCACATCTACTTCTTTCATAGGCTTTGGAGAATTATTGGACTTAGTGGTAGCTGTAGAAGCAATCCTCAGGCCACGTCTTCTTGTTAATATACTTTTAAATTTATTTCGACAGCTGGGGGACAATATTAACAACTGTTGAAATGCTAGGTTTGGTTTGAATGTATCTAAGTCTTTGACCAAGTCATATTCTTTTTTATGGGATCCACGAGCTTCTCTAGCTGGCTAGGGAATGGGGCCACACCCACTTATATTTTTCCTCGTTCTTCTAGAAGCGACAACATCTGCACTTCTTCTATCACTAGGGATACTTCTACATTCTCTATCTCTTGGACCTCTGGTCCTACTTTTGTAAATTGTCTCTGTATCCTTCTGTAGCACTGAATTGCTCTGTATTGTACTGTTTTGTGATGTACTATTCTGTTTCTCCTTTGAAAGATTAAACTTCACCATTTTGGCAGAGGGGACATTCTCTTTTGGAACTATAGGTTTTCTCTTCTTGGCACGCATTATTGCAGCAACTTCCACTTCCACCAAGTTGGAGGCAAGTTCTTGGGTCTTCTATTGGTTATCAATGGTGTTGGCTTTCACAGGAGCTAGACTGGGATAATCTTTTGCAGTAAAGCCTTTGCTCTTACATCGACTACATAAGGGTTTATAGTCCATAGACCTTCTAGGGTTTGGACAATTTGGTGAGATATGTCCCTTTTCTTTACATCTATAACACTCTACTTTTGATCTCTAGCCATCCCCAGACTGTCGTTTCTCTGTAATTTTGAGAGGGAAGCCTCCTTAGGCCAAAATTAGGACCGAACTCTCTAGGCTTTGGTTCTATACCATGGGTAGTCATCTTGGATTCCAACAAGTTGAATCTTGCTTCTTTGTCTTTCTTTCTTCTTTCATACATCTCCTCTAGAGAGAGAATATCTTCTGTGTGGTTCTTCCTTAGACAATACAAAGAGAAGGCTCCAAGGATAGTTAGTTTTCGTGTACATTCAATGGCTAAATGTCCCACCTGATGGCACTTTTCACATCATGTATTAGATCGCATCACATCTCTTCCACCTCTTGCAAGACTGGATATGTCCGTGGTATTCACATTCATTGTCTGTAGCTATTCTGTAATCACATCTATCAACTCTTTCTTGATGCTTGCAACTGAATTGGACAAATAGTCCTTCAAAATTTCTCCCCTTGAGGTACTCATATTAGGGTTTTGTGAAGTCTCTGTAATCATTGATTGGTAGGGTTCCACTATTGTGGTTGAGTTGCCATTGGGGGAACTATTTGAGGCCACTGTTGTTGCAGTTGAACCATCATTTGAGGTACTACTATCTACGACCACTGTGGATTCGGTGCACCGTAGTACTACGACACTATTTGCATCTGAGTGTAGAAGTAGAGAATAGTCCATGGGACTACATTTGGTGGGTATACCATGGGAGGAGGTAAGACTCCTCTTCCTAATGTGATTGATAGCCTTGCTTCGACTTCGTCTTATAATCTAGCACCTTCCACTGCAGCTTGTAGGTTGACTGGTCTCCTCAATTCCACAAAATTACAAACTTCTAGTTGTAGGCCTCTAAGAAAATCTCCCTTTTGGATGCCTTCATGCAAGTGATGGTTGGTCCACCTCTTCAATATGGATTCCATTCTAGAGACATATGCTTCCACCTGTTTACCCCAGAGGACAAACTTAAGTTCATGAACTTCTCTCGCATCCACTCTTCAAAACCTTCATGCTTGAATTTAATGAGAAAGGCCACCTTCAGGTTGTCCCATGTGCCAAAGCTCATGCTGCTTGTCTCTCATACTGCTGAAATAATGCATCTTTGAAGTGGGAAGGAATATCCCCAACCAATACTTAGGGGTTTTGGCATTGTTGGCTACACATGCTACCATGAACTTAGTTATATGAGGATCATGGTCTTCATTGTACTCTCCCTTAAAGATTAGCAATGGAACTACATTCACTGGCCTGTTATCAATATTTCCAGGACAGATTTGGCTAAGGGAACCTTGATTTGCCATTGGGACTTTTATAAAGAGTGCCACAAGGGCATCAAAGGAGGCTTCTATTGCTAGCTTATTCTCGTCTTTGATTTTTTCCTTCTCTCTTCGTATGTACCTCTAGATTCATTCTAGTGCTTGCCTCTTGATTGCATCATTCATTAGGGAGTTAGCTCCATCTAGTTTGTCTGTACTCAATACAATAGAATCACAAGGCTTTAGTCTTTGGAGGACTCTCTTGCCAGCATTTCTTCTATTTCCTTCTTTTCAATGTCTCCGAATTCAACTTTCATTCCATTGCAGAGAGAAAGATATTCAATTTTGAAGGTATTTAAATTCATTCTTCTAAGGATTGCCATAGTACCATTGTCCTAATAATACCAACTTTGGAGGGTTTCAATAGCATAGGTTGTGAAGAAAACTTTGTCTACTAACTTCTAGTGGGTTGCCAATTGGACAAACAAAAGGTTGTCAGTGCACCAAGCATCCCACATATCTTATTGTTGAGCATCCACAAACAAATTCAAACTTCCTTCTTATTCTTATGAACTTCAACTAACCATGACTCCTAAAGCTTCTTCACAATCTCCCACTTGATAATGTCTAGAAATCCTTCAATGAAGGCCAAATCTCCCATGGATGGTCATTCTCTCTATTTCTCTTTGCTTTTCAGTTTTGTGGGAAACAATTGGCTATTGTGATACAAATTTCTATAACTTTAGAAGACAATGGAATCAATTTGTCACATGGAGACCGCATTAAGATAATGACATGCTTTTGCCATTGAGGGATTCCATTCTTGTAGAAAGTGGCTTTGGCAATGAAGATCTCTGATTCTTTGACACAGTAGTGGGAATTCTACAATCTTCCATTGTTTTTTTTCCTCTTCATCAATGCCACTTCTTTCATTTTTAGCCTCTATTTGGTGCATGTCGATGGCAATTTTTTCGAGCTTTGTTGCACACCAAAAAAATGGAGCTATCAAGAGAACACCAAGGAAAACAAGAAATATACTATAAGAAAATCTATCTTGTATTCATCAACAAGCATATTTTCATCCTTTATGTAACCACAACAGGCAAAAGAATACTAGGCACAACAAATCTTCACGCAGTATCATAGAAAGAATCTCCCGCGGCTTTATCTTTTACAAAATTGATCAAATTCTTCATATTCTTCTTAGAATATATCAAAGAAACACAAAAGTACATAAGAATGCTCTAGTTTTAATGGAATTTTATCATACTATTCATCTTCAATGTCTTTATAGTCTTCTCTCAATCTTTCATGTAGATTACAATGTTTTTTAGCATAGAAATGCCTATCTCTCATACTCTATCTATCTCTAACATATCCTCACTTAATAGTATATTGGAATTACAATCAATAATCCTCAATTATCCTCTCTTGGTGGTGCATACCCCTCCCAAGAGGTATGCTTGATATGAAGAGTCATTAGAGCCACTACATTGTCCCTTGAGAGCTCAATATTGTCACTATCACTATAGTCTTCACCTCAAGTCTTCTTTAGCTATTTCTTCTACTTATTCGAGCTATTTTTAGCGTGTATTCTTCCTCTTCCAAGATTTCAAAACATTCCCTAAGATAAATATCCATCCATCAGAATAGATACATAAGTAAACAAAGCTTACAGAACAGAGGCAGAGGCTCTACGAAACACTAGAGAGGGTCAACAGAAGGAATGAAAATCATACAGCTCAACCAAAACCACTTCAAACCATCCAAAAGCATCCAACATACTCTCAATAATTCCCCTAAAAACTTATTCACAATCCCAACCTCACAAAGAGAAAGAATTTAGATCAAAACAAACCTTATCAAAACCAAACAAACTCATCACAAAACCTATTGGTACATCATATCTCAACTAAAATCCATTAGGAGATTCTCAAATAGACTCAACCCATCCCAACACATTCCAAAACACTTCCAAATCAATAAACCCTCAAAATCAACTATTTAACTCACAAAAATAACAAAAATCAACTTAAAAAACAAGTCAGTTCAGCCCTCAACACATTCCCCCTAACGATTTACAGGGTGAAGAGTGGCATTCACTTAAGGATAGGTCACATGGGATGTAGAGAAAGAGAAGGAACTAGGAGCAGAGATGGAAGACCCAATTCCCAGTGTGTTGGATATAGAAGTGGAGTGCAATCCTAAATTATTGAATGAAAATAAAGAGATTTGGGAAATGTGGGTGGAATGTGAGGAAAGTGTGAAAGAGAAGTGCCAACTCCATGCTCAAAAGAAAAAAAAAATTATACTTTTGGGTATACTTGTAGATGTATACTTGCATCTAGAGCCTCCTTAATTAAAATTGACATATTGAAAATTATCCCAATCCTACACACCAAAAGGAGAAACAAGGGAGTGTATTGATGCATATGACTCAAAGGGGTTATAGAAACTTGAAATTGGGCTTGGTTGACATTAAGAAGATGGTTCACTAGTCATCCCAAATGTCATAGGTCCTCCTTCATTGGAGAGGTAAAAACAACCCTATTGGAATAGCTTAGCATTAAGCCATATCCTTATTTTTTTCTTGAATGAGAATTGCAAAAGCATGAGGAAGTTAGGAACTCTCTTTCATCTCAATTGATGACTTGTGGATGGAGAGCCATTCATTAAAATTTGGGTGATAATCAAAGGCAAGGAGAATGATAGTTTTCTTCATGCTATCCAACCAGTTTGCAGGCATTCATTTGAGCCTATTCCTATCACAGAAGAGAGAACTAAAGACATCATTCCAATTCTTGGAAGTAAACTCCACCAATCACCTTTCCCCCAAATGCAATGGAAATTGTCACTCTATTGGATAGGGATATGCCAAGTTAAGTCCCCTTTTTATGGACCTTTATGGGACTTCAGGTCATAACATGTCATGAGATAGAAAATGGCACAACGAAAAGGCTCACAAGATATATCAATAAGAAATCCTTTTTATTCATATATCGAAAGATACAACATTGAGGCACATCTTACGACTACACCCTTATGACATGCACATGTGAGGGTTCACCACTAAGTATAGGGAATCACATGTAAAGTAAAAACCAAGCAGATCTCAGAGTCACTAGTACTCCCTATATAGGTGTTTCTGGCTCTAATGCCATGTAGAGTGAAAACCAAGCAGATCTTAGAGTCACTAGTACTCCCTATATAGGTGTTTCTGGCTCCAATGCCATGGTATATCTACAAAGCCCATACCCTTACATCTTCATGGGACTTTAGGTCATAACTTGTGATGAGGCGCAAAATGACACAACAGAAAGGCACACAAGATATATCAGTAAGGAATCCTTTGTATTCATGATATCAAAAGATATAACATTAAGGCACATCTCAGGAACTACAACCTTGTGACATTGCACATGAGGATTCACCATTGAGTGTAGGGAATCTCATGTAGAGTGGAAATCAAGTAGAGCTCAGAGTCACTACTAGTTTTATATAGGTGTTTCTGGCTCCAACACCATGGTAGAGCTACAAAGCCCATACCCTTACACTAACCCCTACTTAATGGATTAGTGTCCTCAACAATCTAAGGGTAGTTTTCTTGACTCATTCTTGGGGTCTTAAAAAAGGGCATGCTATCAAGCTGGTCAATGTCTACCGGTTTAGGACTTGACTCATTAGCGGGGGTCTTAACACTGTCTTTTCTATCAAGCTAGTCAGTGTTTGTTACACTACTACTTGGGGGTATTAACAGAGCTTATTCTATCAAGATGGCTAGGGTTAGACTCAATTATTTTTATCCTTTTGTATTCTAGTCCACCCTCGACTCAAGTACATTTGAGGAATGGAGGCTTCATAGTCCTAACTTGATGTGGCTTGGTACTTATGACTTTGCATGCGAAGCTTTGTAGGCACGATTTCAAGTTGTCGCATTGTTGGGGTTAAGGCGTGGTGGTGCAGTTGTAGCCATGTTGTGCCACGCCTTAAGGGAGGCAGTCCATTGAGTTGCTCCATGCACTGTTTCTCTCTTTCTTCATGCCATCACCTTGGGCCTTGGGGACTTAGGTCTCCTGGTTCATTTGCCAATATGTTTTGCCCTCATTGCCAAGTCAAGAACTTGGGTTGTTTTCCTTGGCCTCTTTGCCAAATCTTTCTTGCTTGCCTTGAACTTAGACAAACCTGTCGGTTTAGCTTGCCTTCTTGCACGAAAGGTGTAGTCTTGGTGCATGGCACCTCTTTGGCTCTTCTTAGCCTCATTTAGAGTTGTTCTTGGGGGGTAATAGACTAAGTCATCACACTTAGACTAGATTTTGGATTATAGAAGTAGAAGTATCTTTGAAGTTCTTGAGGTGATGCCAAGATGCAGAGCGCTTGGTGTGCCATGGATCCATAGGATTGGGATGAGAACTCCTTGCACTGCTTGTGGCTTGAATACCAATATCTCAATCTTTACCAGCATTGAGTATGGTCCCAACACGTTCAATAGTCCAAAGACATTCACCTTCAAAGTGAGTTAGAGAGTTCTCCAAGACTCAACTAGCAAGGTTCCCTTTTTACCTTGATCAGACCATATTGCAAGCACTCCCTATGCTCTCCCTTGTTTGAGGCTTTATCCTTTGACTCATTCTATCCAAGCTCATAAGGGTTTGCCTCTTTGGGCTCAAAGGCATAACCAATGACTCCATTGTTGAAGTTTACTTGGTTCCTACTTTGATTCGAGATAGTTGGGATGGGATGTGGCATTGGATCAAAAGCTTGTTTTGCTTCATACTTAGCCATGAGTTTAGCTTGGGGGGTTTTGGAGGCATCTTCAATCTCATCTCTCATCTTGGATCTAGCATCTTGCCTCTATTTCTTGGCATTTAGTTTCACCTTCTTCTTCATCTCATTCTCATTCTCCTCATTCTCTATCTTTCATTCTTCTTTTTGGCCTACTTCACCCAGGTCTCCTTCTCTTCTTCCTTCTTGTTCTTGCCTTAGTCTAAATCATCTTCTATCTCTTCTTCTTTGGCCTTCCTAGCTTGATCTATCTTTTCTTGCTCTCCTTGATTGAGCCTATCTTCTTCCTTTGGCTTCCTAGCTCTCCATACTCATTCTTCCAACTTGGCTCCTTTGCCTCTTTCTCCTTGCTCAATATTTTTTCTAACTTTATTCTTCTTGTTTTCTTCTACTTGCTTTCACACATCTTGCTCTAGCTTCTCTTTCTCTTCTAGCTTCTTTCTAGCTAACTCTACTTGTTCTTCTACCTCTTTTCATCTCTTTTTTCTTTCATCTTGATCTTCTCTACGGCTCCATCTGATAAGTCTTTTTCTTCTATCATCTTCATCTGTCTCATGCCATACTTTCATGATCCTCTCCTTCAACTTTCTTCCTTGTCTATCATCATTGAACTTTGTGGGTTTTGTCAATTGTTGGGGTTGGGGTTGTCGGGGTCAAGGAATTCCAAGATCTAGGTTGAGCTTCTCCTCACCCTTATGTTCTTCTTTGGGTTGCTGGGGTAGAGGTCTTCCAAGGTCTAGGTTGAGCTCATCCTCTCCCTTTTCTTCTTCTTTAAAATCTAATGCTTTGTGTTTTCCTTGTCCTTTACCCATCTCATAATCTAAAGTAGAAGTGTTGGCTCCATGTAGCGGATGCCTAGCTCAAGGTGCTTTCACCCTTCCATTCTCATATTCTAAGTCTATCTCCTCATCTACTTCTTCATCATCCTCTTTATCAAAGGCATCCCATGCCTCACAAGAGGGCACCATCACCCTCAATCTCAATGGGTGGAGGTGTTCCAAGATTAGGATCGCGAGCTCATTCTCCCCCTTCTCTTCTTCTAACATTGGTTCTTCTTTCAATTGGGTTGCAACCTGTGGGTGCAAGGGTTCATCCTTCTGACATGTCCACCTATCTTCCTCTTCTTGCTTGTATCCTAACTCCCTCATAACATTTTCTACTTGTGAATACACATCCCTTCTCCATCCTTCTCCATTCACATAATACTCTATCATTTCTTCTTCTTCTTAATCTCCTTTAGGTTGGCATTCTTTGGGATAAGGGCAGTTGGTGTAGGGGTATTCTCTGTCTAGGTGTGGTAGTCGATGGGAAAATCTTCAGGGTAGTAGTATCCATCTCCTTTAGGAGGGTATTCATTATAGAGGTATTGGTCTTTAGGATAGCCTTCTTGCTAGTAGTCTTCAGGATAGTTGTCAGGGTAGTAATCGACTCCTTGTTGGGGATGAGGTGTTCCAAGATCTGGCTGAGGTCATCCTCTCCCTTGTCTTCATATTCATCTTCATTTGACCAACAATCTTGTTCTTCTTTCACTTGTTTTTTATTTTGTTGGCTCCTTAACTTTTCTTTGGTTGGCTTCACACCATTCTTCAACTCTTGGACTCTTTCCGCTCTCATATGCTTCAAGTACAATTCAGGCCACTCTTTGGCTTCTTCAGATCCAGAGGTAGTCTCCCAGTGTGATATCTTGACTTTAATTTTAAAAAATTTCAACTTCTCACAAAATGAACTTTAAGAACTCTAAAATCATTAAATAGAGAAGATCTCGAGCAAAAAGACCCGAGGATCGTAACCTGACATTTTTTGGATTGACAAGGACTATAGCCACCCATCATGGAAGTTACCACATGAATGAGAGTTATGAGCCATATTAGTCATTAGTGTCAATGTGTATAGTATGGATGGTCAAAAAAATTAGATTTTTGGACGAGACTAGCATATTTTAGATATTAGTTATTGTAAATATCCTAAAAAGATATGAAAATTTCTAAAACAAGATGTCATGTAAAAAAAAAAGGTATTTTTTTCAGCCAGTTTTGGAGACTTAATTAAAAAAGGGATTGGTGAAATCGCACGCATTGTGATCGCAATTTACATGTAGCAAACAACACTTCGAACAAGGAGAAGAAGAAGGAGCGGTCTAGAAGATTTCTAACCAAGTATTTTGGAATTTTACCCCCCTTTCAGAGCCAATGGAACCATCAAATTTGTGATATGAGCATCAGATTTCTGATTTTGCCAAGATCCCCTCCATAAAGAACTCTTCTTCTTAGCCAGAACCCTTGGTCTCTAATTTAGCTATAAATAAGAGGCATGGGGATCCATTGAGAGTAATTCGAGCAAGAGGGGAGAGGCCCTTCTTAGGAGTATAGAACAAGAGGTAGTGATGCAAGAGGAAGCACAAGCACAGGAATTTCTTGTCAAGAAGACAAGGAGGATACTCCGTGAGCTCTCAAATTTAATTCATCCATCCCTTCTATTCTATTTCTTCCTATGGAATCAAGACTCTCTATTTTTTGAAATCTTTGGTAATCACTTCCCCTACCCCCCGCACACCACAACCCCCCCCCTCCCCCAATCTGAGCATCATATTTTTTATTTTCCCAGGATCCCCTCCATAAAGAACTCTTATTCTTAGCCACAACCTTTCCTCTCTAATTTAGCTATAAATAAGAGGCACGGGGAGCCATTGAGAGTAATCCGAGCAAGATGGGAGAGGCCCTTCTTAGAAGTATAGAACAAGGGGGAGTGATGCAAGAGGAAGCACAAGCACTGAAATTTCTCGTCAAGAAGACAAGGAGGATACTCCGTGAGCTCTCAAATTCAATTCCTCCATCCCTTCTATTCTATTTCTTCCTATGGAATCAAGACTCTTCTCTATTTTTTGAAATCTTTGGTGATTGCTCCCCCCCCCCCCCCCCCCCACAATCTAATTACCCCCAAGCTCCTTCGCCAAATTCTCCCTTTTTTGTGATCTCGCGTCAATAAAGACCATGGCCTCAAAGAAAAAAGCTACGAAGATCACGGAGGCAGGAGTTGCCAATAACACTGTAGACACAATTACTACAAGCAGAATGGTGAGTACGGGGATTACAAACGAAGCCACGAATACCATTGTCACTGATCTTTAGGTACTAATTTTCTTAAATAAAAGCGACTAGCAGGCCTTTATTCCATGAATAGGCAACAGAAATTGCATGCAAAAAATAAGATTTTATTCGATTCATGCATAAAATTTCTTTGAGCAATTATTAACCACGAATTTCAAGGGTTAACTTGGGTATGTACAAGATGAACCTATGCAAGTAGAAGGAAGGTACTGTGTCCTTAAAAGATTTAATATTTTTGATTTTTGTGTTGATCAAATGAAATCTTTGAATCACAAATGCTAATCCTCGGTATATAAGAGACCTTGAGATGCAATTGCCAAATGAAACTGTTTGTAATTAAACTAATCAAGATTTTCTTTTATTGCGGGCAAAGACCCACGAAACTCCAAGGGAGTTATCCTTAAGTATGAAATTCTTGCTTAAATTCAATCCAAACTAATCCCCAAGGAAGAGGGAATCTAGGAAGACTATTGGAAGGTATTATCACTTATGCTGATTTATCTCAAAGTTATTTTGCCACTTAGGCTGATTTGTCCCGAAGTTATTTTGTCACTTATAGTTATTTTGCTACTTACGCTAAATTGCCTCGATGTTATTATTTTTGGAAAGAAGATTTTCCTTGGAAATAAAATTGTTAAGAGTTTATGTATAATGCATTTGAAATAAGATGTTTGTGATTGTAAGCTAAGTACTGATCTTTTCTAAAATCATTAGGCTAAAAGATGGATGACTGAGTACAGATCGCTGACTAAGGCAGCATTTTCGTGAACACAAAATGCTGATTGAGGCAGTGTTCTTGATGGCGCTAGACCTCCCCAAGGCCAATGTGAATAAAACCTACTCCAAGGTTTTTTTTTTTTTTTTTGCGTTTTGAGTTAGACCAATCCATGACGCGAAAGGTCTTATCGTAGGGAACTCTAGTCAGCACAGCAGGAGGAGGTGAGGATACTAGGGGGCTTTGGTCATAAACTCCTTAGGCTCTTACGAGTTGCCAACTACCCTTCGATTTCTAGACTGTGTTTTGGAAGTTTCAATACTAGTTGGGGAACGAAACTTGGAGAGAATAATACTTCAAATAGAAGACATTGTAAAAGTCATTTTCCTAAAAGGAACTATTAAGAAGAAATTGCTTTACTCTGTTTTTGTGTCATAAATTAAAGGCATGTAATGAATTTGTATTAGGAGATAATTCAAATAATTTGATTTTATATGTTAAACCTAAAGTGGTAGATAATTGAATAATTAAAACTACTCTCTCGAGGGAAGCGAGAGGATGGACCCCCGATGGATCCAAACCTATGGCTGGGTGAACTTGGTAAGCCGAGAGATTTCCTAAGAAGGAATAAAATCGCACTTGATGGACCATTAGAAAGCAGAAAGACTGACTCGCATCACTTTAGAATTTGCTAATATTAATTAGCCGCTAATAATAGATTAGACTAGAAAAACTCAAGTCGATCCTTGTGGGAGCGATCGGAACTTCGTGGGGTAGACTCAAGCAAGCCTAGTTAGCAAACTCTGAGGGTTTTATCAAAAACTCTTCATGGGCTACTAAGAATGTACTGCCAAGGAATAGCTCAAGCGGCATGTTACAGTTGGTATTAGAGCACGTGTTGATGTAGGACACGATGCAAGTAAATAAAACTAGTTATATTTATTTTAAAAAACATGTTCTTAAGTAGTGAAATCTTCTCTTGTTGATATATGTTATTGATTTCTTGCAGAAAGACGAACCTTGGAAATGATTCTTGATTTTCCAAGTTATGTTTATGTCAAAAATGCACTCCTCTAGCTTTAGCTAGAGAAATCAAATTATGCAGATATTAGATCAGATATACAATCCTTTACCCGTGTATTATGAAAGGCGATGGATGTTAAACGGAGGGTATTGTTACACTGACACAAACCGTCTTGTTTACCTCCAGAATAATTTAAAGAGATTAAGGTTGATGGAAGCCCTTAAGGTTGCCAAGATTTATCTCTAGAGGGTGACACGTCAAACTAAACCGGTACATCTATGAGGAGGTTACAAGGGTTATACTCATTGATCAAGTCATAGTTGTAGAATGCTCTAGTTGCCGCAACTATAAGAAATATGGATTACCTGATTTTTCTCTGAAATATAGATTTTTGGATATCTATTCTCAGAATTCTAATTACTATGTGATGCATGTATCGCAATGCCATGCTTAGATTGTGGAAGGAAAATCTTTTCCAAGAATAATATGAGCTCCCGAACTAGTCAAATAATGTATTTCCTTCCTATTTACGTAAAAATTTATTTTTTCCATTCATTTGTTTCCTTGATAGATCAAAAATAGTAGATAGACTTTTTTTCTTGATTAAAAATCAAATGCAGTGGGAAGCTTTATACCCATAGGGAGAAGTAACGAGACTCCAAGGTATTTCTATTGCAACGAACCAGGACATTTCAAGAGGCAGTGCCCGAAGCTTAAGTTTCACAAGCAAAGCCAAGATGCCATGGGAAAAGTTGCTGGAATAAACCTAAAGGAGGACAGTAATGATAAAGATCCCGCAATGGAATCCGATATGGAAAGAGATAGAGTACATGCCACTCTCAATAAGAAGGGCCCAAATCACCAATTCTCAGTAATTCAAACACCAGCAGATTATCAAGGTAAACCCTTTCGAATTTTAATTGACTGTGAAAGTACCCACTCTTTCGTATCACCAAAATATGCAAAAAGGCTAGGCATAAGTACTATTCTTACACCTAGAATGCTTGTGGAATTAGCAAACGGTAAAGAAGTTCTATCAACATAGCAAACTAGCAAGGTAGAATTTAGCTTGGATGGCAATTCTTCCAAAATGAGCTTTCGAATTATGAATCTCTGGGCTTATGAGTGTTTGCTAGGAATGGATTGCTTAATTCCAAATAATGCCTATATCCATTGCGAAAAGGGCAAAATTACATTCCAGAACTCAAAGGGAGAACAAGTAACCACTCAGGGAGAAGCAAGAAACCCTAAGGTTCACTTGGCTAAAGCCTCCCAAATAGTAAATGGATTGAAGAAAGGATTATCCGTCTATTTAATTAAACTCAAAAAGGTTGAGCAGGATAATGAAGCCAAGGATCACCCATCTTGGCTAAAAGAATATGTGAATGTTTTTCTAGAAGACCTGACAGAGCTCCCACCTGTAAGGGAATTAGATCATGAAATTCAACTTATTCCAGGCATTGCCCATGTCGCCAAACGATCTTATCGAATGTCAATTCTTAAGGCCATTAAGCTAAACGAACAATTCAAGTAGCTATTAAACCAGGGATACATTAAGTCAAGAATTCACCATGGGGAGCCCCGGTTTTATTTCAGAAAAAGAAATATGAAACACTACACCTTTGTATCGATTACCGTGGATTAAACCAGGTGATAGTGAAAAACAAATATCCAATTCCCAGGATAGATGAGTTGCTTGATCGACTCCAAGGAGCAAACGTCATTTCAAAGATCAATCTCAAATCGTGATATTATCAAATAAGAATTAGGGAGGAAGATATCCCTAAAACTACTTTTGATACAATGTACGATCATTATGAATTTATTGTGATCTCATTTAGTTAACAAATGCTCATGCCACCTTCAATAGGTTGATGCAAGACATTTTCCAGCCCTACCTTGATGAGTTTGTTTCCGTCTTCCTTGATGATATCTTAACATATTCCAAGAATGAGGAAGACCATGAACCATATATACGAACAATTCTTGAAATAATGAGAGCCCACAAACTGTATGCTAGAAAAAAGAAATGTGCTTTCTTCAAGAAGTAGATTGAATATCTAGGATTCATAGTATCGACATATGGCATTTCAGTGGATCCTGCCAAGGTCCAAGATGTACAAGAATGGCCACCCCCAACAATGTCAAGGAAGTGTGAAGCTTTCTAGGGCTAACGGGTTGATATAGAGTCTTCATTAAAGGCTATGTCTCAATTGCCGCACCTCTCACCGACCTTCTCAAAAAGCAAGTCTCCATTACACGGACGTTTGCCAAATAATCTAGCTTTGAGAAGCTTAAGAAGAGTTTAGTAATTGCCCTTATCCTAAGGCTACCTGACCTTAGCAAAGAATTTGAGGTTATAATTGATGCAAGGTCTCTTGTTTTGGGCTGTGTGCTTATGCAAGAAGGGCATCCAATAACCTATGCTTCAAGAAAATTAAAGATCCATGAAAGAAATTATGCCACACATGATCTAGAATTACTTGCTGTAATTCATGCCTTTAAAATATGGAGACATTACCTGCTTGGAAATAGGTTTTCTCTAGTCACTGATCATAAGAGCCTAAAGTGGATTTCAATGCCTAGTAACCCTTGCCACAATGATTTCAATGCCGAGTAACCCTCTCCTAGAAATGGCTCAAGAAGAGGTAGTGAAGGATCCAAGCTATCAAGACTTATTAAGAGCAATTTCCCTCAAGGATTCAAATCCAAAACTCAAGACTAAGTATCAATATTTTTCCATAAATGAGGAGCTTGCCTATTATAGGACAAGACTATGTATTCCTAGAAGTTAGGAACTCAAAATGAAAATACTATAGGAAGGTCACGATTCCCCATTTTCAGGTCATCCTGGTTATGTTAAGACTCTTAATACAGTCAGAAAAAGCTTATACTGGGAAAGAATCAAGGGTGATGTACTCAAGTATGTCACTGAATGCCTAAATTGCCAATGAATTAAGGCCAAGTGTGTTAAGATGCTAGGAAAGCTCCAACCACTTGACATCCCTCAAATGAAATGGGAGTATATTATCATGGACTTCATAGTTGGATTACCCTGGTACAAGAAGGATATAACTCCATAATTGTAATGTCCCCATTACTTAGTTTATTTTAATGTGCGTATACATGATGTTGCACGTCCACACATGGAAAAACTACAAAATCTCTACAGGATTTATAGGAAGTAGGACTGGTTTATTAGAATAGTCTGAAATATCTAGTATCATGTTTAGATGACTTAATTTCCACTTTATATGGATCCAAACATATACTTTGACTTATTTTGAAGGGAATAAGTCATCCAAGTCAAAAGATGGAGAAAAATGATGTGATTTACAAAATCGTCATTTTTATCTATTTTTTATGGATTTTTGCAATTCTGTTTGTGTTGGCTTGTCGATCAGATGCGTTCAATCGTTTTAAGTACCCAGAAAACTATATTCAAATCTCGTATGATGAAGTTATGATCCAAACAAGTTGCAGACAAACACATGGCATAAAAAACGAAAATAGTGAAAAAAGCATAAGCTTTAAAGCTAAACGCCTTTAGCTTTTATGAAAAAGCAAAGAAAAAACACAAGTGAGAGGGAGTGGAGAAAAACTATAAAAGGGAGGACAAGGAGGGGAGAAGAGCCATTAAAAAAATCACAAGTGTGTGTAAGGCTTGAGATTGAGATTTTATCCCCCACCTTCTTCGATCTTGCCATTGAATTTTGGAAAGAAGGTTTGAGGATGTGCTTTAAGCCCCTCGCCTACATCGAAGCTCCAACATCGGGAGTCACTATGGAGATTGGCTTGAGTTGAGCTTAAAGTTTCTTGCCTATTTTTGAAGATGCACAAAAAATTCTCGTCCTTGTGGTGAGTGACTTTATGAACCCCCGTACAAATTTTGAGAAATATCTAGCTCCATACTAGGAGAGGAGGACAAGAGAAATCTTGGCGAGGACAAGATGCCGATCGGGAAGGAGGAGACTCTATTTCGCGAGACGAAGAGGCATCATTCCATTCAACCCAAGGAAGGGGATATGCTAAAGTTCTCTCATCCTATTCTACTCTAATATGAGAAGAGAAGACACTGAAGAACTCTATCCTATTCTATCATACCTATACTCTTGTTCCTATTCCATCTACTAGAGAGAGAGGATCATACCTATTCTCTTGCTCCTACTCTATACTAGAGAAAGAGCTACCCTTACTCTTACCCTTGCTTGCCAAGGTGAGAGTGAGAGAAGTATTGCTCTTCATGAAGCAAGAATAACCATCCGCGAGGCCTACATCATCAAATCCTGCAATAACCATCATCATCATCATGAGTCTTACACCTTTGTTAGCTGGTATTACTGTTGTGTTCTTCTTCTTCTTCTACAAATCATATTTGCGTCATGGCCCTGAAGAAAAAGAATTCAAAAGTGGAAATCGTGAATGATCCCACTAACGTGGAAGCAACACAGGAGTTACTAACGGAGTCGCGGATGCGAATAGCAACCCTTTACCAATCACGATACCCCTGGCTTTTCTAAAAAACTTATATTCAAATTCAATAGGAATAAGATAAGAACATCTTATAGGCTAGAAACTATTAAGGAAACTATAAAAACCTAGAACTCAAGAGAAATCATGAGGAATTTAAAAGTCAACCCCATAGAAAAGAAGACTAGTGAATTCAAGACGAATTTAATAAGAACAAAACCTTGAAGAAACTAGCCAAGGATATAGTTTTAATCTAGAAGCTCTAATGAAAGATTTTAAAGATCGAAAATATCTCTAAGTTGAAGAAATGGACTTAAGGCCAAGAAACTTGGTTATATGAACTGGAAAGTTAGAGGCCCCAAAATCTAGATACCCTTAGTTACATTCCATGGGAAAGAGTTCATTATGTGAAATTCAAGTGTCGATTTCTACTAGATTAATCATCACTTGAAAGTTGCATGATTGATTGAAGTCATAACTACTTGAAGACATCAATCTTGCTTGTGATTTTCTAGATTAGATCCTGATTGAATTAAGTATTGGAACATATAAAAATTGAGGAGCCCTATACCTCCCCCAAGGATAGATGCTGCATCCCCATACCAAGAGGGGATGTTTTTATTGCTACGGAAGCATGGACCGGCTCCGATGGCGAGAGGTCTCCCAGCAGGGATCGTATTAAGTAGGAGGTGGTTAGGGTGCCAGGGGGGCTCTGGCTAGTAAATCCTTTTCGCACCTAGGAATTACTTGGTCCCTTGTATGGCCTGAGTTCGACACCTACTATAAAAGCTAGCTATAGGTGGATTTGATCTTGGTGACGTGCAGATGTATTGGATGAGGCAGCACGTGAAATTGTAAATTTTCTCATGTATGGGCGGGAGAACGCATATTATGGAACATAATCAATGAATTTGTTTTATTCTGATTGTATATTTGTGAGTAAATTACGTAAATGAACAACTGTGCATAAAGGGATTTTAATTAATGAAGCTATTTTTATATGTTTCACGTAGTGTGATAGGTAATTAGATAACTAAGAACTTCCATAGAGGGAAGTGGGTGGATGGATTCCCGACGAGAATTCAGTCCTACGGCAGGGTGGTCTCGCGGTTAAGAGAGGTTTTCCCAAAAACAAACCCTGGGAAGAAACTCTAGGAAGGGCTGATTTGCTGGCTTAGGTCTCAGAACTTGAACTATAAATTATCTTAGGGGAAAGGTACAGTGGATGTGCTAGAGCACTGCGAGGGATTTCATAAATCCTTAGCCTACTACTAGAAAAAAGCGTTGTACTCCATGAACCAAGGGTAATGGCAATCGCTCCTTTCGGACAAGAAGCCTCTCAAAGAACACCTACTAATATAGGTGACTGTTAGATCAATTAGGAAACTTCAGGTCAGTCCTCCATGGGTAACGGCAGGACACTTCCCCTGCGCAGTAGACTTAGGGTTAACTAGCCAGACTAAATCTGATCATTCTAGTTAGAGTACGGATGGTGATGGCTGGAAGGTAAAGTTTGGTCGACTACTAAAACATTACTCATCACGTAATTAAGGTGGGTATGTTACAATAATGGTAGTCATTGATATGCTGACAAAAGTTGCACACCTTATTCCTATAAAAACCAATTACAAGACTTCTGATATCACCAGGCTTTTCATTAAGGAAAATTTTAGGTTAAATGGATTACCCCAAAGAATTATCAGATTGCAACTCTCTCTTCACCTCAAACTTTTGGAAGAGTTTGTTTGAAGCTCTAGGACCCAGCTTTGCTTCAATACTGCTTACCATCCCCAAACCGATGGTCAAGCAGAAAAGATACTTGACATGCGAGAGAAGACTCTAAGAAGCAAAACCCTTAGAGAATATCTCGTCCAGTGGAAAGATTACCCTGAAGAGGATGCCACTTGGATTGATCATGAATAGCTATGTAAGCAGTATCCCGAGTTTCATTCGAGATGAGGACATCTCGATTCCTCTAAGGGGGAGAGGATGTGATATCTCGACTTGAGAGAATGAGTGATGAGGAGAGAGAAAGATTAGAAAATAGGAGAGAGGTGAGAGAAGCCATGGTAACTGTAAACAAGAAGGTAAGATGAAGAGATTGTAATTGTATTAATGAAATTAATGCAAATTTATACGTCTCAACACCTTATATACCTATGCTAGTGTGACATAGTATTATTGATAAACCATCTAAAAATAATGTCTCTTCCTAGCTTCTTACACAATCTTGACAATAGACTTTGTGATGCTACAATTATTCGATGACTTAGCATTATCTTGTACTTTTCCCTTACGATTATCACACCTATCCTAGGACACTCTATGGCATTATGATCAAATATGACCCTATTTCCTACAATAATGACATCTAAGAGATGATTTGGGGCCACAGATTCTACTACAATATCCTCCCCATGAGATCTAGGCTTTGACCTACCTTATTGTGCATCTCTACCACGACAGTCATAACTATGCTTACTATCATTATGGCCTCTAATAATAAGTGCATGGTCATCTAAGTAGGACCTTGTTCTTGTGATTGGGAAACACATATAATACACTTGGCATGCTTTCAATCTCAATGGTCATTAAGATTTTCTGTTTGCCTAGGAGGGAATATGAGGATTCTCCATAGGGACAAATCATGATGTTTTTCTTTGCCTTGTAATTGACATCATAACTAGTCACAAATTTGAAGGGTCATCCAAATAGGACTTCCCTCCTTGTATTCTCACAATAAGGAAATAGATAGAACATAGTTGGCATGCTTTTTGTCTCAATGGTCATAATCAAGATTTTACACTTGGCTAGGAGGGAATACAGGGATTCTCCATAAGGATGAATTGTGTTGCTTGCTATTTTTCTTCAAGAAGGGATCGTTGTTGGTATCCCCTTGTTGGGCGAAAAACGAGGCCACAAGTCCACGTGGCTTTCTTTTTCCACCAAGAAGGGGTTGCCAGTAGCCCCTTCTCGGATGGCAACTTGTGGCTATTTTTCCTATCAGAGAAGTGTCAAGATTGTGGGAGAGAAGGAAGGAGTCTCACTTGTAGCTTTCTTGCTTGCACAATGGGGGAATACACACAAGGGTGGAGGCTGAAAACAATTTTTTCTCTTCTTAGTTGTGTAAGCCAAAAGAACTCCCTTACAAAGAAATAGAAGAACCTTAAATATGGGTCTCAACCCAAACTCAACTAACTAAGGTGGCATACTAACTGAGCCACGAACTAAAGTAGAGAAGGATAGTTGTCATCTAGCTATTATTCATGGGCGGTGTGCCAACCGCATCTGCAACTGACAAGTCGGTGACATAAATACACAATGGTCACCCTGGCATATTACGAGTGGAGCTCGATATCTCAACACTCCCCCTCGAGCTCAATCCCAATTCCTGCACACCAAGCAGGTCTCTGAACTTGCGCAGCTTCTCTACGCCCAATGCCTTCTTAAATATGTCAGCTACCTGATCCTTTGTGCTGACATAAACTAGATCAATAAGACCTAGTAAAACCCTCTCCCGCACATAGTGATAATGCACCTCAATGTGCTTTGTTCTAGCATGATAGACTGGGTTATTTTCCAAGTGTATACTACTCATGTTGTCACAATAAATGACAACTGGCCCATCTGTAGGCTTATGCATATCATAAAGTAGCTTATGCAACCAAGCTACCTCACATGCAGCCATTGTTGCGCCCCTGTACTCAGCCTCTGTGCTGGATAAGGCAACTATAGGCTGTTTCTTGCTGCTCCAAGTGACTGCAGCACTCCCAAAAGAGAACACATATCCACTGGTAGATCGTCTATCAGAAATGCTACCAGCCCAATCAGCATCAGTGTATCCATGCAACTGTATGTGAACCCCAGTCTCATAAAATAGTCCATACTGCAATGTGGACTTCACATACCTGAGTATGCGTCTAGCCGCATCCAAATGCGGTTTCCTTGGAGCCTGCATAAACTGACTTACCAATCCAACAGCATAGCTCAAATCTGGCCTGGTAATAGTCATATAAATCAAGCTTCCTACTATGCGTCTGTACATAGTAGGGTCTTCCAGAAGCTCACCTGCATCTATGCTCAGCATCACATTCTGCTCCAAAGGAACTGAAATAGGCTTACAGCCTGTCATCCCATATTTGGACAGCATGTCCAATCCATACTGCCTCTGCAAGAGCTGTATCCCACTTGGTGATCTAATCACCTCAATGCCCAAGAAATAACGCAGCTCTCCCAAATCCTTCATCTCAAACTTCTGCTTCAATAGCATTTTCACATGAATGATATCTTCATCACTATCACCTGTCATAATCAAATCATCAACATAAATGACAAGTAGCATAATACCTTTCTCTGTTTTTCTCACATAAAGTGAGAAATCTACCTTGGAAATCTGAAAGCCAATAGTGACAAGATACTGTCCTATCTTGTCAGACCATGCTCTAGGAGCTTGCTTCAAGCCATACAAGGGTTTCTTCAACCTGCAAACAAACTCAGGATGAACAGCATGCACATAACCTGGTGGCTGCTCCATATAGACCTCTTCTTGCAAATCACCATGCAAGAAGGCATTCTTTACATCCATCTGATGTAAAGACCATCCCTTTGATGCAGCCATAGCAATGACTGCTCTTACGGTTGCCATCCTTGCAACCGGACTGAATGTTTCTTCATAGTCAATGCCATATGTTTGTGCATACCCCTTGACTACTAATCTTGCCTTGTATCTGTTCACAGAACCATCTACATTGTGCTTCACCTTATAAACCCACTTATAGCCAATTGCATTCTTACCTTTAGGCAAAGGTACCAATTCCCATGTAGCATTTGCTTCCAAGGCATCCATTTCTTCATCCATGGCTTTCTCCCATTTTTCTTTTCCCATGGCTTGCTCAAAAGAAGTGGGTTCTGGTTCCTGCATCACTTTGACCATATATGCATAGTGAATGGCTGTAAATCCATCATATTTCAGCCTATCCACAGGATACCTAGCTCTCGTAGACCTGCGCAAAATAGGTTCACTTCCACGTGCTCTCAAAACATCCCTGGTCTTCCTTACTCCAGGTTTAACAATAGAAGGAATACCCAACTCATCATCAATGCTCTGTTCTGAGCCACTGGATTCACCATCCACATAAGAGTGACCTGCATTCACATCAAACATGGGCTGATCAACCTTCTCTTTTCCTTTTCGTGATACCTGCATACCACTATTTGCATTGCTTTGAGAAAATTCTCCTGATCTCAATCTGCCTGTCCATGGTGAAGAATGTCAACCAATGCTAGAGGACGCTCCAGGTCCACTAATATTTTGTGATTGCTGCTGTGAATTCTGTGCAGCATTACCGTTTTGTGCATCTACATTATCAATCACATTTACTGGTTTATACCAGCTACTCATCTCATCAAAAACAACATCTCTGCTCACTGTAAACTTACGAGTAGAAGGGTTATAGCATCTATACCCTTTTTGCTGCAGAGAGTAACCAATAAAGATGCACTTCTCAGCTTTTAGATCCAACTTGGATCTCAACTCATCTGGCACATGTACATAGACAATGCAACCAAAAATTTTCAAATGAGAAATATCTAGTTTCCTACCAGTATACCTCTCCTCTGGAGTCATCCCATGTATTGCTGCAGTGGGAGTCCTGTTCATTATATAGACTGTTGTAGCAACTGCTTCAACCCAGTAAAAATCTGGCAAGTCTTTTTCGTTGAGCATGGCACGAGATACCTCTGCAATATGCATGTTTTTCCTTTCTGCAATTCCATTTTGTTGTGGGGTATGACTGCATGAATATTGCTGCTTTATGCCATGCTCCTGCAGGAACCTTGCAAACTCATTTGAGAGGTACTCTCCCCCTCCATCTGACCTTAGGCATTTTATCTGCAGGCCTGTTTCTTTTTCAACCATAGCTTTAAGAGTTTTGAAGTGCCCAAAAACTTCACTTTTCTTTTTCATAAAATACACCCAAACTTTTCTGCTATAGTCATCAATAAAAGTGACAAAATAATGACAGCCTCCAAGAGATGCAGCTTTAGTAGTCCACACATCAGAGTGGATTAATTCCAATGGCTTCTTACTCTCTTGAACATGTCTAGGAAATGGTTTCCTTGCCTGTTTTCCAAACTGACAGGCTTCACATACCTTATGCATTTCTGCAACCTTGAATTTGGGCAATCCTGCAACAATATTTTGGGCCTGCATTGATTTAAGTCGCTGTACATTAACATGACCAATGCGTTTATGCCAGATATCAATATCTGCAACTACACCGGTCCCATGTGCAAACATTGCTGCACTCAATTCAGGCATGTCTGCATCCAACGTAAACATTCTGCCCTTCTTCTTTCCTTTTGCTATCAAGCGACCTTTATTTTTCATATCCTCAACAAAGCATCTATGAGGATTAAATCTGACCTGCAAGCCCTGCTCAACCATTTGACCAACAAAAACCAGATTCTTGGTGATATTGGGAACATGAAATACATCGGACATGTATTTCTTTTTCCCATCCTGCATAGACAAATGAATTTTTTCAATCTGCACAATAGGATGTGCAGTATCATCACCAGTCTCCACAAATCCTGGTTTTTTCATTTTCCTTGCATCCTCCATCCATTCTGCATGACCTGTCATGTGGTTTGATGCACCTGAGTCAACATACCATACATCGTTGCTTTCTTCTACACTTGTCACAGAATTGTTCATGTGCTGCACCATAAACAAATGCTCATTTCTGTCATCACCCTATCTACTAGAAGATGCATAATTTCCTTGTTGCAGTTTTCCATTCATGATGTCATTCTGCTTTTTATAGCAGTCTTTAGCCATATGACCCATTTTACCACAGTAGTAGCATTCAACATTGCTGTTTGCATTTTGACCTCTTTGCCATCCACCACGACCTCTTTGGCTCCCCCTGCCTCTAGAGTTACCACGTCCTCCTCCATAGGATTGGTTTTCTTGAGTTTGCTGTATATTCTGATTTCTACCACGGCCTCCAAATCGGCCTCCTCTACCTCTGCCTCTACCTCTTCCAGCATTTGAGTAGAAGACAGCTTCTTTTGAAGTTCCTCCTGAAGAAGATGCACCACCATTTCTCTGCTCCTCAGAAATTAGAAGAGCAATCAACTCCTCAAAATAAGGAAATCTTTCACGGACGGAAATGGATGTTCGGAACTGTGCATAATCCTTTCCTAGACCATTCAAGGTCACAGAAACCAAATCATCATCTTCCACTGGCGACCCAATGGAAGCAAGTCCATCTGCAATCTTCTTCACCTTCATGTGGTAGTCATTGATGCTCATATTTTCTCTTTGCACATTATGCAACTCTTGCTTGAGCTGCATTTTCCTGGCTTGCGTATTTGTGCTATATATTTTTGACAAAGTATCCCATGCCTCCTTTGGTGTACTTGCATCCTGAATATTCACAATCATAGAGTCTGAAATGCTGATAGACAACCAATACATAACTTTCCTGGCTCTCTCATGCCATGCTTTAAATGCCTGCATTTACTGTTGATTGGGAATATCAAGAAGAACTGGTTCTTCTTCATTTCCTGCAACAAATTCCCAATATCCTTTTCCCATAAGGAAATTCGTCATTCTAAACTTCCATGCTTGGAAGTTGTTCTTGTCAAGCTTTTCAGTGACAATCTGTGAGAGAGAATCAGACGCCATTACAGAACACTACAAAAAATTATGTCACTGCAAAGAACAGAGCTTCAGCCTCACAAGGGCTAATCTACAAAACTGACGAAAGTGGTATTTGACCACACAGTCACTTCCTAGTGACGATTTTGCATCAACAGGCAACAAGGATGATTCTGTAACTCCCAATGTCTCTGCGCACAGGCATATGATGCAATTTCTACAGTAACTTTTCACCGACCTGGAGAACAGTGGTCGCACAGCATAAAACTGGGTCTTTTTCTGAGTGCGTGTAGAAAACTTCCGCCTCCAAAACAGGCCCCAAAATGGCCTCAAATCAAAAAAACAAGGTCGCCACGGGCTAAGCCCTTCTCCCGCAGCATATACTACCCTCTTGCTTCACCGCGAAGGGCGTCTCAACCTGAGGCAATGCACTCTTGCAATTTCCGGCTGTGCTGCCTGCAGATATCTGCTCCCAAAACAGAAAATGAAAGCAACACTGCTCCTCTTACCAGACCACCGCGAGCTTGGCTTGCTTTCTTGAGCTCCTTACCACGAACAAGGCTCTGATACCATGTCAAGATTGTGGGAGAGAAGGAAGGAGTCTCACTTGTAGCTTTTGTAATGAAAGCAATCAACCATGGAAGGAAATCTAACTGAAATTGAAAATTAACTAAGCTACAACAAAGAATTAACAAATCTATTGCACCAAGACATCTTCATCATGTATTAATGGTTGGGGATTCAAGAATACATGACGGCCATGGCTGAGTGCTTCATAGGCTAAGAAGAAGCTAACTCCAAGAAATGGTAAAGCCAAGATTATTGAATGATCCAAAAGATCCCTTGCCTTTGGCCTCTAGTCCCTTTTATTCTAACCCTCTTCCAAACTTAAGGGCTGTTCACACATGTACACATAGGCTAAAGCTAAATTTACAAAGGCTGGAATTAATCCAAGGTGCAAATATTAATGTTGTATTTTTCCTTCATGACAAACCATCCCTTCCTGAATATGGTTTTGTCCTCAAAACCAAGAAGTAATGGCCTAAATCCAAGTCAAGAATGATAGTAATCATGCCCATTCATCTTCCAAATGATAAGAAAGCACTATCCATGAAAAGAAGACCCTTTGCATTCCAAACTGTGAGAAAACTGGCTGCTGTCCAAACAAGGCTGATTCACTAAAACTGCCATAACTTTTGATATATTGGTCCAAATAAGGCGTATGAGGTGTGGAAATGAAGTATACACTCCCAAGCATCACCCCATAACATCAGAATCAAATTTTGATGAAGTCAGGACAGTTTTATTGTCTGCATAAATTTCATACAGCAAGCTGTCTCTGCACAGTCACTGCATACTGCATCATATATCATCCTGTAATAACCAAGGAAAGTTACTAACATAAGTGGATGGTTGCCAAGAAGACTCTTCAATGGGCAAATTCTTCCACTTAATGAGATACTCAATGAGAGTACGATTTCTGAGAACTTTCTCTCTCTTTCCAATAATGCTTTCAGGTTCATATATGATCAGTCCTGCCTCATCCAATGGTGGTAATTCTTCCAATACTTGTACATCGGGCCCAACATACTTCTTCAGCTATGAAATATGGAATACATCATGTATTCTAGTGGAGGATGGTAGCTGAAGTTTATAAGCAAGCTCTCCAATTTTGTCCAAAATCAAATATGGTCCATAAAACCTATGAGCAAGCTTGTTATTCCCACCCTTTAATGAAGCATAATGCGTCTTGGGCACTTTGAGAAATACCCAATCTCCAACCTTGAAGTCTAAATGTCTTCTTTTCTCATCAGCATAGACCTTCATTACGTCTTGTGCTTTCCTTATGCTGTCCTTGCATTGCCTCATGAGCAACTCCATTCTTTCCAACTCTTCCTTTGCTTGTGGGTTGATGTCTTCATGGAATAAAACTGATGGAAGTTGGACTTTATACCCATAAAGAACTTCAAACGGAGACATCCCAATGCTCATGTGATGCGTGTTATTATAGCAAAATTCAGCAAGGTGGATCCAACGATCCCATGAAGCTTCTGTGTCATGACAATAATGCCTAAGGTACACTTCCACCCAATGATTTTAACTCTCTCCGTTTGCCCATCAGTCTGAGGGTGATAGGCCGTGCTAGGAGTGAGGAAAGTACCCATAGAGGAGAATAGACTTTTCCAGAAGTTGCCCATAAACTTTGAATCACGGTCTAATACTATTCTCATAGGCATACCATGTAGTTTGAACACACCTTCCATAAATTGCTCGGCTACTTGCCTTGCTGAATATTGGACTTTAGTTGGGATAAAGTGGGCTGATTTGGTCAATCTATCAACTACCACATAGATACTGTTCCATCCATGATTGGTAGTAGGCAATCCCGTTATGAAATCCATGGAAATATATGTCCATTTGCTCGTAGGTATGGGTAAAGGCTGAAGTAAGCCGGCTGGTAATAGAGTGGAATCCTTATTTTGCTGACACTCTAAGCACTAAGATACATACTCTTTAACATCTTTCCATAGACCTTTCCAATAAAAGCTTTGATGAACTCTATCAAACGTCTTGAAAAGGCCCAAGTGACCAGCCAATGGCGATGAATGCATCTCTTGAAGCACCTTCAGCTTGAATTTACTGCTGGGAATCAAGTACACTTTACCCTTAAACCATTAGAGGCCATTATGCACTTTAAAATTAGGAAATTCAGCATCACACCCTTGCTGTAATTTCTGTAAAATATGGGCAGCATGCTCATCAAGCACATATTCCTCTTGAATGTTTTCAATCCAATCCTTATAGATGGTAGACACAGTAGATAGACTGCATGCCCACATTCTTGATAACGCATCAGCCACCACATTATCCTTGCCAGCCATGTATGATATTTCAAAATCATATGATTGCAAAGTGGCCAACCATCTCTTTTGCTTGGGAGAAAGATTGGGCTGCGAGAGAAAATATCTCAAGACCCTATGATCGCTTTTGACTTTGAAGTGTGTCCCATAGAGGTAGTGGTGCCATTTCTTGATTGCATGTAAAATAGCAAGCATCTCCTGCTCATAAACATTCATCTCTCTCTCTTTGTCATCAAATTTTCTGCTCTCAAATGCAATGACACCATGCTCCTGTACCAAAACTGCTCCCAAACCTCTACCACTGGCATCTGCATAAATGGTAAAAGTTTTGGAGAAGTCAGGGCAAACTAGTATGGGTGCTGAAACAAGCAATTGCTTTAGTTCATTAAAGCTCTTGTCAGCGATCTCATCCCAAAAGAAGGCTTCTTTTTTCAGCCGATCGGTAAGAGGAGCTGCAACATGAGCATAGTTCTTCATAAACCGTCGGTAAAAAGATGACAAACCAAGGAAACCTCTTAATGAAGTGGCATTGGTTGGTGTAGGCCATTCTTTAACGCACTGAACCTTCTTAGGATCCACTTTGATTCCATCTTCTCCCACTATATGACCCAAGTACTCAACTTCCTTTGTCATAAAAGAGCATTTAGTGGCCTTGGCAAACAGTTTGTGTATCCTCAATATGTCAAAGACCTCTTTTACATGCTACAAATGGTCTTCTTTATTCTTGCTATAGATCAAAATGTCATCAAAGAATACCAAAACTGTTTTAAAGAGCAATGGCTGAAGTATCTTATTCATGAGAGACTGGAATGTGGCTGGAGCATTTGATAACCCAAAAGGCATAACCATAAACTGATAAAGATCCCTCTCCGTCCTGAAGGCTGTTTTGAATTCATCCCCTTCCTTCATGCGTATTTGATGATATCCCGATCTCAAGTCAATTTTTGAGAACAACTTGGCATCCTTCAATTCATCTAAGAGATCATCTATTCTAGGTATTGGATACCTATTCTTGATAGTGACCTTGTTGAGATCCCGGTAATCAATGCACATTCGAAAGGAGCCATCTTTCTTCTTCACAAGAAGGACTGGAGAAGCAAAAGGTAATTGGCTTGCCTTAATGAGACCCATTTCCAAAAGCACTTTGACTTCGCATTCTACCTCTTCTCTTTCCACTTTGGAGAGGCGATATGGTGGTTTGTTGATGGGCTTTGTATTGGGCAGCAAGTCAATGGGATGATCCACTTCTCTTTTGGGAGGAAGAGAGGTAGGTGGCTGAAAAATATCATCATATTCTTTCAGCAATTTACAAAGACATGGGTCTATATTGTTGGTAGGAGAAGAGGGCTGATCCTCTTCAATCTTGGAAAGAAGAATGGTGAACATACATGCCTTTACATTTATCTCTTTCTTAACCTTCTTGGGGCTGATCATCTCCATTCTTTTCTTTTCAGCTCCATGTAGTGTTACTTGTTGTCCACACCATTTAAACTCCATTTCCATGTTGTTGAGATCCATCGTAAATCTGCCCAAAGATTTCAGCCAGTTGCAGCCAAGTATTATATCAATGGGACCCATTTCTAATGCAATTAGGCTCACTGATGTAGTGCACAATGGGGAAAGGGTGATAGATTATTTGGACAGCATTGATTGCTCTTCTCAAAATTTCCATTTGCCACTTGGATTTTGAGTGATGTAGGCATTTCATGCGTATTCAATTTCAGCCCATTGAGTGACTTAGCATTAATGAAGCTATGTGTACTTCCCATATCTATGAGTATATGAGCGGTCCTTCCTTTGATTTGACCTTTAAGGCGTAGGGTATTATCCCCTCTTGAACCACTCCATGCATCACTTGATATGGCACATAGCGATGGATGTACATCATTCCATGAATCATCCAAATAATGACCACCCGGGTCGAAAGGAAACCCATCCATCGGATCATAGAACTCATCATGGCCATTCTCTTCATTTTCATGCGCCTCTTCTTGAGTTGTTGTGACATCGAGCTGAGCCAAGCTTCCTTCAATAGATTCAACATCGCAATCATCCTCGATGATCATGCTAATCTTCATATTTTTGGCCTTGCATTTGGACTTATGATCGGGTGACCATTTCTCTCCACATTTGTAGCATAGACCTTTAGCATACATATCTTTGAGCTTGTCATTCGATACATGTTTGCCTTGAGTAGGGACTGAAGTTTTGGCATTTATATCAGTCCTCTTTCCATCAAATCTATTTTCAGCATTAGGTCTGAAATTACTGCTTTGTTTTGACCCAAAAACAGTAGGAAAAGTGGGTATCTTGCTGTAGGTATTGCTGAAAGTATTTGGTGGCTTCCCAATATGCTGAAAATCAGTTTTAGCATGCCCATAATGGCCTGATGTCCTTGAGAACTGCGTAGGCTGAAAAGAATGCCCCGTTTTTGGCTGAAAACCCTTGTATTTCTGCCCATAACGTTCAGCCAATTGAATGGCAGCTTGTAGGGATGTAGGATTCATGGCTCCAACTTCAGAAGAAAGAATAGGTTCCAAACCAAATATGTATTTATTCAACTTGGCACTATCGGAGACCCCATGAACATACATCGAGAGGTTCAAAAACTGATTTGAGTACTCTCTAACCGAGAGACCACGTTGCTCAAGTGCATACCACTTTTTCTCTAACCGCTCTTTTTCAATAGGGGAAACAAAGACTTCAATCATAGCATTTTTCAATGCATCCCAAGACAAGAAGTCATGTCCCATCCTCGCCATATATCTCCACCAAGTGTGAGCATAGCCTTCTAGATGAAGGGCTGCAAATTTTACTTTGGCATTCTCGGGCCTTGGGTAAAGGGAAAAATACATCTCTAACTTGTCAAACCACTCCTCCAACTCCGTGGGTGAAGGGTTCTCTCCCTTGAAGTTTGAGATAATTATTTTCTCCTTGTACTCTCTCTCGTATTGAGGAGGTTGTCCATTAGGGTGCTGCTGCCCACTATGGTGTTGTGGCCCAAAAGAATTGCCAAAAGGTCCTTGCCTAGGATATTCATTATTTCCATGCCCTTGTGCATAAGGAGTTTGCTGTCCATAATGCATACCATGACTTTGTGGCTGGAAACAATGTCCTTGAGGCTGAAAGTATGTGTTGCTCACATTGGGAGGTTGTCCATGCATCGGTGAATTGAAAGGTGGTTGCTGCCCATTATTTTGCTGATTCCAACCATGATTTAACATGGGACTTGGCCTATTGGGCTGCACTTGAGAAGAGAAATTATGTTGTGGCTGTCCAAAAGCATTGGGGGCTGAATTCACATGTCCATGTGGCTGCCCATAAGAGTTTGGGGCTGAATTAACATGGCCTTGCTCATAGCCACCAACATTTTCTTGAGGGTAAAATTGCTTGTAGAAAGAGTTGCACCCATGGATGTCTTCATCATGCTTTGAGTTTGTTTGCACTCTTTCTTGAAGGTCCTGCCCATGTGGCTGAAAGTGACCCTTTTGTTGATGGAATTGTGGCTGAAGTGAAGTGGGATGAACAAAATCCTTAGCTTTAGATGATTCTCCAACTTCAAATTGACCTACCACCTTAGGAGTAGGTGGTTTAGGTGGTTCTTCAGCCCTATGAGGATGTGGGATATTAAGACCCGCTGTAGGCAACATTTTCTCACCAAGAAGTGCTACAAGCTTGTCAATACCCAACCTCATACCCTCGAAACCTGATTTCATATCCTTTATGTCATTTGACAATTGTTGAAAACTGTTTGAATTCATTGAGATATGAGACGTCTCTATGGGTTGATTGGTAGGGGAGTGGGTAGAACTTGCCTCGACCTCATCGTTCTCATAATGCATTCGGTAAATGGCATCTTGAGAAGTGTCATGTTCACCCCTTTCCCGTTGATGTTCATCCCTTTCCTGTTGATATTCCTTCAATTCTTCATTGATAGTATCCAAAACAGGGGTCTCTCTTCTTATTCCTGGCCATGGGTTGATAACTGTCCTGAATTTCCTGCAATAGAAGAACTTGATTATCTTCACTACTAGAGCTCCAAATTACAAGGTCTTTGGCTCTATTCAAAGCTTGAAGAACCCTCTATCCAACGATCTATCAAGTGCAGAAAATGGATGAGTATAGAAATTTCTATAAGGGATTTTCTGTTGCAGTCTGAAAATTCCTGCAGGCAGTGAATACCCTGTTCTAGTCAATGAATGGCTTGTACCATCAATACCAAGCATGTAACAACTTCATAACCTTGTAGGAGAGTCTCATACGTCTGCCCATACTAAAAATGACCTCTGTAACCAGTAAAATGGATGTCTAACTCAAAGTAGACTGCAATCTTTAATGAGGGTATGTATACATACTCTGTTCCAAACTTTAATGCTGAACCATAGTGTCTTTACCATAGGATGCATACATTTTACTGTAGCCATATGTCTTCATACATTTGCCATACCATACATTTGCCCAAAATCTCAAGAACTCACTGTCCATAACTCATGCTGTAGGCTGATTTCAAGTGCCTTTGAGATTTGTACCTGCACCTAAACTTGAAAATACGTGGGATCCGAGACCCAAGGGGTTTGCAAAGTTCCCTCTCAGGCCGGGTTGCGCTCCCCTTCAGGGTCCTCGTCGGTAGGGGAGGGTCACCTCTCTTTTGTCCTACCGACTCGCCCGGCATCCACTTTTCCTCGTGGGCAAGTACATGGCAAGTGAATTCTAGCTCTAAAAATCAGTATGATATGCATGGAATAGGAAGGAAATACAATTGCCTTTCATTTTCCCTTTTCATGATATGCAAGATTGGAATTGAAAAGGCTGAAATGTAAATGAGAAGTGGAGAGGTATTTACCTCAGCAGTGACTCGCTGCTTACAAAGCTTTTCTCACTTACCAATTGGGTAATGATTTTCTTATGATCAAGAGGCAAAACAGGCAATCAATTTCATGTCAGGGTTAGGCAATAAAGATTGAGTAATGAAGCTCAAGAAATTACTGATTTCAGTGAATGGAAGTAGATGGGTAATGCTCATTCATTATGGAAGAGTTTGAGACATTTAGAGATGGCCATTTCAGTAAATTGAAGAGGTTTAGTAAAGACAATGACTGACATAACCTGTAGGCTTCATGTAATGCATTAGGCTATGAATGAAAGCTTCATTAATCCTCTTATTTCTCTTCAGCAATTGGAAATGAGATCAGCAATTGGATGTAAAGAGAAATTAAGAGTGATTAGAGTACCTCATTTAATTGATTGGAGAAGAGCATTGTTGATGGAATGACCTTCAATCCATAATGCTTGACATAGGTGAGTTGAGCTTGATAATCCTTCTAAAATCAGTCCAAGAGATCTTCAATATTCAAGAATAATCCCTTCCTTGATAAGCTTCAGCTTCATTAATTCCATGAAAGCTCCATGACTCCATGAATGCTCCAAATGAGGGTTGATGAAGACCGATTACCTTCTCTACCTGAAGTAGGTTGCAATAGGCAATAGAGAGGGCTTCAATGTGTCCAAGAAATCCCGAAATTCAAGAGGGAATGCCAAAATTTAATGGCATAAAAGCTTCATGATGTCCATTGAACACCTAGACCTCCATTGGCTTCAATCTCTTCAATGTCGGTCCAATGTTGATGGATTCTTGAGGGAAAATGGTTGAGGAAGCTTCAGAGATGCTTTGCCCACAAAAGCCCCATGAATTGCTTTAAAAATTTCAGGAATCTTTAATGTTGTCCCAAACTGTTACACATAGAGTTTGCAATCTCCATATCCAAGCTCCAACAAAGCTTCAAGCTTCAAGATCAATCAATGTTGGTACTAGGATGTATGTAGAAGCCTCAGGGAGTATAATAGAGCAAAAACCCTTTGATCTTGATGAAGAAATCTGAGAAATTTGAGTGCTGTCCAAAACTGTCATAAAACTCCATAACCAGGGTTTTGAAGAAGAGGGAAAACTCCAAACTAATAAGGATCTTGAAGAAATTTGTGAGAAATCTCTTACCCAGGGTTAGGAGATCAATAGCAATGCTCAAGAGGCATCATCACTCTGAAATTTTTCACGCAGTATAAGAGTATGTACAGGCGGCGCAAACAGCGTGAGTACATACTCACGTACAGAAATCAACAATGGTGCTAAATAGCTACATTAGCTACTCCACTTGAAGCTCTTGAGGCAGGGAAAAAGGTCATCCAACACATTCTCATGATGGAAGTGAGAAGGAGAAGATCTGATGTTGTCTTGGCCATGGATTCTTGTGGACAGCTTGAAGGAATGAGGAAAGGGAAGAAGAAACCCTTCCCTCTCAAAAGTAACCACAGTTAAAGTGTCCTGTAACCATTTGTTTGTACACTTACCCCAAATTTTGGCTCAAATCTTGATCACGTCCTGCTATTTTGGCTGGAGCCTTCCATTTCTTCCATTGGTAATGCCAAGAATCACCATCTTCATCCTTGTTTGTAGCAGACCTTCACATGTAACTCCGGTTTGAAATCTTCATGTCCTGTCAAGTCGTGTCACTCAAATTCCTAACTATGGTTTGCTCTCTCTAGCCTAGGAAACTGAATCTAGTACTTGAAAATGACTTCTGCAAGGATCTAAGCTACTGCTCTGATACCAATGTAATGAAATGGGAGGATGGTAGCTGAAGTTTATAAGCAAGCTCTCCAATTTTGTCCAAAATCAAATATGGTCCATAAAACCTATGAGCAAGCTTGTTATTCCCACCCTTTAATGAAGCATAATGCGTCTTGGGCACTTTGAGAAATACCCAATCTCCAACCTTGAAGTCTAAATGTCTTCTTTTCTCATCAGCATAGACCTTCATTACGTCTTGTGCTTTCCTTATGCTGTCCTTGCATTGCCTCATGAGCAACTCCATTCTTTCCAACTCTTCCTTTGCTTGTGGGTTGATGTCTTCATGGAATAAAACTGATGGAAGTTCGACTTTATACCCATAAAGAGCTTCAAACGGAGACATCCCAATGCTCATGTGATGCGTGTTATTATAGCAAAATTCAGCAAGGTGGATCCAATGATCCCATGAAGCTTGTGTGTCATGACAATAATGCCTAAGGTACACTTCCACCCAATGATTAACTCTCTCCGTTTGCCCATCAGTCTGAGGGTGATAGGCCGTGCTAGGAGTGAGGAAAGTACCCATAGAGGAGAATAGACTTTTCCAGAAGTTGCCCATAAACTTCGAATCACGGTCTGATACTATTCTCATAGGCATACCATGTAGTTTGAACACACCTTCCATAGGGTTAGAATAAAAGGGACTAGAAGCCAAAGGCAAGAGATCTTTTGGATCATTCAATAATCTTGGCTTTACCATTTTCTTGGAGTTAGCTTCTTCTTTGCCTATGAAGCACTCAGCCATGGCCGTCATGTATTCTTGAATCCCCAACCATTAGTACATGATGAGGATGTCTTGGTGCAATAGATTAGTTAATTCTTTGTTGTAGCTTAGTTAATTTTCAATTTCAGTTAGATTTCATTCCATGGTTGATTGCTTTCATTACATTGGTATCAGAGCAGTAGCTTAGATCCTTGTAGAAGTCATTTTCAAGTACTAGATTCAGTTTCCTAGGCTAGAGAGAGCAAACCATAGTTAGGAATTTGAGTGACACGACTTGACAGGACATGAAGATTTCAAACCGGAGTTACATGTGAAGGTCTGCTACAAACAAGGATGAAGATGGTGATTCTTGGCATTACCAATGGAAGAAATGGAAGGCTCCAGCCAAAATAGCAGGACGTGATCAAGATTTGAGCCAAAATTTGGGGTAAGTGTACAAACAAATGGTTACAGGACACTTTAACTGTGGTTACTTTTGAGAAGGAAGGGTTTCTTCTTCCCTTTCCTCATTCCTTCAAGCTGTCCACAAGAATCCATGGCCAAGACAACATTAGATCTTCTCCTTCTCACTTCCATCATGAGAATGTGTTGGATGACCTTTTTCCCTGCCTCAAGAGCTTCAAGTGGAGTAGCTAATGTAGCTATTTAGCACCATTGTTGATTTCTGTACGTGAGTATGTACTCACGCTGTTTGCGCCGCCTGTACATACTCTTATACTGCGTGAAAAATTTCAGAGTGATGATGCCTCTTGAGCATTGCTATTGATCTCCTAACCCTGGGCAAGAGATTTCTCACAAATTTCTTCAAGATCCTTATTAGTTTGGAGTTTTCCCTCTTCTTCAAAACCCTGGTTATGGAGTTTTATGACAGTTTTGGACAGCACTCAAATTTCTCAGATTTCTTCATCAAGATCAAAGGGTTTTTGCTCTATTATACTCCCTGAGGCTTCTACATACATCCTAGTACCAACATTGATTGATCTTGAAGCTTGAAGCTTTGTTGGAGCTTGGATATGGAGATTGCAAACTCTATGTGTAACAGTTTGGGACAGCATTAAAGATTCCTGAAATTTTTGAAGCAATTCATGGGGCTTTTGTGGGCAAAACATCTCTGAAGCTTCCTCAACCATTTTCCCTCAAGAATCCATCAACATTGGACCGACATTGAAGAGATTGAAGCCAATGGAGGTCTAGGTGTTCAATGGACAGCATGAAGCTTTTATGCCATTAAATTTTGGCATTCCCTCTCAAATTTTGGGATCTCTTGGACACATTGAAGCCCTCTCTATTGCCTATTGCAACCTACTTCAAGTAGAGAAGGTAATCGGTCTTCATCAACCCTCATTTGGAGCATTCATGGAGTCATGGAGCTTTCATGGAATTAATGAAGCTGAAGCTTATCAAGGAAGGGATTATTCTTGAATATTGAAGATCTCTTGGACCGATTTTAGAAGGATTATCAAGCTCAACTCACCTATGTCAAGCATTATGGATTGAAGGTCATTCCATCAACAATGCTCTTCTCCAATCAATTAAATGAGGTACTCTAATCACTCTTAATTTCTCTTTACATCCAATTGCTGATCTCATTTCCAATTGCTGAAGAGAAATAAGAGGATTAATGAAGCTTTCATTCATAGCCTAATGCATTACATGAAGCCTACAGGTTATGTCAGTCATTGTCTTTACTAAACCTCTTCAATTTACTGAAATGGGCATCTCTAAATGTCTCAAACTCTTCCATAATGAATGAGCATTACCCATCTACTTCCATTCACTGAAATCAGTAATTTCTTGAGCTTCATTACTCAATCTTTATTGCCTAACCCTGACATGAAATTGATTGCCTGTTTTGCCTCTTGATCATAAGAAAATCATTACCCAATTGGTAAGTGAGAAAAGCTTTGTAAGCAGTGAGTCACTGCTGAGGTAAATACCTCTCCACTTCTCATTTACATTTCAGCCTTTTCAATTCCAATCTTGCATATCATGAAAAGGGCAAATGAAAGGCAATTGTATTTCCTTCCTATTCCATGCATATCATACTGATTTTTAGAGCTAGAATTCACTTGCCATGTACTTGCCCACAAGGAAAAGTGGATGCCGGGCGAGTCGGTAGGACAAAAGAGAGGTGACCCTCCCCTACCGACGAGGACCCTGAAGGGGAGCGCAACCCGGCCTGAGAGGGAACTTTGCAAACCCCTCGGGTCTCGGATCCCATGTATTTTCAAGTTTAGGTGCAGGTACAAATCTCAAAGGCACTTGAAATCAGCCTACAGCATGAGTTATGGACAGTGAGTTCTTGAGATTTTGGGCAAATGTATGGTATGGCAAATGTATGAAGACATATGGCTACAGTAAAATGTATGCATCCTATGGTAAAGACACTATGGTTCAGCATTAAAGTTTGAAACAGAGTATGTATACATACCCTCATTAAAGATTGCAGTCTACTTTGAGTTAGACAGCCATTTTACTGGTTACAAAGGTCATTTTCAGTATGGGCAGACGTATGAGACTCTCCTACAAGGTTATGAAGTTGTTACATGCTTGGTATTGATGGTACAAGCCATTAATTGACTAGAACAGGGTATTCACTACCTACAGGAATTTTCAGACAGCAACAGAAAATCCCTTACAGAAATTTCTATACTCATCCATTTTCTACACTTGATAGATTGTTGGATAGAGGGTTCTTCAAGCTTTGAATAGAGCCAAAGACCTCGTAATTTGGAGCTCTAGTAGTGAAGATAATCAAGTTCTTCTATTGCAGGAAATTCAGGACAGTTATCAACCCATGGCCAGGAATAAGAAGAGAGACCCTGTTTTGGATACTATCAATGAAGAATTGAAGGAATATCAACACGAAAGGGATGAACATCAACGGGAAAGGGGTGAACATGACACTTCTCAAGATGCCATTTACCGAATGCATTATGAGAATGATGAGGTCGAGGCAAGTTCTACCCACTCCCCTACCAATCAACCCATAGAGACGTCTCATATCTCAATGAATTCAAACAGTTTTCAACAATTGTCAAATGACATAAAGGATATGAAATCAGGTTTCGAGGGTATGAGGTTGGGTATTGACAAGCTTGTAGCACTTCTTGGTGAGAAAATGTTGCCTACAGCTGGTCTTAATATCCCACATCCTCATAGGGCTGAAGAACCACCTAAACCACCTACTCCTAAGGTGGTAGGTCAATTTGAAGTTGGAGAATCATCTAAAGCTAAGGATTTTGTTCATCCCACTTCACTTCAGCCACAATTCCATCAACAAAAGGGTCACTTTCAGCCACATGGGCAGGACCTTCAAGAAAGAGTGCAAACAAACTCAAAGCATGATGAAGACATCCATGGGTGCAACTCTTTCTACAAGCAATTTTACCCTCAAGCAAATGTTGGTGGCTATGAGCAAGGCCATGTTAACTCAGCCCCAAACTCTTATGGGCAGCCACATGGACATGTGAATTCAGCCCCAAATGCTTTTGGACAACCACAACATAATTTCTCTTCTCAAGTGCAGCCCAATAGGCCAAGTCCCATGTTAAATCATGGTTGGAATCAGCAAAATAATGGGCAGCAACCACCTTTCAATTCACCGATGCATGGACAACCTCCCAATGTGAGCAACACATACTTTCAGCCTCAAGGACATTGTTTCCAGCCATAAAGTCATGGTATGCATTATGGACAGCAAACTCCTTATGCACAAGGACATGGAAATAATGAATATCCTAGGCAAGGACCTTTTGGCAATTCTTTTGGGCCACAACACCATAGTGGGCAGCAGCACCCTAATGGACAACCTCCTCAATACGAGAGAGAGTACAAGGAGAAAATAATTATCTCAAACTTCAAGGGAGAGAACCCTTCACCCACGGAGTTGGAGGAGTGGTTTGACAAGTTAGAGATGTATTTTTCCCTTTACCCAAGGCCCGAGAATGCCAAAGTAAAATTTGTAGCCCTTCATCTAGAAGGCTATGCTCACACTTGGTGGAGATATATGGCGAGGATGGGACATGACTTCTTGTCTTGGGATGCATTGAAAAATGCTATCATTGAAGTCTTTGTTTCCCCTATTGAAAAAGAGCGGTTAGAGAAAAAGTGGTATGCACTTGAGCAACGTGGTCTCTCGGTTAGAGAGTACTCAAATCAGTTTTTGAACCTCTCGATGTATGTTCATGGGGTCTCCGATAGTGCCAAGTTGAATAAATACATATTTGGTTTGGAACCTATTCTTTCTTTTGAAGTTGGAGCCATGAATCCTACATCCCTAAAAGCTGCCATTCAATTGGCTGAACGTTATGGGCAGAAATACAAGGGTTTTCAGCCAAAAACAGGGCATTCTTTTCAGCCTACGCAGTTCTCAAGGACATCGGGCCATTATGGGCATGCTAAAACTGATTTTCAGCATATTGGGAAGCCACCAAATACTTTCAGCAATACCTACAGCAAGATACCCACTTTTCCTATTGTTTTTGGGTCAAAACAAAGCAGTAATTTCAGACCTAATGCTGAAAATAGATTTGATGGAAAGAGGACTGATATAAATGCCAAAACTTCAGCCCCTACTCAAGGCAAACATGTATCGAATGACAAGCTCAAAGATATGTATGCTAAAGGTCTATGCTACAAATGTGGAGAGAAATGGTCACCCGATCATAAGTCCAAATGCAAGGCCAAAAATATGAAGATTAGCATGATCATCAAGGATGATTCCGATGTTGAATCTATTGAAGGAAGCTTGGCTCAGCTTGATGTCAAAACAACTCAAGAAGAGGCGCATGAAAATGAAGAGAATGGCCATGATGAGTTCTATGTTCCGATGGATGGGTTTCCTTTCGACCCGGGTGGTCATTATTTGGATGATTCATGGACTGATTTACATCCATCGCTATGTGCCATATCAAGTGATGCATGGAGTGGTTCAAGAGGGGATAATACCCTACGCCTTAAGGGTCAAATCAAGGGAAGGACCGCTCATATACTCATAGATACGGGAAGTACACATAACTTCATTGATGCTAAGTCACTCAATGGACTGAAATTGAATACGCATGAAATGCCTACATCACTCAAAATCCAAGTGGCAAATGGAAATTTTGAGAAGAGCAATCAATGCTGTCCAAATGTACCTATCACCCTTTCCCCATTGTGCATTACATCAGTGAGCCTAATTGCATTAGAAATGGGTCCCATTGATATAATACTTGGCTGCAACTGGTTGAAATCTTTGGGCAGATTTACCATGGATCTCAACAACATGGAAATGGAGTTTAAATGGTGTGGACAACAAGTAACACTACATGGAGCTGAAAAGAAAAGAATGGAGATGATCAGTCCCAAGAAGGCTAAGAAAGAGATAAATGCAAAGGCATGTATGTTCACCATTCTTCTTTCCAAGATTGAAGAGGATCAGTCCTCTTCTCCTACCAAAAATATGGACCCATGTCTTTGTAAATTGCTGAAAGAATATGATGATATTTTTCAACCACCTACCTCTCTTCCTCCCAAAAGAGAAGTGGATCATCCCATTGACTTGCTGCCCAATACAAAGCCCATCAACAAACCACCATATCGCCTCTCCAAAGTGGAAAGAGAAGAGGTAGAACGCCAAGTCAAATAGCTTTTGGAAATGGGTCTCATTAAGGCAAGCCAATCACCTTTTGCTTCTCCAGTCCTTCTTGTGAAGAAGAAAGATGGCTCCTTTCAAATGTGCATTGATTACCGCGATCTCAACAAGGTCACTATCAAGAATAGGTATCCAATACCTAGAATAGATGATCTATTAGATGAATTGAAGGATGCCAAGGTGTTCTCAAAAATTGACTTGAGATCGGGATATCATCAAATACGCATGAAGGAAGGGGATGAATTCAAAACAGCCTTCAGGACAGAGAGGGGTCTTTATCAGTTTATGGTTATGCCTTTTGGGTTATCAAATGCTCCAGCCACATTCCAGTCTCTCATGAATAAGATACTTCAGCCATTGCTCTTTAAAACAGTTTTGGTATTCTTTGATGACATTTTAATCTATAGCAAGGATAAAGAAGACCATTTGCAGCATGTAAAAGAGGTCTTTGACATATTGAGGATACACAAACTATTTGCCAAGGCCACTAAATGCTCTTTTATGACAAAAGAAGTTGAATACTTGGGTCATATAGTGGGAGAAGATGGAATCAAAGTGGATCCTAAGAAGGTTCAGTGCGTTAAAGAATGGCCTACACCAACCAATGCCACTTCATTAAGAGGTTTCCTTGGTTTGTCATCTTTTTACCGACGGTTTATGAAGAACTATGCTCATGTTGCAGCTCCTCTTACCGATCGGCTAAAAAAAGAAGCCTTCTTTTGGGATGAGATCACTGACAAGAGCTTTAATGAGCTGAAGCAATTGCTTGTTTCAGCACCCATACTAGTTTGCCCTGACTTCTCCAAGACTTTTACCATTTATGCAGATGCCAGTGGTAGAGGTTTGGGAGCAGTTTTGGTACAGGAGCATGGTGTCATTGCATTTGAGAGCAGAAAATTTGATGACAAAGAGAGAGAGATGCATGTTTATGAGCAGCAGATGCTTGCTATTTTACATGCAATCAAGAAATGGCACCACTACCTCTATGGGACACACTTCAAAGTCAAAAGCGATCATAGGGTCTTGAGATATTTTCTCTCGCAGCCCAATCTTTCTCCCAAGCAAAAGAGATGGTTGGCTACTTTGCAATCATATGATTTTGAAATATCATACATGGCTGGCAAGGATAATGTGGTGGCTGATGCATTATCAAGAATGTGGGCATGCAGTCTATCTACTATGTCCACCATCTATAAGGATTGGATTGAAGACATTCAAGAGGAATATGTGCTTGATGCGCATGCTGCCCATATTTTACAGAAATTACAGCAAGGGTGTGATGCTGAATTTCCTAATTTTAAAGTGCAAAATGGCCTCTTATGGTTTAAGGGTAAAGTGTACTTGATTCCCAGCAGTAAATTCAAGCTGAAGGTGCTTCAAGAGATGCATTCATCACCAATGGCTGGTCACTTGGGCCTTTTCAAGACGTTTGATAGAGTTCATCAAAGCTTCTATTGGAAAGGTCTATGGAAAGATGTTAAAGAGTATGTATCTCAGTGCTTGGAGTGTCAGCAAAATAAGGATTCCACTCTATTACCAGCTGGCTTACTTCAGCCTTTACCCATACCTACGGGCAAATGGACAAATATTTCCATGGATTTCATAACGGGATTGCCTACTACCAGTCATGGATGGAACAATATCTATGTGGTAGTTGATAGATTGACCAAATTAGCCCACTTTATCCCAACTTAAGTCCAATATTCAGCAAGGCAAGTCGTCGAGCAATTTATGGAAGGTGTGTTCAAACTACATGGTATGCCTATGAGAATAGTATCAGACCGTGATTTGAAGTTTATGGGCAACTTCTGGAAAAGTCTATTCTCCTCTATGGGTACTTTCCTCACTCCTAGCATGGCCTATCACCCTCAGACTGATGGGCAAACGGAGAGAGTTAATCATTGGGTGGAAGTGTACCTTAGGCATTATTGTCATGACACACAAGCTTCATGGGATCATTGGATCCACCTTGCTGAATTTTGCTATAATAACACGCATCACATGAGCATTGGGATGTCTCCGTTTGAAGCTCTTTATGGGTATAAAGTCCAACTTCCATCAGTTTTATTCCATGAAGACATCAACCCACAAGCAAAGGAAGAGTTGGAAAGAATGGAGTTGCTCATGAGGCAATGCAAGGACAGCATAAGGAAAGCACAAGACGTAATGAAGGTCTATGCTGATGAGAAAAGAAGACATTTAGACTTCAAGGTTGGAGATTGGGTATTTCTCAAAGTGCCCAAGACGCATTATGCTTCATTAAAGGGTGGGAATAACAAGCTTGCTCATAGGTTTTATGGGCCATATTTGATTTTGGACAAAATCGGAGAGCTTGCTTATAAACTTCAGCTACCATCCTCCACTAGAATACATGATGTATTCCATATTTCACAGCTGAAGAAGTATGTTGGTCCCGATGTACAAGTATTGGAGGAGTTACCACCATTGGATGAGGCAGGACTGATCATATATGAACCTGAAAGCATTATTGGAAAAAGAGAGAAAGTTCTCAGAAATCGTACTCTCATTGAGTATCTTATTAAGTGGAAGAATTTGCCCATTGAAGAGTCTTCTTGGCAACCATCCACTTATGTCAGTAACTTTCCTTGGTTATTACAGGATGATATATGATGCAGTATGCAGTGACTGTGCAGAGACAGCTTGCTGTATGAAATTTATGCAGACAATAAAACTGTCCTGACTTCATCAAAATTTGATTCTGATGTTATGGGGTGATGCTTGGGAGTGTATACTTCGTTTCCACACCTCGTACGCCTTATTTGGACCAATATATCAAAAGTTATGGCAGTTTTAGTGAATCAGCCCTGTTTGGACAGCAGCCAGTTTTCTCACAGTTTGGCATGCAAAAGGTCTTCTTTTCATGGGCAGTGCTTTCTTATCATTTGGAAGATGAATGGGCATGATTACTATCATCCTTGATTTGGATTTATGCCATTACTTCTTGGTTTTGAGGACAAAACCATCTTCAGGACGGGATGGTTTGTCATGAAGGAAAAATGCAACATTAATATTTGCACCTTGGATTAATTCCAGCCTTTGTAAATTTAGCTTTAGCCTATGTGTACATGTGTGAATAGCCCTTAAGTTTGGAAGAGGGTTAGAATAAAAGGGACTAGAAGCCAAAGACAAGAGATCTTTTGGATCATTCAATAATCTTGGCTTTACCATTTTCTTGGAGTTAGCTTCTTCTTTGCCTATGAAGCACTCAGCCATGGCCGTCATGTATTCTTGAATCCCCAACCATTAATACATGATGAGGACGTCTTGATGCAATAGATTAGTTAATTCTTTGTTGTAGCTTAGTTAATTTTCAGCTTCATTAGGCTATGAATGAAAGCTTCATTAATCCTCTTATTTCTCTTCAGCAATTGGAAATGAGATCAGCAATTGGATATAAAGAGAAATTAAGAGTGATTAGAGTACCTCATTTAATTGATTGGAGAAGAGCATTGTTGATGGAATGACCTTCAATCCATAATGCTTGACATAGGTGAGTTGAGCTTGATAATCCTTCTAAAATCAGTCCAAGAGATCTTCAATATTCAAGAATAATCCCTTCCTTGATAAGCTTCAGCTTCATTAATTCCATGAAAGCTCCATGACTCCATGAATGCTCCAAATGAGGGTTGATGAAGACCGATTACCTTCTCTACTTGAAGTAGGTTGCAATAGGCAATAGAGAGGGCTTCAATGTGTCCAAGAGATCCCGAAATTTGAGAGGGAATGCCAAAATTTAATGGCATAAAAGCTTCATGCTGTCCATTGAACACCTAGACCTCCATTGGCTTCAATCTCTTCAATGTCGGTCCAATGTTGATGGATTCTTGAGGGAAAATGGTTGAGGAAGCTTCAGAGATGCTTTGCCCACAAAAGCCCCATGAATTGCTTTAAAAATTTCAGGAATCTTTAATGCTGTCCCAAACTGTTACACATAGAGTTTGCAATCTCCATATCCAAGCTCCAACAAAGCTTCAAGCTTCAAGATCAATCAATGTTGGTACTAGGATGTATGTAGAAGCCTCAGGGAGTATAATAGAGCAAAAACCCTTTGATCTTGATGAAGAAATCTGAGAAATTTGAGTGTTGTCCAAAACTGTCATAAAACTCCATAACCAGGGTTTTGAAGAAGAGGGAAAACTCCAAACTAATAAGGATCTTGAAGAAATTTGTGAGAAATCTCTTGCCCAGGGTTAGGAGATCAATAGCAATGCTCAAGAGGCATCATCACTCTGAAATTTTTCACGCAGTATAAGAGTATGTACAGGCGGCGCAAACAGCGTGAGTACATACTCACGTATAGAAATCAACAATGGTGCTAAATAGCTACATTAGCTACTCCACTTGAAGCTCTTGAGGCAGGGAAAAAGGTCATCCAACACATTCTCATGATGGAAGTGAGAAGGAGAAGATCTGATGTTGTCTTGGCCATGGATTCTTGTGGACAGCTTGAAGGAATGAGGAAAGGGAAGAAGAAACCCTTCCTTCTCAAAAGTAACCACAGTTAAAGTGTCCTGTAACCATTTGTTTGTACACTTACCCCAAATTTTGGCTCAAATCTTGATCACGTCCTGCTATTTTGGTTGGAGCCTTCCATTTCTTCCATTGGTAATGCCAAGAATCACCATCTTCATCCTTGTTTGTAGCATACCTTCACATGTAACTCCGGTTTGAAATCTTCATGTCCTGTCAAGTCCTGTCACTCAAATTCCTAACTATGGTTTGCTCTCTCTAGCCTAGGAAACTGAATCTAGTACTTGAAAATGACTTCTACAAGGATCTAAGCTACTGCTCTGATACCAATGTAATGAAAGCAATCAACCATGGAATGAAATCTAACTGAAATTGAAAATTAACTAAGCTACAACAAAGAATTAACTAATCTATTGCACCAAGACATCCTCATCATGTATTAATGGTTGGGGATTCAAGAATACATGACGGCCATGGCTGAGTGCTTCATAGGCAAAGAAGAAGCTAACTCCAAGAAAATGGTAAAGCCAAGATTATTGAATGATCAAAAGATCTCTTGCCTTTGGCTTCTAGTCCCTTTTATTCTAACCCTCTTCCAAACTTAAGGGCTATTCACACATGTACACGTAGGCTAAAGCTAAATTTATAAAGGCTGGAATTAATCCAAGGTGCAAATATTAATGTTGCATTTTTCCAAAGTGGAAAGAGAAGAGGTAGAACGCCAAGTCAAAGAGCTTTTGGAAATGGGTCTCATTAAGGCTATGAATGAAAGCTTCATTAATCCTCTTATTTCTCTTCAGCAATTGGAAATGAGATCAGCAATTGGATGTAAAGAGAAATTAAGAGTGATTAGAGTACCTCATTTAATTGATTGGAGAAGAGCATTGTTGATGGAATGACCTTCAATCCATAATGCTTGACATAGGTGAGTTGAGCTTGATAATCCTTCTAAAATCAGTCCAAGAGATCTTCAATATTCAAGAATAATCCCTTCCTTGATAAGCTTCAGCTTCATTAATTCCATGAAAGCTCCATGACTCCATGAATGCTCCAAATGAGGGTTGATGAAGACCGATTACCTTCTCTACTTGAAGTAGGTTGCAATAGGCAATAGAGAGGGCTTCAATGTGTCCAAGAGATCCCAAAATTTGAGAGGGAATGCCAAAATTTAATGGCATAAAAGCTTCATGCTGTCCATTGAACACCTAGACCTCCATTGGCTTCAATCTCTTCAATGTCGGTCCAATGTTGATGGATTCTTGAGGGAAAATGGTTGAGGAAGCTTCAGAGATGCTTTGCCCACAAAAGCCCCATGAATTGCTTCAAAAATTTCAGGAATCTTTAATGCTGTCCCAAACTGTTACACATAGAGTTTGCAATCTCCATATCCAAGCTCCAACAAAGCTTCAAGCTTCAAGATCAATCAATGTTGGTACTAGGATGTATGTAGAAGCCTCAGGGAGTATAATAGAGCAAAAACCCTTTGATCTTGATGAAGAAATCTGAGAAATTTGAGTGCTGTCCAAAACTGTCATAAAACCCCATAACCAGGGTTTTGAAGAAGAGGGAAAACTCCAAACTAATAAGGATCTTGAAGAAATTTGTGAGAAATCTCTTGCCCAGGGTTAGAAGATCAATAGCAATGCTCAAGAGGCATCATCACTCTGAAATTTTTCACGCAGTATAAGAGTATGTACAGGCGGCGCAAACAGCGTGAGTACATACTCACGTCCCAGAAATCAACAATGGTGCTAAATAGCTACATTAGCTACTCCACTTGAAGCTCTTGAGGCAGGGAAAAAGGTCATCCAACACATTCTCATGATGGAAGTGAGAAGGAGAAGATCTGATGTTGTCTTGGCCATGGATTCAGCCACAATTCCATCAACAAAAGGGTCACTTTCAGCCACATGGGCAGGACCTTCAAGAAAGAGTGCAAACAAACTCAAAGCATGATGAAGACATCCATGGGTGCAACTCTTTCTACAAGCAATTTTACCCTCAAGCAAATGTTGGTGGCTATGAGCAAGGCCATGTTAATTCAGCCCCAAACTCTTATGGGCAGCCACATGGACATGTGAATTCAGCCCCAAATGCTTTTGGACAGCCACAACATAATTTCTCTTCTCAAGTGCAGCCCAATAGGCCAAGTCCCATGTTAAATCATGGTTGGAATCAGCAAAATAATGGGCAGCAACCACCTTTCAATTCACCGATGCATGGACAACCTCCCAATGTGAGCAACACATACTTTCAGCCTCAAGGACATTATTTCCAGCCACAAAGTCATGGTATGCATTATGGACAGCAAACTCCTTATGCACAAGGGCATGGAAATAATGAATATCCTAGGCAAGGACCTTTTGGCAATTCTTTTGGGCCACAACACCATAGTGGGCAGCAGCACCCTAATGGACAACCTCCTCAATACGAGAGAGAGTACAAGGAGAAAATAATTATCTCAAACTTCAAGGGAGAGAACCCTTCACCCACGGAGTTGGAGGAGTGGTTTGACAAGTTAGAGATGTATTTTTCCCTTTACCCAAGGCCCGAGAATGCCAAAGTAAAATTTGCAGCCCTTCATCTAGAAGGCTATGCTCACACTTGGTGGAGATATATGGCGAGGATGGGACATGACTTCTTGTCTTGGGATGCATTGAAAAATGCTATGATTGAAGTCTTTGTTTCCCCTATTGAAAAAGAGCGGTTAGAGAAAAAGTGGTATGCACTTGAGCAACGTGGTCTCTCGGTTAGAGAGTACTCAAATCAGTTTTTGAACCTCTCGATGTATGTTCATGGGGTCTCCGATAGTGCCAAGTTGAATAAATACATATTTGGTTTGGAACCTATTCTTTCTTCTGAAGTTGGAGCCATGAATCCTACATCCCTAAAAGCTGCCATTCAATTGGCTGAACGTTATGGGCAGAAATACAAGGGTTTTCAGCCAAAAACAGGGCATTCTTTTCAGCCTACGCAATTCTCAAGGACATCAGGCCATTATGGGCATGCTAAAACTGATTTTCAGCATATTGGGAAGCCACTAAATACTTTCAGCAATACCTACAGCAAGATACCCACTTTTCCTACTGTTTTTGGGTCAAAACAAAGCAGTAATTTCAGACCTAACGCTGTAAATAGATTTATGGAAAGAGGACTGATATAAATGCCAAAACTTCAGCCCCTACTCAAGGCAAACATGTATTGAATGACAAGCTCAAAGATATGTATGCTAAAGGTCTATGCTACAAATGTGGAGAGAAATGGTCACCCGATCATAAGTCCAAATGCAAGGCCAAAAATATGAAGATTAGCATGATCATCGAGGATGATTGCGATGTTGAATCTATTGAAGGAAGCTTGGCTCAGCTTGATGTCACAACAACTCAAGAAGAGGCGCATGAAAATGAAGAGAATGGCCATGATGAGTTCTATGATCCGATGGATGGGTTTCCTTTCGACCCGGGTGGTCATTATTTGGATGATTCATGGACTGATTTACATCCATCGTTATGTGCAATATCAAGTGATGCATGGAGTGGTTCAAGAGGGGATAATACCCTACGCCTTAAGGGTCAAATCAAGGGAAGGACCGCTCATATACTCATAGATACGGGAAGTACACATAGCTTCATTAATGCTAAGTCACTCAATGGACTGAAATTGAATACGCATGAAATGCCTACATCACTCAAAATCCAAGTGGCAAATGGAAATTTTGAGAAGAGCAATCAATGTTGTCCAAATGTACCTATCACCCTTTCCCCATTGTGCATTACATCAGTGAGCCTAATTGCATTAGAAATGGGTCCCATTGATATAATACTTGGCTGCAACTGGCTGAAATCTTTGGGCAGATTTACCATGGATCTCAACAACATGGAAATGGAGTTTAAATGGTGTGGACAACAAGTAACACTACATGGAGATGAAAAGAAAAGAATGGAGATGATCAGGCCCAAGAAGGTTAAGAAAGAGATAAATGCAAAGGCATGTATGTTCACCATTCTTCTTTCCAAGATTGAAGAGGATCAGCCCTCTTCTCCTACCAACAATATGGACCCATGTCTTTGTAAATTGCTGAAAGAATATGATGATATTTTTCAGCCACCTACCTCTCTTCCTCCCAAAAGAGAAGTGGATCATCCCATTGACTTGCTGCCCAATACAAAGCCCATCAACAAACCACCATATCGCCTCTCCAAAGTGGAAAGAGAAGAGGTAGAACGCCAAGTCAAAGAGCTTTTGGAAATGGGTCTCATTAAGGCAAGCCAATCACCTTTTGCTTCTCCAGTCCTTCTTGTGAAGAAGAAAGATGGCTCCTTTCAAATGTGCATTGATTATCGCGATCTCAACAAGGTCACTATCAAGAATAGGTATCCAATACCTAGAATAGATGATCTCTTAGATGAATTGAAGGATGCCAAGCTGTTCTCAAAAATTGACTTGAGATCGGGATATCATCAAATACGCATGAAGGAAGGGGATGAATTCAAAACAGCCTTCAGGACAGAGAGGGGTCTTTATCAGTTTATGGTTATGCCTTTTGGGTTATCAAATGCTCCAGCCACATTCCAGTCTCTCATGAATAAGATACTTCAGCCATTGCTCTTTAAAACAGTTTTGGTATTCTTTGATGACATTTTGATCTATAGCAAGAATAAAGAAGACCATTTGCAGCATGTAAAAGAGGTCTTTGACATATTGAGGATACACAAACTGTTTGCCAAGGCCACTAAATGCTCTTTTATGACAAAGGAAGTTGAGTACTTGGGTCATATAGTGGGAGAAGATGGAATCAAAGTGGATCCTAAGAAGGTTCAGTGCCTTAAAGAATGGCCTACACCAACCAATGCCACTTCATTAAGAGGTTTCCTTGGTTTGTCATCTTTTTACCGACGGTTTATGAAGAACTATGCTCATGTTGCAGCTCCTCTTACCGATCGGCTAAAAAAAGAAGCCTTCTTTTGGGATGAGATCGCTGACAAGAGCTTGAATGAACTGAAGCAATTGCTTGTTTCAGCACCCATACTAGTTTGCCCTGATTTCTCCAAGACTTTTACCATTTATGCAAATGCCAGTGGTAGAGGTTTGGGAGCAGTTTTGGTACAGGAGCATGGTGTCATTGCATTTGAGAGTAGAAAATTTGATGACAAAGAGAGAGAGATGCATGTTTATGAGCAGGAGATGCTTGCTATTTTACATGCAATCAAGAAATGGCACCACTACCTCTATGGGACACACTTCAAAGTCAAAAGCGATCATAGGGTCTTGAGATATTTTCTCTCGCAGCCCAATCCTTCTCCCAAGCAAAAGAGATGGTTGTCCACTTTGCAATCATATGATTTTGAAATATCATACATGGCTGGCAAGGATAATGTGGTGGCTGATGCGTTATCAAGAATGTGGGCATGCAGTCTATCTACTGTGTCTACCATCTATAAGGATTGGATTGAAGACATTCAAGAGGAATATGTGCTTGATGAGCATGCTGCCCATATTTTACAGAAATTACAGCAAGGGTGTGATGCTGAATTTCCTAATTTTAAAGTGCATAATGGCCTCTTATGGTTTAAGGGTAAAGTGTACTTGATTCCCAGCAGTAAATTCAAGCTGAAGGTGCTTCAAGAGATGCATTCATCGCCATTGGCTGGTCACTTGGGCCTTTTCAAGACGTTTGATAGAGTTCATCAAAGCTTTTATTGGAAAGGTCTATGGAAAGATGTTAAAGAGTATGTATCTCAGTGCTTAGAGTGTCAGCAAAATAAGGATTCCACTCTATTACCAGCTGGCTTACTTCAGCCTTTACCCATACCTACGGGCAAATGGACAGATATTTCCATGGATTTCATAACGGGATTGCCTACTACCAGTCATGGATGGAACAGTATCTATGTGGTAGTTGATAGATTGACCAAATCAGCCCACTTTATCCCGACTAAAGTCCAATATTCAGCAAGGCAAGTAGCCGAGCAATTTATGGAAGGTGTGTTCAAACTACATGGTATGCCTATGAGAATAGTATCAGACCGTGATTCGAAGTTTACGGGCAACTTCTGGAAAAGTCTATTCTCCTCTATGGGTACTTTCCTCACTCCTAGCACGGCCTATCACCCTCAGACTGATGGGCAAACGGAGAGAGTTAATCATTGGGTGGAAGTGTACCTTAGGCATTATTGTCATGACACACAAGCTTCATGGGATCGTTGCATCCACCTTGCAAAGGAAGAGTTGGAAAGAATGGAGTTGCTCATGAGGCAATGCAAGGGCTTGTGGATTGATGTCTTCATGGAATAAAACTGATGGAAGTTGGACTTTATACCCATAAAGAGCTTCAAACGGAGACATCCCAATGCTCATGTGATGCGTGTTATTATAGCAAAATTCAGCAAGGTGGATCCAACGATCCCATGAAGCTTCTGTGTCATGACAATAATGCCTAAGGTACACTTCCACCCAATGATTAACTCTCTTCGTTTGCCCATCAGTCTGAGGGTGATAGGCCGTGCTAGGGGTGAGGAAAGTACCCATAGAGGAGAATAGACTTTTCCAGAAGTTGCCCATAAACTTCGAATCACGGTCTGATACTATTCTCATAGGCATACCATGTAGTTTGAACACACCTTCCATAAATTGCTCGGTTACTTGCTTTGCTGAATATTGGACTTTAGTTGGGATAAAGTGGGCTGATTTGGTCAATCTATCAACTACCACATAGATACTGTTCCATCCATGACTGGTAGTAGGCAATCCCATTATGAAATCCATGGAAATATCTGTCCATTTGCCCATAGGTATGGGTAAAGGCTGAAGTAAGCCAGCTGGTAATAGAGTGGAATCCTTATTTTGCTGACACTCCAAGCACTGAGATACATACTCTTTAACATCTTTCCATAGACCTTTCCAATAGAAGCTTTGATGAACTCTATCAAACGTCTTGAAAAGGCCCAAGTGACCAGCCATTGGCGATGAATGCATCTCTTGAAGCACCTTCAGCTTGAATTTACTGCTGGGAATCAAGTACACTTTACCCTTAAACCATAAGAGGCCATTATGCACTTTAAAATTATGAAATTCAGCATCACACCCTTGCTTTAATTTCTGTAAAATATGGGCAGCATGCTCATCAAGCACATATTCCTCTTGAATGTCTTCAATCCAATCCTTATAGATGTTGGACACAGTAGATAGACTGCATGCCCACATTCTTGATAACGCATCAGCCACCACATTATCCTTGCCAGCCATGTATGATATTTCAAAATCATATGATTGCAAAGTAGCCAACCATCTCTTTTGCTTGGGAGAAAGATTGGGCTGCGAGAGAAAATATCTCAAGACCCTATGATCGCTTTTGACTTTGAAGTGTGTCCCATAGAGGTAGTGGTGCCATTTCTTGATTGCATGTAAAATAGCAAGCATCTCCTGCTCATAAACATGCATCTCTCTCTCTTTGTCATCAAATTTTCTGCTCTCAAATGCAATGACACCATGCTCCTGTACCAAAACTGCTCCCAAACCTCTACCACTGGCATCTGCATAAATGGTAAAAGTCTTGGAGAAGTCAGGGCAAACTAGTATGGGTGCTGAAACAAGCAATTGCTTCAGCTCATTAAAGCTCTTGTCAGCGATCTCATCCCAAAAGAAGGCTTCTTTTTTTAGCCGATCGGTAAGAGGAGCTGCAACATGAGCATAGTTCTTCATAAACCGTCGGTAAAAAGATGACAAACCAAGGAAACCTCTTAATGAAGTGGCATTGGTTGGTGTAGGCCATTCTTTAACGCACTGAACCTTCTTAGGATCCACTTTGATTCCATCTTCTCCCACTATATGACCCAAGTATTCAACTTCTTTTGTCATAAAAGAGCATTTAGTGGCCTTGGCAAACAGTTTGTCTATCCTCAATATGTCAAAGACCTCTTTTACATGCTGCAAATGGTCTTCTTTATCCTTGCTATAGATTAAAATGTCATCAAAGAATACCAAAACTGTTTTAAAGAGCAATGGCTGAAGTATCTTATTCATGAGAGACTCGAATGTGGCTGGAGCATTTGATAACCCAAAAGGCATAACCATAATCTGATAAAGACCCCTCTCCGTCCTGAAGGCTGTTTTGAATTCATCCCCTTCCTTCACGCGTATTTGATGATATCCCGATCTCAAGTCAATTTTGGAGAACACCTTGGAATCCTTCAATTCATCTAATAGATCATCTATTCTAGGTATTGGATATCTATTCTTGATAGTGACCTTGTTGAGATCGCGGTAATCAATGCACATTCGAAAGGAGCCATCTTTCTTCTTCACAAGAAGGACTGGAGAAGCAAAAGGTGATTGGCTTGCCTTAATGAGACCCATTTCCAAAAGATCTTTGACTTGGCGTTCTACCTCTTCTCTTTCCACTTTGGAGAGGCGATATGGTGGTTTGTTGATGGGCTTTGTATTGGGCAGCAAGTCAATGGGATGATCCACTTCTCTTTTGGGAGGAAGAGAGGTAGGTGGCTGAAAAATATCATCATATTCTTTCAGCAATTTACAAAGACATGGGTCCATATTTTTGGTAGGAGAAGAGGGCTGATCCTCTTCAATCTTGGAAAGAAGAATGGTGAACATACATGCCTTTGCATTTATCTCTTTCTTAGCCTTCTTGGGACTGATCATCTCCATTCTTTTCTTTTCAGCTCCATGTAGTGTTACTTGCTGTCCACACCATTTAAACTCCATTTCCATGTTGTTGAGATCCATGGTAAATCTGCCCAAAGATTTCAGCCAGTTGCAGCCAAGTATTATATCAATGGGACCCATTTCTAATGCAATTAGGCTCACTGATGTAGTGCACAATGGGGAAAGGGTGATAGGTACATTTGGACAGCATTGATTGCTCTTCTCAAAATTTCCATTTGCCACTTGGATTTTGAGTGATGTAGGCATTTCATGCGTATTCAATTTCAGCCCATTGAGTGACTTAGCATTAATGAAGCTATGTGTACTTCCCATATCTATGAGTATATGAGCGGTCCTTCCTTTGATTTGACCTTTAAGGCGTAGGGTATTATCCCCTCTTGAACCACTCCATGCATCACTTGATATGGCACATAGCGATGGATGTACATCATTCCATGAATCATCCAAATAATGACCACCCGGGTCGAAAGGAAACCCATCCATCGGATCATAGAACTCATCATGGCCATTCTCTTCATTTTCATGCGCCTCTTCTTGAGTTGTTGTGACATCGAGCTGAGCCAAGCTTCCTTCAATAGATTCAACATCGCAATCATCCTCGATGATCATGCTAATCTTCATATTTTTGGCCTTGCATTTGGACTTATGATCGGGTGACCATTTCTCTCCACATTTGTAGCATAGACCTTTAGCATACATATCTTTGAGCTTGTCATTCGATACATGTTTGCCTTGAGTAGGGACTGAAGTTTTGGCATTTATATCAGTCCTCTTTCCATCAAATCTATTTTCAGCATTAGGTTTGAAATTACTGCTTTGTTTTGACCCAAACACAGTAGGAAAAGTGGTATCTTGCTGTAGGTATTGCTGAAAGTATTTCATGGCTTCCCAATATGCTGAAAATCAGTTTTAGCATGCCCATAATGGCCTGATGTCCTTGAGAACTGCGTAGGCTGAAAAGAATGCCCTGTTTTTGGCTGAAAACCCTTGTATTTCTGCCCATAACGTTCAGCCAATTGAATGGCAGCTTGTAGGGATGTAGGATTCATGGCTCCAACTTCAGAAGAAAGAATAGGTTCCAAACCAAATATGTATTTATTCAACTTGGCACTATCGGAGACCCCATGAACATACATCGAGAGGTTCAAAAACTGATTTGAGTACTCTCTAACCGAGAGACCACGTTGCTCAAGTGCATACCACTTTTTCTCTAACCGCTCTTTTTCAATAGGGGAAACAAAGACTTCAATCATAGCATTTTTCAATGCATCCCAAGACAAGAAGTCATGTCCCATCCTCGCCATATATCTCCACCAAGTGTGAGCATAGCCTTCTAGATGAAGGGCTGCAAATTTTACTTTGGCATTCTCGGGCCTTGGGTAAAGGGAAAAATACATCTCTAACTTGTCAAACCACTCCTCCAACTCCGTGGGTGAAGGGTTCTCTCCCTTGAAGTTTGAGATAATTATTTTCTCCTTGTACTCTCTCTCGTATTGAGGAGGTTGTCCATTAGGGTGCTGCTGCCCACTATGGTGTTGTGGCCCAAAAGAATTGCCAAAAGGTCCTTGCCTAGGATATTCATTATTTCCATGCCCTTGTGCATAAGGAGTTTGCTGTCCATAATGCATACCATGACTTTGTGGCTGGAAACAATGTCCTTGAGGCTGAAAGTATGTGTTGCTCACATTGGGAGGTTGTCCATGCATCGGTGAATTGAAAGGTGGTTGCTGCCCATTATTTTGCTGATTCCAACCATGATTTAACATGGGACTTGGCCTATTGGGCTGCACTTGAGAAGAGAAATTATGTTGTGGCTGTCCAAAAGCATTTGGGGCTGAATTCACATGTCCATGTGGCTACCCATAAGAGTTTGGGGCTGAATTAACATGGCCTTGCTCATAGCCACCAACATTTTCTTGAGGGTAAAATTGCTTGTAGAAAGAGTTGCACCCATGGATGTCTTCATCATGCATTGAGTTTGTTTGCACTCTTTCTTAAAGGTCCTGCCCATGTGGCTGAAAGTGACCCTTTTGTTGATGGAATTGTGGCTGAAGTGAAGTGGGATGAACAAAATCCTTAGCTTTAGATGATTCTCCAACTTCAAATTGACCTACCACCTTAGGAGTAGGTGGTTTAGGTGGTTCTTCAGCCCTATGAGGATGTGGGATATTAAGACCAGCTGTAGGCAACATTTTCTCACCAAGAAGTGCTACAAGCTTGTCAATACCCAACCTCATACCCTCGAAACCTGATTTCATATCCTTTATGTCATTTGACAATTGTTGAAAACTGTTTGAATTCATTGAGATATGAGACGTCTCTATGGGTTGATTGGTAGGGGAGTGGGTAGAACTTGCCTCGACCTCATCGTTCTCATAATGCATTCGGTAAATGGCATCTTGAGAAGTGTCATGTTCACCCCTTTCTCGTTGATGTTCATCCCTTTCCTGTTGATATTCCTTCAATTCTTCATTGATAGTATCCAAAACAGGGTCTCTCTTCTTATTCCTGGCCATGGGTTGATAATTGTCCTGAATTTCCTGCAATAGAAGAACTTGATTATCTTCACTACTAGAGCTCCAAATTACGAGGTCTTTGGCTCTGTTCAAAGCTTGAAGAACCCTCTATCCAACGATCTATCAAGTGCAGAAAATGGATGAGTATAGAAATTTCTGTAAGGGATTTTCTGTTGCTGTCTGAAAATTCCTGCAGGCAGTGAATACCCTGTTCTAGTCAATTAATGGCTTGTACCATCAATACCAAGCATGTACCAACTTCATAACCTTGTAGGAGAGTCTCATACGTCTGCCCATACTGAAAATGACCTCTGTAACCAGTAAAATGGCTGTCTAACTCAAAGTAGACTGCAATCTTTAATGAGGGTATGTATACATACTCTGTTCCAAACTTTAATGCTGAACCATAGTGTCTTTACCATAGGATGCATACATTTTACTGTAGCCATATGTCTTCATACATTTGCCATACCATACATTTGCCCAAAATCTCAAGAACTCACTGTCCATAACTCATGCTGTAGGCTGATTTCAAGTGCCTTTGAGATTTGTACATGCACCTAAACTTGAAAATACGTGGGATCCGAGACCCGAGGGGTTTGCAAAGTTCCCTCTCAGGCTGGGTTGCGCTCCCCTTCAGGGTCCTCGTCGGTAGGGGAGGGTCACCTCTCTTTTGTCCTACCGACTCGCCCGGCATCCACTTTTCCTCGTGGGCAAGTACATGGCAAGTGAATTCTAGCTCTAAAAATCAGTATGATATGCATGGAATAGGAAGGAAATACAATTGCCTTTCATTTTCCCTTTTCATGATATGCAAGATTGGAATTGAAAAGGCTGAAATGTAAATGAGAAGTGGAGAGGTATTTACCTCAGCAGTGACTCGCTGCTTACAAAGCTTTTCTCACTTACCAATTGGGTCATGATTTTCTTATGATCAAGAGGCAAAAGAGGCAATCAATTTCATGTCAGGGTTAGGCAATAAAGATTGAGTAATGAAGCTCAAGAAATTACTGATTTCAGTGAATGGAAGTAGATGGGTAATGCTCATTCATTATGGAAGAGTTTGAGACATTTAGAGATGGCCATTTCAGTAAATTGAAGAGGTTTAGTAAAGACAATGACTGACATAACCTGTAGGCTTCATGTAATGCATTAGGCTATGAATGAAAGCTTCATTAATCCTCTTATTTCTCTTCAGCAATTGGAAATGAGATCAGCAAAATTGGATGTAAAGAGAAATTAAGAGTGATTAGAGTACCTCATTTAATTGATTGGAGAAGAGCATTGTTGATGGAATGACCTTCAATCCATAATGCTTGACATAGGTGAGTTGAGCTTGATAATCCTTCTAAAATCAGTCCAAGAGATCTTCAATATTCAAGAATAATCCCTTCCTTGATAAGCTTCAGCTTCATTAATTCCATGAAAGCTCCATGACTCCGTGAATGCTCCAAATGAGGGTTGATGAAGACCGATTACCTTCTCTACTTGAAGTAGGTTGCAATAGGCAATAGAGAGGGCTTCAATGTGTCCAAGAGATCCCAAAATTTGAGAGGGAATGCCAAAATTTAATGGCATAAAAGCTTCATGCTGTCCATTGAACACCTAGACCTCCATTGGCTTCAATCTCTTCAATGTCGGTCCAATGTTGATGGATTCTTGAGGGAAAATGGTTGAGGAAGCTTCAGAGATGCTTTGCCCACAAAAGCCCCATGAATTGCTTCAAAAATTTCAGGAATCTTTAATGATGTCCCAAACTGTTACACATAGAGTTTGCAATCTCCATATCCAAGCTCCAACAAAGCTTCGAGCTTCAAGATCAATCAATGTTGATACTAGGATGTATGTAGAAGCCGCAGGGAGTATAATAGAGCAAAAACCCTTTGATCTTGATGAAGAAATCTGAGAAATTTGAGTGCTGTCCAAAACTGTCATAAAACTCCATAACCAGGGTTTTGAAGAAGAGGGAAAACTCCAAACTAATAAGGATCTTGAAGAAATTTGTGAGAAATCTCTTGCCTAGGGTTAGAAGATCAATAGCAATGCTCAAGAGGCTCTCGATGTATGTTCATCGGGTCTTCGATAGTGCCAAGTTGAATAAATACATATTTGGTTTGGAACCTATTCTTTCTTCTGAAGTTGGAGCCATGAATCCTACATCCCTACAAGCTGCTATTCAATTAGCTGAACGTTATGGGCAGAAATACAAGGGTTTTCAGCCAAAAACAGGGCATTCTTTTCAGCCTACGCAATTCTCAAGGACATCAGGCCATTATGGGCATGCTAAAACTGATTTTCAGCATATTGGGAAGCCACCAAATACTTTCAGCAATACCTATAGCAAGATACCCACTTTTCCTACTATTTTTGGGTCAAAACAAAGATGTAATTTCAGACCTAATGCTGAAAATAGATTTGATGGAAAGAGGACTGATATAAATGCCCAAACTTCAGCCCCTACTCAAGGCAAACATGTATCGAATGACAAGCTCAAAGATATGTATGCTAAACGTCTATGCTACAAATGTGGAGAGAAATGGTCACCCGATCATAAGTCCAAATGCAAGGCCAAAAATATGAAGATTAGCATGACCATCGAGGATGATTGCGATGTTGAATCTATTGAAGGAAGCTTGGCTCAACTTGATGTCACAACAACTCAAGAAGAGGCGCATGAAAATGAAGAGAATGGCCATGATGAGTTCTATGATCCGATGGATGGGTTTCCTTTCGACCCGGGTGGTCATTATTTGGTTGATTCATGGACTGATTTACATCCATCGCTATGTGCCATATCAAGTGATGCATGGAGTGGTTCAAGAGGGGATAATACCCTACGTCTTAAGGGTCAAATCAAGGGAAGGACCGCTCATATACTCATAGATATGGGAAGTACACATAGCTTCATTAATGCTAAGTCACTCAATGGACTGAAATTGAATACGCATGAAATGCCTACATCACTCAAAATCCAAGTGGCAAATGGAAATTTTGAGAAGAGCAATCAATGTTGTCCAAATGTACCTATCACCCTTTCCCCATTGTGCACTACATCAGTGAGCCTAATTGCATTAGAAATGGGTCCCATTGATATAATACTTGGCTACAACTGGCTGAAATCTTTGGGCAGATTTACCATGGATCTCAACAACATGGAAATGGAGTTTAAATGGTGTGGACAACAAGTAACACTACATGGAGCTGAAAAGAAAAGAATGGAGATGATCAGCCCCAAGAAGGTTAAGAAAGAGATAAATGCAAAGGCATGTATGTTCACCATTCTTCTTTCCAAGATTGAAGAGGATCAGCTCTCTTCTCCTACCAACAATATGGACCCATGTCTTTGTAAATTGCTGAAAGAATATGATGATATTTTTCAGCCACCTACCTCTCTTCCTCCCAAAAGAGAAGTGGATCATCCCATTGACTTGCTGCCCAATACAAAGCCCATCAACAAACCACCATATCGCCTCTCCAAAGTGGAAAGAGAAGAGGTAGAACGCCAAGTCAAAGAGCTTTTGGAAATGGGTCTCATTAAGGCAAGCCAATCACCTTTTGCTTCTCCAGTCCTTCTTGTGAAGAAGAAAGATGGCTCCTTTCGAATGTGCATTGATTACCGCGATCTCAACAAGGTCACTATCAAGAATAGGTATCCAATACCTAGAATAGATGATCTATTAGATGAATTGAAGGATGCCAAGGTGTTCTCAAAAATTGACTTGAGATCGGGATATCATCAAATACGCATGAAGGAAGGGGATGAATTCAAAACAGCCTTCAGGACGGAGAGGGGTCTTTATCAGTTTATGGTTATGCCTTTTGGGTTATCAAATGCTCCAGCCACATTCCAGTCTCTCATGAATAAGATACTTCAGCCATTGCTCTTTAAAACAGTTTTGGTATTCTTTGATGACATTTTGATCTATGGCAAGAATAAAGAAGACCATTTGCAACATGTAAAAGAGGTCTTTGACATATTGAGGATACACAAACTGTTTGCCAAGGCCACTAAATGCTCTTTTATGACAAAGGAAGTTGAGTACTTGGGTCATATAGTGGGAGAAGATGGAATCAAAGTGGATCCTAAGAAGGTTCAGTGCGTTAAAGAATGGCCTACACCAACCAATGCCACTTCATTAAGAGGTTTCCTTGGTTTGTCATCTTTTTACTGACGGTTTATGAAGAACTATGCTCATGTTGCAGCTCCTCTTACCGATCGGCTAAAAAAAGAAGCCTTCCTTTGGGATGAGATCGCTGACAAGAGCTTTAATGAACTGAAGCAATTGCTTGTTTCAGCACCCATACTAGTTTGCCCTGACTTCTCCAAGACTTTTACCATTTATGCAGATGCCAGTGGTAGAGGTTTGGGAGCAGTTTTGGTACAGGAGCATGGTGTCATTGCATTTGAGAACAGAAAATTTGATGACAAAGAGAGAGAGATGCATGTTTATGAGCAGGAGATGCTTGCTATTTTACATGCAATCAAGAAATGGCACCACTACCTCTATGGGACACACTTCAAAGTCAAAAGCGATCATAGGGTCTTGAGATATTTTCTCTCGCAGCCCAATCTTTCTCCCAAGCAAAAGAGATGGTTGGCCACTTTGCAATCATATGATTTTGAAATATCATACATGGCTGGCAAGGATAATGTGGTGGCTGATGCGTTATCAAGAATGTGGGCATGTAGTCTATCTACTGTGTCTACCATCTATAAGGATTGGATTGAAAACATTCAAGAGGAATATGTGCTTGATGAGCATGCTGCCCATATTTTACAGAAATTACAGCAAGGGTGTGATGCTGAATTTCATAATTTTAAAGTGCATAATGGCCTCTTATGGTTTAAGGGTAAAGTGTACTTGATTCCCAGCAGTAAATTCAAGCTGAAGGTGCTTCAAGAGATGCATTCATCGCCATTGGCTGGTCACTTGGGCCTTTTCAAGACGTTTGATAGAGTTCATCAAAGCTTTTATTGGAAAGGTCTATGGAAAGATGTTAAAGAGTATGTATCTCAGTGCTTAGAGTGTCAGCAAAATAAGGATTCCACTCTATTACCAGCCGGCTTACTTCAGCCTTTACCCATACCTACGGGCAAATGGACAGATATTTCCATGGATTTCATAACGGGATTGCCTACTACCAGTCATGGATGGAACAGTATCTATGTGGTAGTTAATAGATTGACCAAATCAGCCCACTTTATCCCAACTAAAGTCCAATATTCAGCAAGGCAAGTAGCCGAGCAATTTATGGAAGGTGTGTTCAAACTACATGGTATGCCTATGAGAATAGTATCAGACCGTGATTCGAAGTTTACGGGCAACTTCTTGAAAAGTCTATTCTCCTCTATGGGTACTTTCCTCACTCCTAGCACGTCTTATCACCCTCAGACTGATGGGCAAACGGAGAGAGTTAATCATTGGGTGGAAGTGTACCTTAGGCATTATTGTCATGACACACAAGATTCATGGGATCATTGGATCCACCTTGTTGAATTTTGCTATAATAACACGCATCACATGAGCATTGGGATGTCTCCGTTTGAAGCTCTTTATGGGTATAAAGTCCAACTTCCATCAGTTTTATTCCATGAAGACATCAACCCACAAGCAAAGGAAGAGTTGGAAAGAATGGAGTTGCTCATGAGGCAATGCAAGGATAGCATAAGGAAAGCACAAGACGTAATGAAGGTCTATGCTGATGAGAAAAGAAGACATTTAGACTTCAAGGTTGGAGATTGGGTATTTCTCAAAGTGCCCAAGACGCATTATGCTTCATTAAAGGGTGGGAATAACAAGCTTGCTCATAGGTTTTATGGACCATATTTGATTTTGGACAAAATTGGAGAGCTTGCTTATAAACTTCAGCTACCATCCTCCACTAGAATACATGATGTATTCCATATTTCACAGCTAAAGAAGTATGTTGGGCCCGATATACAAGTATTGGAAGAATTACCACCATTGGATGAGGCAGGACTGATCATATATGAACCTGAAAACATTTTTGGAAAGAGAGAGAAAGTTCTCAGAAATCGTACTCTCATTGAGTATCTCATTAAGTGGAAAAATTTGCCCATTGAAGAGTCTTCTTGGCAACCATCCACTTATGTCAGTAACTTTCCTTGGTTATTACAGGATGATATATGATGATGCAGTATGCAGTGACTGTGCAGAGACAGCTTGCTGTATGAAATTTATGCAGAAAATAAAACGGTCCTGACTTCATCAAAATTTGATTCTGATGTTATGGGGTGATGCTTGGGAGTGTATACTTCGTTTCCACACCTCATACGCCTTATTTGGACCAATATATCAAAAGTTATGGTAGTTTTAGTGAATCAGCCCTGTTTGGACAACAGCCAGTTTTCTCACAGTTTGGCATGCAAAAGGTCTTCTTTTCATGGACAGTGCTTTCTTATCATTTGGAAGATGAATGGGCATGATTACTATCATTCTTGACTTGGATTTAGGCCATTACTTCTTGGTTTTGAGGACAAAACCATCTTCAGGAAGGGATGGTTTGTCATGAAGGAAAAATACAACATTAATATTTGCACCTTGGATTAATTCCAGCCTTTGTAAATTTAGCTTTAGCCTATGTGTACATGTGTGAACAGCCCTTAAGTTTGGAAGAGGGTTAGAATAAAAGGGACTAGAGGCCAAAGGCAAGGAATCTTTTGATCATTCAATAATCTTGGCTTTATCATTTCTTGGAGTTAGCTTCTTCTTAGCCTATGAAGCACTCAGCCATGGCCGTCATGTATTCTTGAATCCCCAACCATTAATACATGATGAAGATGTCTTGGTGCAATAGATTTGTTAATTCTTTGTTGTAGCTTAGTTAATTTTCAATTTCAGTTAGATTTCAACCAAGAATACATGACGGCCATGGCTGAGTGCTTCATAGGCAAAGAAGAAGCTAACTCCAAGAAAATGGTAAAGCCAAGATTATTGAATGATCCAAAAGATCCCTTGCCTTTGGCCTCTAGTCCCTTTTATTCTAACCCTCTTCCAAACTTAAGGGCTGTTCACACATGTACACATAGGTTAAAGCTAAATTTACAAAGGCTGGAATTAATCCAAGGTGCAAATATTCATGTTGTATTTTTCCTTCATGACAGCTTTCTTGCTTGCACAATGGGGGAATACACACAAGGGTGGAGGCTGAAAACAGTTTTTTCTCTTCTTAGTTGTGTAAGCCAAAAGAACTCCCTTACAAAGAAATAGAAAAACCCTATATATGGGTCTCAACCCAAACTCAACTAACTAAGGTGGCATACTAACTGAGCCACGAACTAGAGTAGATAAGGATAGCTGTCATCTAGCTATTATTCATGGGCGGTGTACCAACCGCGTCTGCAACTGACAAGTCGATGACATAAATACACAACGGTCACCCTGGCGTATTACGAGTGGAGCTCGATATCTCAACAAGAAGGTGCTATTGGTGAACTCGTCTTGGGGAAAAAAATCCGGCATGCCAATTCTTCATCTCTTGGAGGAGAGAGAGGTAGAGAGTGAAACCGGGTGGGGGTTGTTGACAATCCCTTCCCAGTGAAGGGAAATTCCACAAGTCCCATGCTTCTACTCTTGAAGGACTCATGGAAAAAAAATTCATCGAGAAAGGGTTGTCGGTGGCTCCTTGTTTGGTGAAAAATAATTCCATGTAACCTTTCTGGGTCTTCTCTCCAAACATATTGTATGCCTTTCTTGGTCAAAATGGTGAGGGGAGCACAAATAAGAGATAAGTAACTCAAGTACCTATTATGCCACTTTACTTGCCCAATAAACCTCATCAATTTTTGCACACTTGATGGTGCTTTGGCCTTCTGAATAGCTGCTATATTTCTTGGGTCTACAGCCATACCCTCTTTAGACAAAATGTGGCCCAAGAGCACTTCTCTCTTGGTTGTTTGCAAAGACATACTTGAATGGATTTAGGGACATGACAAATTTTATACAACTCTCAAAGCATAGCCTAAGATGATTTAGATGCTCTTTTATGTTGTCAAAAACATAGAAGTCATCTATGAATACTCTCATGGAAGTGGTTAGATACATATCAAAGTTCTTGTGTATAGCTCCTTGAAACTTTGAAGGTCCATTCTTAAGTCCAAAGTTCATCACTATACTGACATAGATTTTGTATTCTATAATGAAAGCTATCTTATCTATATCGTCTGGATGCATCTTGAAAATCCATTCAATAAACTATACATTTCATGCCTTACTAGATCATCAAGCAATGATTCAGTGTAAATGGTATTGGGAAAGGGTCGAAGATTGTGGCTACATTTAGTTTCTTGTAGTCTAGACACGCCTTGATCTTCCCATTCTTCTTAGGTACTATTACTATTGGGGATAACCAAGTCACCTCATTGACTAGTTTGATGAATCCAACCCTAAGTAGCTTATCTATCTCCTCCTTCACTTACTTAGCATAATTTGGATTCATTTTGTATCTATTTTGAATAATTGGCTTTGCATCCTTCTTCAGGTTGATTTTATGCTCACACATTGTTGGATCAAATCCCTTCATATCAATGTAGTCCTCCTAAGCAAATATATCTTATAGAGATTGATTCTGTATCTATTTTGAATAATTGGCTTTGCATCCTTCTTCAAGTTGATTTTATGCTCATATATTGTTGGATCAAAGCCCTTCATATTAGTGTAGTCCCAAGAAAAGATATCTTATAGATCGTTATTTTGTATCTATTTTGAATAATTGGCTTTGCATCCTTATTTAGGTTGATTTTATGCTCACACATTGTTGGATCAAAGCCCTTCATATTAGTGTAGTCCCAAGCAAATATATCTTGAAATTTCTTATAGAGATTGATGAGATCTTTCTTGAAGTCTTCCTCAACATATACATTGACCTTGATGGATTTAGCCTTTCCTTCCACATTCAAGTTAGCTTCTTGAACTTCATCCTCCACCACTCTTACTAACCTTCTCATGATATGTGTCATATCTCTGCTTAGCCTAAATAATAGCTTTCTATACTTCCTCATCTTGCACATCTAAACTGTCCACATACAATGCTTCATCAATTTCCTAATTTTTAGGTTTCTTCTACTATACTGATTCAGGATGGTTGGTCCCAGGGTCTTGAAGTACGTTATGCTCCATAGTCCTTGACCTATCGTAAAAATTAGAGCACTCTTGACTTTCTAAGAGCATGCTGTCTTCACCGGTTCTGCTCTACTAGTTGTTGTCCAAAAGCTCCATTTCCAACACTACTAGGCTACTCTTGATACACTTCAATGATGCTTCCCACATCAATTTCAAACATGTGTACCACAAATAGATTTTCTAGGAAGGAATAACTTTTCCTCATCATCTTCAATTTCTTCTACCAAGTTGATGGTATGAGCCACCCTGTCTAGCCCTGCTCTTCTATGGACAACTTGATCTCCTTTAGCCCTTTGGGAATACACATAATCAACTCCCCAATTCTACCTCAATTTAGCTAATTTAAATCAAGGTGTTCCTAGAAGCATGCTGTAAGCTCCTCCAACTTCCAATATTCTTAACACCACAAAATTGACTTTGAACTTCAACCTTGCCACTTTGATAAATTGGTTCTTCAAAATTCCTAATGGCTATAATCTCCTTTGATTGGCCATTTTCACCTAGAATGGTGTGGGAAATAGACCACTCTGCTTCTTAGCCAAATATGTCTCTTCCATTAAATTATTAACTCTAGACCCACCATCAAGATAGACACAATCAAACTTCTCCCCAGTATATTCAACTTGAATTGTAGGAACCTCATAATCCACCACATCTATTTGCATTGGTATCACTACTTGACATTCAAGAGTCTCCTCATCCTACCAAAATTTCAACATTAATACAATAAATTGAATTGTCAAATTGAACATGCATACTTGCATTCATATTACCTGACATCTCCTCTACCCTCCTTTTCTCTTGCTTTTGATAAATGTATTCATAACTAGCACTCAGGGCATCTTTAGGGGACTACCTTTATTCATCTTGGTTAGGTAACTTTATCAAGATGGCTAAAAATGGGGCTAGTGGATACTATTGATGAGGTGCTCCTATAGGTCTTCCATCATTGTAGGTCCTTGCTATTGGCATTCCTCTCTCAGTCCTATGCCTTGCTCATAGTTCATAATTTGGTCCCACAAAGTGTCCTCAACCTTCACAATGATGGCATGCTCGTGCTTTTGTAGTTTGTTGCTGTCCTTGAAAGCTACTCCATGCTTGTCTTGCCGGCATTCTTCCCCATCTCTTGAAGGGTCTTTGAGGTATTTGATCAAGAATGAACTGGTTTATTGTAGTTGGCAGTATAATCCTTGCCTTGGACTACATCACTAGTAGCTGTTGTCCTAAGTGGACATTGGGATTATACAAACAAGTTCTAGTTTCATGCCCATCACTTTGACATATTTCACAATATTTTTCCTTCCTTTGTGTTTTAGAAAATCCCAATTCTTTGATCTTCTGCTTAATTTTCTTCTCCAGTGTACTATCCTCAAGCTTCTTCTTACCCTTATCCCTCTTTTTCTTACTTTTTTAGGACTTTGTTTTCCTTTTCTTCTTACATTTTTTCTTACTAATGTCTTCCAGCTCTGAAATACTAGAATCATCATTTGATTCTAAATCCGAGTTTTTATCATCCTCATTACTATCACTGTCTTCATTAGACTCTTCCTCTAAGTCTCAAGAATCATCATCATTATAGTTCTTTGATCCCACCTAGCCTTCTTTTCATTATAATAGCAGCTTTAACCAAAGTATCATTTGGTGCAAGTTCCACATTTGCTAGAGGTCCTCAAATCTTACTATTCAGGCCCTTAATAACGTAAGATATTTGCATTTTTTGAGATTGTCTATTAGCATGATTCAATCTATTCAATAAATTCCTGAACTTCTGAGCATAATACATATCTTTTTTATCTATATTCTTCATCTTCCTTAAATTATCTTAGGAGTTTTGTCTTTCCTAAAATGTTGCAAAAATGCAATCCACAAAGCATCATATGTAGGGAAGGAAGCCATATCATAACTACTAAAACAATCCATAGCCTTCTCTTGAAGAGTGGCTACAAATTGCTACTTTTTGACTTGATCTCCATACAATTGGTTAAACCCACTTGCTATCCACCTTGTTTCAAACTAAGCCCCATGACAATTAGGGGCTCCTTACTTTCCTCCCGAAAATTTGGTAGCTTGTACCTCATGATTTTGAGGTGGTGCTATTTGAGCTAACATTTTCTTGCTCCTATTACTAAGAATCAAACACTAGTTTTCATTGTGCAGGTGGCCCAAATAGAGTAGTTCCTATCGGCAAGACATCTCATATATTTCTCCTCAAATCATCAGAAGGAGTTTGTACTTCAAGTTCAACATCATCATTTCCATCTCCTTCTACTACACTTGTGGATGGAATATCTACTAGAGCAATATCTTTGAGTTTAGGTTCCTCCCTATACAAGTTTTCATCAACATTCTCTTCTCTATTAGCATGCACATCTCCTATAACCTACACTTCTCCATCCACTTCTACTTCAGCCTTGGTCTTTAAAAAAATACAATGGTTTTCCTTCCTTAAATACTCCCTCAAATCTCTTACTCTTGTTCTTGTGGTAATCCAATCCCCTTGTTGAGGGAATTGCCTTGACATATATGGTGCCCATTCGAAGCACTTTGATTGTGATAATTGCCATTGCAGTCCTTCACTCTTGCACTCCTACAACAAACTTCCTTACTTAATCTCCTCCAAGCTTGATTCCTTAGTCATGAGCATTATGCACATGACGACCCAGGCATGATTGCCAAAGTGTAATGGACTAACGTGATCAAATAACACAATAGTCTACTTGAAATAATCATTTTGCACAATAGGAATTTCTGAAATGATTTATAGCCATAGTTGATATTTAATTTTCAAGACTAACATATAGATGCAAATTATAGAACATTATTGTTCACAACAATATACTATCTTGAAGATTATGATTCATATTATTCCTGAACAAAGAACTCATAGTAGAGAACACTAAAATTTCAAGAGACAATAACAGAGTGATAGAATTAGACATCAATAACCCTCTTTGGGCACTCTTGTAAATATCTTGCATTTTTCATGATGATAAGTAGAAAAGATACAACAAAAGTATAGTAGGACAGTTGCCACCTTTCAAATGAAATCCCATAACATACAAGGGTCAATTTACATATACTGATCGAAGTGCCTATATATATGCAAAAGTACTAAGGTAAAAAGTACTAAAGTGGATGATGTAATCCAAGCCCTAATAGTAGGGTCATATTTAGCCGCATTGTTATAAGATTCATGATGATAAACACAAAGAGAAAGGTAAGGGAAAAGTGCAAGAAATGTCATATGATTACAGCATTGTCCTTAGAGAGTCCAATATAAATATTAAATAGATAAGTGTAGTGCATCTTGAGTCAGATGATGAGTACATGTACATCCTGGCAGCTTCCTCTCTTAATACTTCTTAGTTGACCGATACTTCATCTACATATAGGGATTGATTTTAATCCTATCACATCATGATAGGTTCTATGTGACTAGGAAATAACTTTGCATTGGATATTATTGGCATTAGAAATGTACAACTGGAGTTCCCTTTAGGAAATTCTTTTACTCTGCATAATGTATGTCATGTACAAGCTTTGACCAAAAGCCTTCTATCTGCTCGATAGTTGAATGATGCATGCTATTATGTATCTTTTGGTGATTCCAAATGGAAGATTACCTGTGAGAATCTTGTCTTTCCTCAAGGTGCCAAGGCTGATAGTCTCTATCCTTTATCTCTATCCAGGTCTCTTGATCATGCTTTAGATGTGGCTGATATACCACATGTATATTTATAGCATTGTTGCCTTGGGCACATGTTTTTAAAATGAATGAAAATGCTTACTCATTTGCAATATCTTCCATCTCTTGAGTACAGATGTTTTGATTCTTGTGAGCATTGTCTTTATGGCAGGCAGACATATATTTCTCATAACAAGTCTAACATTACATGCATGGGTGAGCCTCTGGCTCTTGTGCATTCTGATGTACATGGTCCCATGCCTTATCAGTCATTGGATAGTGCAAATTCGATACCTAAATCCTGTGCCCTCCATAGACTATGTTATGGTAATACCCAATGAGCCCCTTACTTATGAGGATGCTATGCACAAAGGTGATAGTCACTCTTGGGAGAGGGCCATGTGGTTTGGATTTGATTTACTATAGAAAAACCATACATGGAATTTGGTTTCTTTGCCTAGTGGGAAACATGCATTGCCATGCAAGTGGATGTACAAGTTGAAGAGTACCCCCAAATGACCCAAGCCAATATATTTGGCTAGATTCATTTGCTAAGGGTTTTAAGTAGGAGCATGGTGTTGACTTTGATGAAGTATTTTTTTCTATAGTCAAGATGACCACCCTATGATTGGTTTTGGCCCTGATTGCATAGTTAGATTTACACCTTTATCAGATATATGTGAAAACAAATTTTCTACATGGGGACTTGTATGAGGATATCTATATGCAATAATCTAAGGGCTTTATGGAAAAGGGTAGGTAATACCTAATCTATAAGTTAAGAAAGAGACTTTATGGCCTTAAGCAAGCACTTAGGAAATGGTAACATAAGTTTGATGCTTTCATGGATTCACACGGATATACTCATAGTGATATGGATTTGTGTTTATATATGAAGAAGGATTGTGATGGAAATTCTTATTATCTTGGTACTTTATGTCGAGGATATGTTGATTGCTAGGAGAGCTCATGATGAGCTACATGCTTTGAGGACTTAACTCAAGAAGAGCTTTGATATGAAGGACATGGGGCAGGGTTACATATTCTTGGTATGTACATAACGTGCGATCGCTCTAAGGGGCTCCTTTACTTGTCACAACAAGTGTACATACAAAAGGTGCTTGAGTGATTCCATATGTAGAATATTAAGCCTATTGGTTGTCCTTTACCTTCCCATGTGAAAGTCAATAAAGCCAATTTTCCCAAGTAAGATGACTACAATATTGAGATGTCTAAGATCCCTTATGCATCCATAGTGGGTAGTTTGATGTATACTTGATAGTTAGTCATTCTAACATAGTATTTGTAGTGGGAGTTGTGGTATGCTATATGGCTACACTTGGCTACTAACATTGGGATGTTGTGAAAGGTATCAAAATGTACCTGAAAGGAGTTACAAGCACATGCATCTGCTATGGTTGACCAATATACTACAATTGTAGGTTACACTAACTTCTACTATGTAGGATATGTAATGATAGTACAAAGTGCACCTCTAGGTATACCTTCACTTTTGATGGATGTGTTGTTTCTTGGACGTCCAAGGTGAAAAATTGCATGTCCTTATCTATTACTGAGGCAGAGTATATTGCAAGGAGGCCCTATGGTTAGGCCATCTGATGGCAGACCTTGGTATTACTATTACTCCTACATTGCACTTAAATTCTATGAGTACTATTCAGTTGGTGAAGAATTCGGTCTTCCATGTGAAGACAAAGCACGTTGAGGTGTCCTATCACTTCATTTGGGAGGTAATAGGGGACAAGTCTATTTAGCTTTGACTGATGTGAATCGTGCAAATTTTCTCGTTAAAAGTCTCTCAAGAGAATGTTTTGCCTTCTTTAGGAAGATGATAGACATAGGATGAGATGATGAATATTCCTCATTTTGTTGTACTCTATGTACATTTATACTTTGCTAGTCTTTTTGTTCTGTCCTCACTCGAGGAACATTTGCCTTTAAGTAGGAGGTTATTAAGGGTAGAGGCACTTATGTTTACATCGCCCAGTATTTACTACACATACCGTGACCACACACATGTACCTACAAGTGGTGGCGGGTACCAATCACTTTCACTTTATTCTTTATTCTTTCACTGACTATTGAATAAGGGAATGTTGATCACACATTATGACTATTAGAGTTCCCACATACGGTGTCTCTCTGTCTTGGTCTCTTGGTTTATCTATGATAGATCTTGCTTTCCTCTTACTTCTGCTTATGTGCTTTCACTTGGGATCTACCTTTTACCTTGAATCCAAGAAATAATGTATAAAGGGTAAGTAATGTTATCAATGAGTTATTGATTTGTAGTGGTAAGACCTTTTGCCATTCTCCATTTTTAATCTTTTTTTAATCTATCAATCCATGCATCTCATTAAAGGCTAAAAATATATTTATTTCAAAAATGCATTTCATCTATTTTCATAGAGTAGAATGCTCTTGCCATGGATATACCCAATGAGGGAAAATATGGATCGTAGGGGGGAGATAGTGAGACAAAAGAGAGGTGACCCTCCCTTGCTATCGAAGATCTAGAAGGGGTGTAACCAACTGACCTAATTAGGAACTTTGCACACCTCTTGGTGATTCGGAGCTCGCGTAGGAAGCATGTCTTGCCATTTTATCACTCATATAGGTACCACGAGTAGAGTTATTGAAGTTTTGAAGACCTCAGCTAAGGAGCATTAAAATATGATACTCATTAATTAGATTATAGGGATTATAGGTGGATTGCATGTCCTTTTGGTATTTAAAAGTAAGGTATAGGTAGCTGCAAGAGAAACATGGTATTTGGGCATTTATTAGGGAATATTTTAAGTATCATTTCGATAGTATTACCCACTTGATTGCAATTCTTGTAGGCTATCTTGGAGCTTAAACAGGGCTAATAGAGGTCATTGGAAGTGGTATTCAGCACACCTAAAGGTCTTATCTGGGGTGCTTCAAGGTTTTGAGACCTTAGTTTAGACCTATGGGTAGTAGGAATACTAAAACCATTTGATAGGATGCTAGACTATTTTGTACAGCAAGAAAAGAATATTCCTAGAGTATTTTGATCTGATTTTAAAGTGGTGTTTGATAGCTCATCTCAAAGAGTTATGTGTTAGCTTTGATTTGAATCATAAAGTTCCTCATTTAGATTCGTGGTAAAAAGTTATAGCCATTTTTGTGATAGGGGATCTATTTGGACTACACTTTGACAAGTGCATAAAATGGCAGAAACTAGGGAAAAGAATAAATCCAATGAAGATGTCTAACAATAAATCAAGGGAGGACATGATGAAATACCTAAGACACATAATGAGGAAGAGGAATCACAAGAGTATGATGCATATAATACTTTAAATACCACACTTTGTGGCCATAAAACTAGACATTCCATTAGACACATGAAGCTTGTTTCTAAGTTAGATCAAGTGGTCAAGTAGATGGTTTAGTAAAATACACAAACCAAAGAAGTAATGAAAAAAATGGTACACTACTTACTAAGTACTCCTTGGGGAAATCTATTTCTTTCACTAATGAATCTTTGGACAAGCTCAGTACTCAAATATCTATGATTGTGGTGGCAGCACAAATGATAGACAAGAAAAGTAGGGATAAGCAATCATTTCAGCCTTCAAATCCTAATCTATAACCTGGTATCATTGGAAAGAAAGGCATGCCATACACTACCTATGAGATAGATGAGACATCTTTTAGGGTTGATGAGCCCCTCCTGAGTATTCATGAGTTCAATCCTCTAAGAGCTAAAAGTTAGCCACCTATTTCTCTAAGAAGATTCCAAAAAAATTATCATAGGAGTGCTTTTAATATTTTAGCTTTCATTGGTAGGGATAAATAATCATTTCAGCCTTCAAATCCTAATCTGCAACCTAGTATCATTGGAAAGAAAGGCATGCCACACACTACCTATGAGATAGAGGAGACATCTTTTAGGATTGATGAGCCACTCTTGAGTATTCATATGTGTAGTCCTCTAGGATCTAGAAGTTAGCCACCTATTCCTCTGGGAAGATTCCAAACAAATTATCACATGAGTGATTTTGATGTTTTAGCATCCCTAAGCATCAAATGGGTAGCAAGGCTTTATAGAAAGAGAGCTTTGTGACAAGATAATACTGAATAAATATACTGGTCATCCATCTTAACCATTAGATTTGGAGGATGTGGATATCCAAATTAGAGTCTTACTTTAATATCTTCCCTAAGCTTGATGATGAGAAGATCCATTTTGCTACATCTCAACTTGAGGGATTTGCTCATACATGGTAAATGTACATTAAAAGAGAGAACCATCATGTTCACAATGGGGAGGATCTCAAAGCAAACATGGCTCGAGTGTTTTTGTCCCCCATAGAGAAAGAGAAATTGGCTAGGAGGTGGTATCAGCAGTTGGACCAAAGAAGCTTATATGTTAGAGAGTATACCAACTAGTTCTTAAATCTTTCCATGTCTATACAAAGTGTGAGTGATGATGCAAAGTTGCATAAATACATATATGGCATGGAACCTAGTTTGTTAGTGGATGTCATGGCCTATGAACGTGCCATACTATTCCAAGCTATTGAGTTGAGAGGTATGCTCATAAGTACAGTAAAGATATCCCAATGTAGGCCACATTTGGACAACAAAGGGCTATAAATAGATAATGCAAATTTGGTGGATATAGAACTTCATTTGGAAGCCCCAAAGTCCCCACATATCCCATATTTGATGCTTCAAGGCAACAAAGCACTTTAAAGCCAACAATAGTCAACCATAAAATTAAGCCTGAACAAGGTAACAATAGACCCAAGAATAATTCAGCCAAGGTAGGAAATTCATACCTACAAGAATGCCAAAGCTAAAGCTTACAACATGATTATGCTTGAAGATGTTGATGAAGAAGAAGTTGAGAAACCAATTGCAAGGGTACATGCTAAATTTGAGGATCATGATGAGATCTTGAGTAGGATTAGTTCTATGACCTAGCATATGGATTTCCATTTAACCTAGGTGGGCATGTTCCATTTGATCTAGGTGGGATTGATATGCATATTGTTGCCACTATGCTTCATTGTATATCCATGGATGCTTGGATAGATTCTAGGAGCCCTAATACACTCCACACAAAGGGTACAATTCATGGGAAAGATGTGTTTATCTTGATAGATAGTGGAAATATACATATTTTTGTAAATAAGTCAACTATTGACAAGCTGAATTGTCTTCCCACTGATTTACAACAACCCATAAAAGTTCAAGTAGCCAACAAAAAAGAGGAAATTAGCATCCAGATGTGTCCACAAGTTCACATACAGTTTGTTGAAAACTATGAACCAAAAGTCAACTTGATTACCTTGGAATGGAGCCCATACATATATTACTTGGGTGTGATTGCCTAATGAATTTAGAAAGGATCACTATCTAGTAGTTGTACATGGATTTTGCCATTGATGGGCACCCTATCCATCTACAAGGAATCCATAGTAAGCCAAATTTTTAGCTTATCGCCATTAAGTCTCTCAAGAAGGAGTATAAGAAGTGCTCTTAGGTTTTTGTCTTACACATGAATAAAGAGGTAGTAGATCATTCCAAGGAATCTATTGATTATTTAGCAAATTAAAATCTCTACTTGAGGAGTACATGATTTTGTTTGAGGTGCCTATAGCACCAACTCCCAATAAAGTAGTGGATCACCCTATTGACCTAGAACCTCAATCCAAGCCAATCAATAAGCTAACTTACAGATTGTCTAAATGTGATTGCAAAGAAGTGACCAAGCAAATCAAAGAGCTTTTAGAGATGGATTTCATTGAGCCTATTTCTTCACCAATCTTGTTAGTAAAGAAGAAGAATGGGTCTTTTAGATGCATATAGATTATAGAAATCTAAATAAGATCACAGTGAAGAACATGTATCCTATTCCTAGAGTGGATGATTTACTTGATGAGTTGTAGAGGGCTAAGCTATGAAGATTGACTTGGGTTTAGGATACAATCAGATCTACATGCAAGAGGGTGATGAGATTAATATAGCCTTTAGGATTGATTATGGGTTATATAATTTCTTGGTGATGCCATTTTTGGGCTAGCCAATGCCATAGCCACCTTCCAAAGTTTGATGAATAAAATATTGTAGCCTTTTCTCTTCAAGTTTGTTCTAGTGTTCTTTGATGACATACTCATTTACATCAAGACATTGGAGAATCATCTTTCACATATGACTAAGGTATTTGATGTGTTAAGACACCACAGACTCTTTGTTAAGGAGAAAAAGTGTTCATTCATGCAAATTGAGGTGGAGTACTTAGGCCATATAAGATCTAGGCTGTGACCCTAAGAAGGTGCATTGTGTTAGAGATTGGCCAACATGTGCAAACCTACTTCTCTTAGAGGATTTCTTAGCCTATTACGATTCTACTGCCAATTTGTAAAGCATTATGTGATTATAGCATTTCCTTTAGCTAACAAGTTAAAGAAAGAAGTTTTATTTTGTTTTAGCTTTATGCCCTTTGTCTTCAATGGCCTAATCTACTTCTTCTACACCAAGACTTGCCATATTTATGTCTTCTAATATTGAAACTTGCTATCAATCTTTTCAATATTGAAAATAGCACTATCAATTGATACATGAGAAGTAAATACCATAATGACTACAAATGACAAGAGTGTGGACTCCTATATTTATAGCAAAGTAGTCCCAAAATCGATCCAAAAGAGCAGAAAAAAGTGAAAACAAAGGATTGTATAACTATTCACAAACTGCAATCAATAAAATACCAAAGAAAAGTATATGCTCTCCAAAAAAATGCTAAAAACAATAATTACAACACTATTGTAGTAAATGTAGTAGTGTATATCAATCAAACTTTGGGCAAGTAGACAAGATAGGAAGCTCCCATTGCAATGAAAATTAGAATCAAGAAATGGAGATTGGCTAAGGGTCTTACCAATGCAATTCAGTGACTTGCTAATTGCAAGTACTTACCCTTTACAATATTTCTTTCTTGGGTAAAGAGAATCACACATTAAAATCAAAGTTATGCATCAAGACAGTATAAATGGTAATCATGATGAAAGAGAGCTAAATTGAATGCCAAATTTCAATTGAAAGGCTCTAATTAATAAGAAGAAGCACTAATCTCTCATCTACTGATCAATTCAGAGAAACAATTGATCAAGAATCTCCCATCAACAAGTGAAAAAGCTCAGAATAAGTGGATGTTGAGAGATTTCAAAGATTAAGAAAGTAGAATATATCTACTAAGCTTGAAGAAGATGATTGATTCACTTGCAATCAAGCTTCAATCCAATGGTTGAAGAGATTGCCCAAAATCCATCATAAAGGTTCATACCTTCAATAATCCATGGAATTCAGCCCATATATACTTGCATATGATGAAATCTTTAAAGAATCAATACCCTGAGCCTGATTGAACACATGAATGTCAAAGATTCAAGCTCTTCGAACAAAAGCCCCAAAATATGACTCCATTATGCATATGGTGAAATCTTTAAATGTCTTCAATCTTGAAGTCAATCGTGCTCCCAAATGATAGTAGAGAAGCCTTTGAAGTTGGAAAGAGTCAAATGTTGAAGAAAATGAAGCTTTAGAATTGTGGTTGTGGCTTCCCTATTGATTTTTAGGATTTTCAAAGATCCCTAATCAAAGAAATGAAGAATAAAGTTAAATATGACTTGTAAAAGGATTTTTCCTACTTGCTTGAAGCCTAAGAAGCTAGAGCCAAAGGATCAATGGTAGCTTAGGACTATTGTAGAGATCAACATAGGTAGTTTTCTTGTGTCACAAATTGTAGGCCTGCTCTTGGAGTCTTCTCTCAGTCACACCATTGTCATTATGGTTATCTACACAATGCTTAGAAGGTTTGGAATCATTGCCCCATGGTCAAAAAGAAGGATATGATCATTGAGAGGCAAGAGATAGGGTTTCTTGGCAGCCACCATGAAAGCTTAGCCCTAAAAGCTTGAAAGAGAGGAAAAAGAAAGCATGTCCTAAAAAGTGAGTGGACTTTTAACCAAAACTAACTCTATTCTCCCTTTCTTTAATCATTTTGTCTCCAAAATGGCCTATCATGGATGCATGACCTGCTATCTCCAACTTTAACTTCAAGTACTCCAATTAACTCTCACTAGGCTATCCTTGGTCTCCTTGGTCCACTACACCTATCCATTTTCCAAGTTGACACCCTGTCCTTGAGTAACCAAAAGGTAAGTAGCCACTAAAGGAAATCTAAGAAAAGATTGAACCAAATGGATCAAAGACCAATACTCTAATACCACTTCTCAATGAGAGGGCTAAGAGGTGAGAGAAATAAGAGTAGAAGAGAGAGAAAAGAGGAGAGAGGAGAGAGAATGAGTGATGAGGAGAGAGAAATACTAAAAAGGTAGGAAAAAAGAGAGAGAAGCCATGAAAGCTGAGTACAAGTAGGTTAGATAAGAGAATTCATTGTATTACTACAAAAGATTTCAAAAATTACATGTCTCACACCTTTTATACCTATGCCAATGTGATAAGCTATTATTAATAATCTCTTACTAAAACATGTCTTCCCAACTTCTTACACAACAAGAAACAACCAATAGTTATCTTGTCCATTACAAAGGTAGAGCGCAGAGGTGCTACAATTGCAACATGTGAGGTAGCTTAGTTACACAAGCTACTTGGTGATTTAGGAATGCAGATGTACAAAAAGGTTATCATCTACTATGATAACCTTAGTAGCATTCAATTGGCTAGGAACCCAGTGTATCATGCACAGACCAAACACATACAAATCCATTACTATTTCATTCAAGAGCAGGTTTTGGCAAGTGATATTGACTTGGTTTATGTCAGCACAAAGGTTCAAGCTACCAACATTTTCACCAAGGCCTTGGGAGCTAAGAAGCTTCAATGCTTCAGGACTATGCTTGGAGTTCATAATCTCATGCTAAGCTTGAGGGGGAGTGTTAAGATGTCAAGCTCTACATGATTTGGAATCCACTACATGCATTGGCGATGTGTCAAGATATTATTCAGTGTCATGCTAGGTGACCATCATGAGGATACGCAAATGATTCTACAGCTAGACTAACCCACGTAGTCTATCCTTAATTATGGCACATTCATTGTGCCACCTCTTCTTTTCTTTAGTGGGTTCACACTTATACGTTGTGGTACTTTCATATTAGTCTTTTATCATGTTGTAGACTTAGTTCTTTTGTATCGAAGAAGAGTAAGAAAATTTCAGCCCTATCTCTCTGTGTGCTCAAGGCTCTATTATTTTGTATGTGTGCTCTTGGTTTCTTCATCTCTGTCCCCTCCTATCTATTTTCACCTTCCATTTGAATTGCATGATCATCGTCATCATCTTTGTACAAGGGTACTTGGAAAGTGAATAATTCCCATGAGAGATACATTCCAAGTGACACCTACTACATGCGCATTCTCATCATATAGTACACCACTATGCATCTCATTGTGTAGAGCACACCTAGATAGATCCTGAGTTCTCTCCATTGGCAATTTTTTCCACCATATCATTAAAATTCATCACCCTTTCCCTTGTCATTGACACGTACGAGTGGTTGGATTAGCTTATTTATTTTGTGATGTGTTGGATCTAACCATTTCATTTCATTTTTCCCTTGGAGCACAACTCAATAAAAGACCACCAACCATTCTATTCTCCTTAAAAACAAAAAGTTAATTGTGGTTCCATCTACCTTTGTAAGACTTTGGTAGGCCACTGAGAAAACACCCTTTTTCCAATGCCTTGGCCTCGCTAGGATGATCATTTAGACTCCCTTGTTGGTAAGATAACCATCGCCTCTATAGTCTATGTATGCTACTGGGTGGCTATCGTGCAGTCTTTATCCGATACCTTGACTACTTGGGGTGGGAATCATTAAGGTATCGTGCATGTCATTTTTTATTTTCAACACTTGTCTTCATTAGACTCTACTCTGATTGGTGATTATTTCACTCGAGATCTATCTCCAATGAACAATACACATTGATATCTCGCTCAATCTACTCCCATGAAGACCACCGACTATTGGATAGCTCTGTCCTTGAGCATTTTGTACATTCTCTCATTCATTTATATAATTGATTCATTCACTTCAAAGTTCCCTTTCTTCTCTATTTGTGTTTTTGTATTTTGTGCTTATTGTGTTACCATTTGAGTTATTGTGTTTTAGTCATGTTTCTATATTATGTATTTTCTAAGGTATCCCAGACAATGAGTGATGTGGAATGAGCAATAAGAAGAACAAGAGACTTGATAGCACTAAAGAACTAAAGATTGGACCGAAAGTAGCACAAAATATATAACAAAATGATCCCATGGCATGCAAAGGATCAATGTCAAAGTTGTTAACTTTATAAGAATATGTCAAAAGTTCCTTTTTTTAGAATACAATGTCATAGGCATCCTCAACACCAATCTAAATGATATCATTGCCTTCTATGCTCTTATTGTCCAAGAAAATGCATATTCTTCAACAAAACTCCTTCATCTGTTGGTTGCAAAGTGGATCTTGAGCCATATTTCTTGTTATAGTCTCTGCATACTTTGGAAAAACTCTACAGACAAATGAAGCAAAAGTGAATTCACATTCACTCCAATGGAATGTGAAACAAACAATCTACGAGAAAACAAGTCTAATTCATAACTAGCTTTGCTCACTCCTTGCAAACAATCAAAACACCAAAAATTATCCATATCAAGAAGCCAAAATAAGTACGGATACCAAATGACACAACAAATCCCAATCCATAGACTCCAAATCATCACTATCAATAGGCCAACCAAGCATAGATAGCAAACAATAAGGGTAATTAAATATATGTTCTAGCACTACCACATATCAAAGTAAATGCTCACTAGTCATTATATGGAGACACTCCTACCAAAACATCCATTGTATCATCTCTTGCCTGTGAGCCACTAGCAACCTCCTCAATTTGCCTCTTCCTAGGACGAAATAGAGGCAAATATGTGATGAGACCAATGCCCCATCACCATCCACTGAGACACAAAGACATCCTACTTGGAGACAAGCATGTATTAATGAAGCTCTACCACAATCCAACTTGAGGGAAATCCCCCCTAACAACAAAGAAGCTCCAAGTAACATGCCACAAATGTGCAACTCCTCTACATGGGGCCCTCAAATCATCCCACTACTATCGCATGCTCTACTCTTGGGAGGTAAGTGATGGTAGACAATCAAGCTTAAGGATCTGAGTCAAAGCACCTCAAACAAAGGATCACTAGAATCCAAATACACAGGTGGCTTGTATCCATGCCTTTGTACAAAAAACAACATGGAGACAAAACACTAGATAGTAATAAGCAAATCATTAACCCATTGCCTTATGCCATAAAAATATTGTCAAAATCACATGTTCCTAGTGTGAAGAGTACCTCCACCCTAGCACCTACCAACTCCATATAGCCATAAGGTGAATGATGCAACACTAGGATACGATTCCATATCTCCAAAACCAAAGATGCACACATATCTCTCTACCCAAAACCAGCCCACACAAGGTCTTGCAAAACACAAAGTTGTTACAAGTAAGCACATGGCTAACTGCAACACTGCATCCTGTGAGAAGCATTATAGAAACACAACCCCTATAGTAGAGGACATTACTAATAACCATCCATAATCTAGTAATGAGGCAGTAGCCATCTATATACTAAAATGCACATGGTTCTCCTATAGCCTATCCCATGACGGACGTGATGGGGGTCCATGAGCATGCCACAAAATGGAAGATCCAAGAAAACCATATCTGCAGCCCACAACCAAGGGACTTTCCATTGTGACTATACTCTTTGCCCTTTGGAAAATTATCCCTCATGTGCTCATGGACTTGCATGAACATTGGGTTCTTCATCCCACACATGAAGTCCCTTCCAATCATGACTTAATCACCCGCAATTGCAAAGCAATGATAACCACTACTAGATGGCACAAAAGCATAGTCGTATTTCAAAACAAAAACAAAAGTAGTGGTCTTCCTAGCCACATGTGTGCCTATTTGAGCATTTCCATTCTCATTGGTTAGCAACCTTGCATTTATGCACAAGCTAAAAAAAGGAAAGAGTCCACCAACCCACAATGGAGATGTTTGGTCATCTGCAATGAAGTCGTCCTCATCATTCATGGTGTTGCTAGTATCATGTGAAACCCTCTCTGCATGGCCATGATCTTGTCATCTTAACACTCCTTCATATGTGGTGCAACATGATACCAAAACCATAGTAAGGATTTTCAACCTATCCTCCCAAAGCCAAGTGATAACATGTAGAAGAAACAACAAACCCAAGTTACCTCTCAAAGTTGAGCTCATCTCCTTGTCATCCAATCCACCAACATCTTATTGCACATGTGCTTGAAGCCCTCTTTCTCTCTCGAAAAACTCCCCTTCACTCATATCAATCCATCATGGGTAGCTCTTGAAGGGATTGAGCCCTAAGTGGAAGCCCGTGAGCAGAAACAAGAGCTATGGTGGAAGGAGCAAGAGAGCAAGACAAGAGACACAAGATGTGTGAACTCCAACAATCACAATGTGTGACTAGCCTTCCCTTATTCAAATATAACTAAAAGAATGAAGAATGAAGTGATAGTGACGGGGGCCTGCCACTTGCAATGTACAAGTGGGTGGGTACTGTTAGTGTATCTAATACACGAGTGGCTAGGCACAGGTACCTTTACCCCCAACAACCTCCCACTTACATGTGAATGTGTCCCTAGTGAGGAGAGAATAAAAGTGAGAAAGGACAAGTGTACATAAAGTACAATAGGATGAGAACAAATAGTCTCATCCAATACCCATCAATGTCCTAAGGAAGGCAAAAGTCTCCACTAAGAGACTTTTAGTGAGAAGATTTACAAGATTCTTGTCAGTCAAGATCTTGACAGGCTCAATAAACTTGTCCTCTACCACCTTCCTCTGATGAAGTAATAGCGCATCTCAATGTGCTTTATCTTTGCATGATAGACACGATTCTTGGTCAACTGAATAGCACTCATAGAATCCAAATGTGGTGTAGGGATCACATAAGTTATGCCAAGGTACCAAATGGCATAACCATAGAGCCTCCTTGCAAGCCTTCGTGGTTACAACATACTCAATCTCTATAGTAGAGAAGGCCATGCATTTCTACACCATGGATATCCAAGAAACAACACCTCCAACAAAGATGAATACATATCCAAATATGGACTTCCTACTATCTACATGTCCTACATAATCAAAGTCAGTGTACCCCCGACTCCTATATCTTGGACACCATAACATGAGCACATATTTGTTGTGCCCTTCAAGTTCCTCTCATGATACCCTTTACAGAATCCAATGCGGTCTACCAAGTGTAGCTATATAGCATGCCACAACTCCCACTGCAAATGCTATGTCAAGACAAGTGGCTATCGTGGCATATATTAAACTGCCTACTATAGATGCATAAGGGATCTTGGCCATCTCAACCCTCTACTCATCTAACTATAGACAATTGGCCTAACTAACCTTCATATGAGAAGGTAGAGGACAGCCAATAGGCTTACCATCCTGCATATGAAATCGCTCAAGGAATTTCTGGATATACTTCTTTTGTGATAGATAAATCCCCTTAGAGTGATCATGCATTATACGCACCCCAAGAATATGCAAGGTATGTCCCATGTCCTTCATCTCAAAGCTCTTCTTGAGTTGATTTTTCAAGGCATCTAGCTCATTATGAGCTCTCCCAGCAATAAGAATATAGACCATATAGAGTACTAAAATCATAATGCTGCCATCACGAGCCTTTTTAAATAGGATCTATAGCACTATGGCTATATTCTTATGATTGCATAAAAGCATCAAACTTGTTATATCATTCTCTATGTAACATTCCGTCGCAAGAAATAGAACCCCCCCCTTTGTAATTTAAGTAAAAATGAATTTTTTTTCCTTTCCTCCCCCCTTTGTCATTGTCGACAGGTGGTGAGGGGGAAGGAAGAGGACAATGTGGTGGAGGGAGATGAAGTCAATGATGAAAGGAAGAAGGCAAAGATGATGCCAATGATGACAGAGGAAGAACAAGTTGACTACATCGACAAAGAAAATGGCGTGGAGTGGGAGTGGAAGATGCTAACGAATAGGAGAGGAAGATTGCAATGATGATGCCACCCCCCCTTTGGGTATAACAGACAATCTTTGGGTAGCTAGGAGGGCCAAAAATCCTACCATCATGCACTGCCACCACCATTCCACCTCTTCCACACGTCCCCCCCCCCCCCCAAACATTATATAAAACCCCCCCCCCCCCAATGGCAATAAAGGGCGAGGGCCATGATGCTACAGGAAAGAGAGAGAGAAAGAGGGAGGGAGAGAGAGAGATAAGAAGAAGAGAAGAAGAGGAGGAGGAGGGAGAGTGAGAGAGAAAGAGAGAGGGAGAGAGAGAGAAGAAGAAGAGAAGAAGAAGAAGTGGAGGGAGAGAGAGAGAAGAAGAAGAGAAGAAGAAGAGAAGAAGAAGAAGTGGAGGGAGAGAGAGAGAGAGAGAGAAGAAGAAGAGAAGAAGAAGAAGAAAAAGAAGAGGACGTAGAGAGAGAGGGAGAGAGAGAGAGAGAGAGGGGGGGAAGGTTCTGGGAGATTCCCCCCTTCCCCTCCTTAGAGGGTGACCACACACTCCATCCCTTCCTCGCAACTTATTCCCTTTTTTCATTGATACAGCCCCCTTCGCGATAGAGGATAATCACCCTGGCATGCTACCTCGCCCACACAAGAGAGAGAGAGAGAGAGAGAGAGAGAGAGAGAGAGAGAGAGAGAGAGAGAGAGAGAGAGAGAGAGAGAGAGATTTATAAGCCAAAATATGGCCCCCAAACGGAGGGAGACGCGCACCAACCGTAATCCCACATCCAACAACGGAGCAACTGGCCATGGCATTTCTATGAATACGAATACAATGTCGGGTATGGATAATTCATATATGAATATCCAAATATTAATTGCCATCCCCACTATTCATTAGGACATAGGTTATATCACTTTGGCATGTGCATGAGTTCATTTTAATTAAGGAACCGAAATTATTTTTCAATAGTTAATAAACTCGTAGGGGATTTTAGAAACTTGTTCCGTAACCATAGATGACCGACGTAGATTTATTCATATGACGTATTGAGGTTCACACAAACCCTTATATCCGAATACAATCATTGCATCCCAATGCTGCGCAACAAAAATCATACGTAGCATAAAGAGCATATAAGGCTACTTAAGGGTTATGCACATAGATGGTGCATGTATGGGAAAGATTATATGAAACATACATCGATGGTACACAAATTAATCTTGCATTAAAATCTTTCTAATATCACAAACTATTAGTTTATTTGGATCTCAAAGTTGTACATAGCTAGTACAAACAACAATCATTGGGATTAAAACTACGATGCCTTGAGATCCGCCAATCGTGACTATGTTTATCAATCCTATTTGGGGTTGGGCTAGATGCAATAACAACTCTAGGGCAAGTGAAGAGCTCAAGGCTTAGGAACCCTAAGTCGAAGGAAAGACCGATGCTTTTGTACTTGTTGGGAAAAAGGCGAGGTTATCAATCAATGTAAGTGATTAATAGAACTTATGTCTTGTATAGTAATTGAAACCCTAACATATGCCTTAGTCTAAATAAGGGTGTGTTAAGTAAAGATTACATGGAATCACTCTTGATCCCAAGAGGGAGAGCAAATGTGCGATGGAAGGTTATCGCAACTATTCTTGCAATGTTGGAAAAGGATAACATTGTTTTGTTGATCGATCTAACATCTTCTTAAATGCTTTTTGCATTAAACTAATTGTTGGGATGTGATTTGGATAATTATTCCAAGTGCTTGTGCTTGATGGTAAATGCATGGCAAGGGCCTGTGACAACAACTTGCCATGGAAAATAAAGGAATGTTTTCTTGGAAGATGATACCAGGAAGATTGCCTTGATTGTGCTTGATTCTTAATTAGATTAATTAAGGAATGATATTTTGCACGAGTGGATCATCTCCAAGGTCACTCCATATTTCAACCCCACAGGGCACTGCTCGATTCATGAGCCAAAGGTCGAGTGGTAAAAAGGCCAACTACGGAAATTGTGTCTTGCTCCTAGATCTCTTGGGGTCAGTGGAGCTCTAGATACCCCTTGCCGAGTCCAGGACGGAGTTGTAGATTGCTATGAGCCCAATGTCTAGGGCATTGGAAGATCCTATTCTAAATACGAGATGGAATTTATGGTTCCATGTGATTTGGATCAGGTACTTCTATTGGACAGAAGGGATACATAATTCTCATGTACGGGCAAGAGACAAAGATTAACTAGAAAATAAGTTAAGGAACTTATTATCAAAAGGATTGTTTGCTCTGTATTTGTGTTTGTGCTATAAATTACACAAATGAACCCTATTTTCTAAAAGGCTTAATTAAGGAAGCTATGTTTAAATGTTGCACATAAATGTGATGGGACCTAATTAGAAAACTAAAGCTATCAAAAGAAGCGGGTGGGCAAAACCCTGATAGAACTGTCCTACAATCGGGTGGTCCCAAAGATCTGGGAGGCTTCTCACAAGGTTTTACCGTCGTTCAACCTCTAGGTAATGTTAAGTTAGAACATGATTCATATCCTTTTAGGGGACCGGAATGGGGGTATGCCCTACAGGCAGAGAGGTTGAGCAGCGCATCCCTCTCATTTCCCATTCTCTTTGAACCAAGTGGGGCGTGGACCTTCGTCGCCTTAGGTTTCTCTGCGTAAACTTAGGATGTCCAAGACCCGATGCTAGAATACTATCAGGAGACCTTGATTACTAGGAACCCGGATTTCAAGTCGATCCTAGTGGGTTCATTGCAGCCACAAACATTCCATTGCAAGGTGGACTTAAGAAACCCTAGGTGATGAACCCCATGTCATTCCATGGGAGTGCAGGAAGCGTCGCTTAGACTCGTCTCTTGATGGACTGCTAAAAACGTGCCTGGACAGTTGATAGGCAGCACGTTATAATTGGTATTAGAGCAAAACTTTGTAAAGATATGTGATTGATTAATGTATGGTTCATAGACATATCTTGAACAGAATAACCTAAATGGTATGGCCTGATTGCCAGGCACCTCCTACATCCACGGATGCTGACATGCAAGAGAAGAAATTCCTTCAAGCAAATTGAGGCACCCAAGTTTGATGGAGAAGGGATAGACATCGCAGCAAAGGCAGCGATATGGATTGAGTCAATGGACAATTATTTCTCTGCTTTAGGAACTGTTGCTACCAATCAAGCAATGATATCCAAACTTAAGTTAGTTGGCAGCTCGGATATGGTGGAAGCAATTGTGCAAAGATTGAGGTGTTTATGAAGCCGTTGTCACTTAGGCTCACTTGAAAGATGTTGTACACAGACAATACCTTCCGCCAACCTACCAGACTTTGAGGATGAATGAATTCTTCAAGCTCAAACAGCTAGAATTAACCTTGGAAGCCTACTAATAATAAAGCATAAAATACCTTAGTCTAGGATATGCTAGGGTTTTGTATAAAAGTTGGAGATGTAACATGTGAAGGACCTTTTTTGCCATTTCAAGAATACAAGATTGAGGGATCCTCCCTCCCACCCATCATAGGGGTGTGTACCTATGTTCACCATAGCAAGAGGTGAGTATCTTGTTGTAGCATTCATCTTTGATTCTCAGCCATTCATCGCAATACATTTTCATGCCTAGCCACCTTGGCTATGGTTTCTTTGGCATATTTGGTGTATTCTCGTATTTTCCAGTTATTTTGTTTGCTGTGAGAATTTCCTCTTTTATATTGGTATCAGAGTATGGACTTTGATCCATGGGAAGTGTCATTTTCTTGGAGAATTTATTCATTGGGATAGGAACCAGTTAATTGGAGCACCAAGATTTGGCAGGGTTTGGTACAGTTCAAACCATGACTAGTCAGAGTTCTCTGCAACAAGTCGGGACTAATTTTGAAGGCTTTTTGAAGAAGATCTTGAGGAAGATGGAGGTTCTTGGCCAAAATAGTAGGACGTGGGCAAATGGAGGTCCATTTTGAAGGCTTTTGGCCCTAATTGAAATCTAAGTGGGGTTACAATTGTTAAACTGAGATTATTTTTTGGAACAGTTTCTCTCTCTTCTTCCTTTCAAGATTCTCTCCAAGAATCCATGGAGTCACTTGCTGAAATCTTCTTCCAAGATCTATTTCCTCCTTAAGGGACATCATAGCCTGATTCTTGGTGCCAAGAGCTCCAGATTAAGTAGCATCTTACTCACTTTTCATGAGTGTGATCAGCCAGGACAGTAGGCTAAATCAACGCATTTTGCGCTGAATTTCCTGCTCTACTTCTCCCTATTCCCAGCAATCAAAGGCATCACCTATGGCTTGAGCAAACAGTAATCATCAATCTCTGAGTTTCTATTCTAGTATACTCAACTAAAGGCCATTCTCTTGAGCGTTCTTGAGCTCTCAAACCCTAGCTATGGCAGATTTCAGGACAACAGTGAATTTCTTGAAATTTCTTCAAAGAACCAAAGGGCTTTTACTGTAACAAGTATTCTAGAGCTTCCTCGACACTCAAGGGACCGACATTGAAGCCTTCTTGGACGTGAAGCTTCAAAATATGGTGGCTATGGAGTCAGAACATGATAGCAAGCTTCAAGAATCCAATTATTGGATTATCTTCTTCAATTTCATGGGGCTTTTGTGCTCTACAACTCCAAGAAGGTTTGATTGAAGCTATTCCATCAAGAATCGGTCTACATTTGGGCATTTCATCAAGATTGAGAGCATTTTCACTCTCTTGAATGCTTGAGTGTATGGTATCTTCATCAATTATTGATTCTATTAAGAATTTGGATTCTTCAAGGCTCAAATCATCTTCTCCTACAAGCATTATGGATATTTCTTCAAGCATTGGATTCTCTTGAATCATTGGAGCTCTCTATTGGAAGTAATGCCTATGTTACATGGAAGCAACCATTATGGCACAAATTTTTGCTTAAATCTAAGGTATACCTTTCAATTTGGATCAATTTGATGATGGATTTTATGGATTATAGACCGATTGTGGTTCATCTACCATTCTTCAACAACAATCAAGAGGTAATTCTTGTTCTCTACTCTTAATTTCCCTATTAATCTGCTTGTTCAAGCCTTCCAATTGCTAAAAGGGAAGAAATTAAGAGTAAATCATTGATGTCATGATCATATAGTACCTTACCTAGGGCTGATTGATGTAGTTTACTAATTTCCAGCTCTATCCATTCATAAATTGATCCCCAAATGATTGCATAGAGTGATTCATTACTCATATTTTGTGCTTAGCTTGTACTTGACTTAGTTGAGCTAACATTGATGCTTAGGACTGAAAAATGCCAATGAAAATGGTAAGTGGGATATTGTAAAATCAGTGAGTCACTGCAAAGGGTATTTCCCTATCCATAGCTCTTTCAATTTTAGCAAATTTTCCCATTTTCCACGTGCATTTCATCAAAGAATCAAAGGCTTTTTCCATCTATGCATAGCATCATTGTTTCTTAGCCTAGAATGTACTTGCTATGTCGATACCCATGAGGTAAAGCGAATTCCAAGCGAGTTGGGAAGACAAAAGAGAGGTGACCCTCCCTTCCCAATTATGACCCTGACGGGGTGCACGACCCGGCATGAGAGGAACTTTGCACACCTCCCGTAGTCTCAGAACCCAAGTACTTTTCAAGATTAGGTGCATGTGCAGGTACATCCATTTGACAGTGATTGGCAAAGACATTTCAATAACATCGAGGAATTATAGGTGTTAGAAGTTCTATTGGCACAAACAAAAACAGGGCATTTCATACTCTCTTTATACCTACAGGGTCACAATATTCACATGTTTATATAGCACGTACCCACTATTTATATGTCATTATTGAGCCCTACACGTGACCCACTACCCTCTCCAAGTACCTACATGGGTTTGCAGGGTTTATTCTTACATAGGCAACTCCTACAGGTCCAAACAGGGCACTTACAGATTGTAGGAAATTCCATGACATTAGTAAATATCTTATTACAAAAAATTCTGTATAGATAGATAATTAAAGCTTGATAGCTTGTTGGGTAGAGGGAATAATAATCTTTGATTTAAGTCAAGAAGTTCAGCGATCTGACATCTGTAGCTCAAGATATTTCAGTTTTAGTGACAATGGGTACAGTTGGACAGCACCTGGACAGCATAACACGGACTCACTATTTGTCAGTATTTCACCTAAGACCTTCATCCCAAGTTGAAATCTCTTCAAATCTAATAAATTCCTACATCATAAGCTTTCTTTGGAGCTATTAAGCATCGGGATTGAAGCAATATCTTGAGAGATACAAGGGATTTTGTGATTGACAGTCCATTATTACTGCAACCATTTCCAATGGCCAAAGGCAAAAGGAAAGACCAAGTGATGGAGACAATTCAAGAAGACATTAGAGAGTATGCCAATGAAAAAAATAACACTAATGAAACCCGAAATCAAGACCAACATGATGATGGTATAAGTGTTGGTAATGCCCATAGTGTGCAACTTGGAAATGAAGAGGACCAAGCATTCCATGAACCTTTTGGAGATCCTACACTTTCAAATTAGTTACATATGATGAGCATTGGAATGCATGATGGATTTGAACAACTTTCTAAGTCAATGGGAAATATGGAAAAGACAACCAATGCAATGAATGAGAGTATTCAACAATTGGTCAAGTTCATGCAATATGGGTTTGAAAATATAGTAGCAAAGACTATGAAAATGGGTTTGATGAGGTATTATCAACCATCAAGGTTCAAAATACAACCTCTTCTCCAAATACACCCACTGCTCATGGTGAAAATACTTCATCCCAGTCATCTGATGTGAAAAGGAAAGGGATTGATCAACAAATCATGTCCACTTTTGAGAGAGGAGAGCCTTCTACATTGAAGAATACCTATGATCAACCATCAAAGTATTATGGCCGTAACCAAGACATGATGCAACTTATGTAGGGGATGAAGACTTAAGAGAAATGGAGAATGACGAGTTCCATGGAAGATTTGAAGAAAGAAAGTCATTTCAAGACATCATTAACAAAGAGAACACAATCTATGGTCAGCCCACTAGTGGACAGCATCATTCATTTGGATCTAATCAACAAAATCAAGGCGGTAATGCTTCTAGGCTAAATTCCTTTGGAAGGGATTCAATGCACAGAGAATCTTGGAGACAACCATCTTTTGGACAGCATTCTAACAATTTTCAACCCACATATAATGAGAGGGAATACAAAGAGAAAATCACCATTTCCAACTTCAAGGGGAATAATGCATCTCCAACGAAGTTAGAAGAATGGGTAAACAAACTAGAGATATACTTCACTCTTTTCCCTTGCCATGATAAAGCTAAGATCTACTTTGTGGCACTCCATCTTGAAGGGTACACTCATACATGGTGGAGATACATGCAAAGAGTTGGTCATACTTTTGCTTCGTGGGAAGATTTTAAAAAGACAATGTTTGAGGTGTTTGTTTCTCCAATGGAAAAGGAAAATGTGAGAAATGCGGGATCTAGAGCATGGCAAAGACGGAAGCTATGGAGGATGAAAGATGAAGATACTACTCATGTTGACATTGACAAAGAAGACAACTGTTACACAAGTGAATTAGGTTTCAAGATTGAGACTTGAACTCATAAACACAATCTTGTGTAGGACTGACAATGACACAGAGACTTGACAGAAAGAGACAAGTACTATTGCATTATCATCATATGAAAGTGATAGTCAAGTACATCATTATATAGGATTGCTTGGTAGCACATTTCATCACTGTGCCTATGGGATCTGTCTCTCTTCCTAGAATGAACTGCATCTTCCTAGCCTAGTTGTTCCATACAAAGGGGCATACATAGGGTGTGATTGGCAGATTCTCAACACCCCTCCTCACTCACAACCTGAAAGTACAAAGTGTGTAGAGGCTTTAGTGAGAGCTGCACCTGCAAAGTGTGGGCATACCACAAACATGGCAAAACACCAGAGGCTGTCGCAGAAAAGGCTAAGTGTGGGTACCATACACATGGTGGACATCCAGAGGCTGTAACAGGGGCCTCACAAAGTGTACAGAGGCTGTAGTACAAGGCTACATGAGGAGTTTACAAAGCTTATGAAAGGAACATTAAGGCAGGTACAATGCTTTTAAAACAGAAAATGAGAGACAAGGACTGATAGGGCCTTGTGGTCTTTTTCAGCATATGCTTTCTCTTTGTCAACATGGAAAATCTTCTTGTCTTTCATCTTTGGTTCTTCAGCTTTGAATGATGTGGTCTTTTGGTCTTCATGGCTGATCTTCTTATTGTCCTTCTTCCTTTGCTCTTTGATTTTATGGTCTTCTTGGTCTGGTTCCCCATGGACTTTGCTTGTAGCTTTAGTCTTCATGTCCATGTCTTTGTCCCCCTCAAGCAAAGACATCTCATTCTTCATGATGGCCAAGGTAACTGGAGTGCCTTCAAAAACTTTAGATGGAATCATTGATTGCACTTTAGTATGAGCAACTCCATGTCTCTCTGCAAGTAGATCACAAAAATCTTCTATGTAGTGTAGATAAGTCATGTTACTTTTCATAAAGTGTATCCACATATAAATCTTCTTGGTTATCATAGATATGACCAAGAATCTGCTTTAAATCTGTGAGTAAGTGGCAACCAAATTGATCTTCAATGTGTCAAAAAACACAAGTGAAGATAGTGTTAAATCAACACTCTTAAGTATCAAGGGATACTAGAGTTGAAGATGGTGATTCTTGATGCCGATCCTTTGCTTGATGAACCCGTTGTTTGAGTCCCCTTCTTGCTAGTAAAATCTTGCTAGGAACTTCAGTAACATAGTGGATCAGAGTGATAGAAATTTGGGTTGAGTGTCAGGAGAGAGAAAATGAAGAATTTTTGAGTTTGAAGGATTTTGGCTATGGTGGATTTTAAGGTTTCTGAGACAGGGGCCTGGTTTTTCTAACATTGCAGGAGCTATGGTAGACCATTTTCAAAAATTTTTACATGCCTAGGAAGCTGATTTCATGAGCCATCAAAACCCCATGATAATCGTCAAGATCGTGGACTGTATGAAGCACGCAGGCAGCTCGAACAGATTCGGCGCAGTTCGGGACAGGTTTCCGCGATTTCTGCAATGCTGGGCTCGATGATGAGCAATGTTGGACTATGATGTATCAAGGAGCTTCATCACGATTAGAGGAATGTTTCTCCAGAAGGAATCGTGGGCTAAGATGGCCTATAGAGTAAGATATAGAAGCTCCAAGTGTTGTATGTCCTGTCTGGCTATGGCAGACACAGAGCAGAGATTGATAGTTTAAGCAATGTTGAGCTATGGAGTGGCCAATGTCAAGCTCTTAAGTGATAGAAGGAAGCCTTGGGAGTCAAGGAACAAATGTCTAGAAGAGAGCAGGTTCAGATATGACCTATGGAGAAAGATCCAGGAGCTTCAAGTTGACAGGGTGCTGCTGGCTATGGCTGCCATGAAAGCTTTAGTGAGGATAGAGGTAAGAAATGGAACCATGAGCTGGACTTGAGCTGACCTAAGGTTAAGAGGGACTGAGAGAGCAGATAAGGGAGTTATGCCATGCCCGATTGGGCTCTGATACCATGTGAAAAATGCGGGATCTAGAGCATGGCAAAGACAGAAGCTATGGAGGATGGAGGATGAAGATACTACTCATGTTGACATTGACAAAGAAGACAACTGTTACACAAGTGAATTAGGTTTCAAGATTGAGACTTGAACTCATAAACACAATCTTGTGTAGGACTGACAATGACATAGAGACTTGACAGAAAGAGACAAGTACTATTGCATTATCATCATATGAAAGTGATAGTCAAGTACATCATTATATAGGATTGCTTGGTAGCACATTTCATCACTGTCCCTATGGGATCTGTCTCTCTTCCTAGAATGAATTGCATCTTCCTAGCCTAGTTGTTCCATACAAAGGGGCATACATAGGGTGTGATTGGCAGATTCTCAACAGAAAAGTTGCAACGAAGATGGTATGATCTTCAACAAAGAGGCATGTCCATGCATGACTACTCCAATATATTCCTCAACCTCTCTATGTACATTGATGGAATTGATGATATGGAAAAATTAAACAAATATATCTTTGGTTTAGATCCGGCCCTTTCTTCGAAAGTAGGTGCAATGCAGCCCTAGAGCATTCATGATGCTACTCAATAGGCTAAAAGGTATGGACTGAAATATAGGAAAGATTCAATGGGTTTTTAGCCTAAAGGTGCAGGGTATTCTTCATCAAATCAATCCTCTAAGTTTGGAGCTTAGTTCAGCCAGTCAAAGGACACTTTTAGGCAAGAAAACAGGGGGTATAATAGTCCCAACAGTTATAATAGCAAAGTATCAATCTTTCCTACTGTTTATACCTCAAAACATGGTGGAAATTATGCACAAAAACAAGGGCAAATTTTCAAAAATATAACTCAAGCACAACAAAATTTTACAAGGGATGAAAATACACAAAAGGGAACTCGCAACAACACTTACAGCAAGGTCTTTTCTAATGATCAAATTCGGGATATGAGGGCCGAAGATTTATGCTTTAAGTGTGGAGAGAAGTGGACACAAGACCATGGGCTGAAATGTAAATCTAAAAATAGCAAGCTCAATTTTGTCATCATTGATGAACCGGATGAAGATGAAGGATAAGAGAATCAAGAGACAAATGTGTTTCAAGTGGATGCAAACCCTATGGTTGAAGGCATGCATGATGAGGATGATGGAACCAATGATGAGTTTTATGACATTGTGGACAGCTTTCCTTTTGATCCGAGTGGTTCTTTATGTGCCATTTCTCATGATGCATGGACCGGTTGTAAGGGAGAAAATACCCTTCGACTTGAAGGGTTGATCAATGGCAATGTGGTTCATCTCTTGATAGACACGGGTAGCACCCATAGCTTCATAAATACCAAATCTTTACATGGGCTGAAATTGTTACCTCAACAAATGCAAGTGCCGTTGAAGATCCAAGTTGCAAATGGAGCTTATGAGTCAAGCAATGAAGTGTGCCTACAAACTCCTATTACTCTATCTCCTTCATGTACCATATAAGTGGACTTGATTACTTTGAAAATGGGACATGTTGATATTGTCATTGGCTGCGATTGGTTAAAGTCCATTGGAAATTTTTCATTGGACTTGGAGAACATGCAAATGGAGTTCAAATGGAATGGAAAACATATAGAATTGAAGGGCATTGATCAAAAACAGTTGAAACTCATATCCATGAAGAAGTTAAGAAAAGAAATCAATGCACGATCATGTATCTTTGCTCTTTTGCTTGTGAAAGTAGATGAAGAGCAGCCACCAAATCAGCCATCTTCTTCTTCAAAGAAAAAGGATCCAAGGTTGGAAGAGCTATTGGAGGAGTACAAAGATTTATTTCAGCCACCATCATATTTGCCTCCAAAGCAAGAGATTGACCATCCTATCGCTTATCAAAGTTGGAAAGGGAAGAGGTGGAGCGACAAGTTAAAGAGTTGTTGCAAATGGGTCTAATTCAGCCAAGTCAATCTCCGTTTGCCTCTCCCATTCTCTTGGTAAAGAAGAAGGATGGATCTTTCCGCATGTGTATTGATTATAGAGAGTTGAACGAGTCCACGGTGAAGAATAGATACCCGATTCCATGTATTGACGATCTATTGGATGAACTTAGGGATGCAAAGGTCTTCACCAAGATTGATCTTTGTTCGGGCTATCACCAAATTCGAATGAAGGAAGGAGATGAGTATACAACAGCCTTTAGGTTTGAAAGAGGGTTATACCACTTCTTGGTCATGCCATTTGGGCTCTCAAATGCCCCCGCCACTTTTCAAGCTCTCATAAACAAAATATTGCAGCCTCTCTTATACAAATTAGTCCTTGTATTTTTTTATGATATTCTCATTTATAGCAAGTCCAAGGAGGAGCATTTGATGCATGTATGAGAGGTCTTTGACATATTAAGAAGACACGCACTCTTTGCCAAAATGTCAAAGTGCTCTTTCATGGAAGAAGTGGAATATCTAGGTCACATTGTGGGAGAAAAAGGGATAAGAGTGGATCCTAACAAAGTGAAGTGTGTCAAAGAATGGCCTACACCGACTTCTTCTACATCTTTGCGGGGATTCATTGGATTATCATCATTTTATAGAAGATTCATCAAAAATTATGCTCATGTGGTGGCTCCTTTAACCAATTGGCTGAAGAAAGAGTCTTTCTTTTGGGACTCCATAGCCGACAAGAGTTTCAACGAATTGAAATCTCTCTTAATTTCAGCACATATTCTTGTTTGCCCAGATTTCTCTAAGGAATTCACTATATGCGCGGATGCTAGTGGAAGAGAAGTTAGGATTCTTCTTTATCAAGGCCATGGAGTTATAGCATATGAGAGTCGCAAGCTTGATGATAAGGAGCATCAACTACATGTCTATGAACAAGAGATGTTAGCAATTTTGCATGCTATTAAAAAGTGGCATCATTATATATATGGCAGCCATTTCAAGGTTGAAAGTGACCACCGTGTGTTGAAATATTTCCTTTCCCAACAAAATTTGTCTCCTAAACAACAGAGGTGGCTAGCTACTCTTCAAAGCTATGATTTTGAAATATCATATATGGCTAGAAAAGACAACATTGTAGCAGATGCTTTATCAAGAATGTGGGCATGCTCCATCTCTACAATTTCAATTGTGCATAAGGATTGGATCAATGATATTCAAGAAGATTATTTGCTTGATGAGCAAGCATAAAAAATGATGAAGGAATTTTAGCAAGGAAAAGGAGAAGAGTATTCCAATTTCAAATGGCATAACGGTCTTCTATGGTATCATGGTAGGGTCTACTTAACACCACAATCTTCTTTCAAAGATCGCATTTTGCATGAGATGCACTCTTTTCTTTTAGCGGGACACCATGGCTATTCAAAACCTTTGATAATATCCATAAGAACTTCTGTTGGAAGGGTATTTGGAGGGATGTTAAGGATTTTGTTATGCAATGTCTTCCATGCCAACAAAACAATGACTCTTCTCTTCTACCCGACGGCTTACTTCAGCCACTTCCTATTCCTCATGGTAAGTGAACTGATATTACCATGGATTTTATTGTGATTACCTACAACAAAGATTGAGTGGAATAGCATTTATGTGGTGGTAGACCGGTTGACTAAATCAGTCCATTTCATCCCTACCAAAGCTCAATTTACATCAAAGCAAGTGGCTGAACAATTTATGGAATCTATCTTCAAGCTTCATGGAATGCCAATGAAGATTGTGTCCGATCAAGACACTAAATTTATGGGCAGCTTTTGAAGGAGTTTATTCTCTTCAATGGGGACTCTATTGACTCCTAGTACAGTATACCATCCGCAAACCGATGGGCAAAGAGAAAGAGTTAACAAATGGTTAGAGGTATACTTGCGGCACTTTTGCCATGGCTTCACCTTGCAGAGTTTTGCTATAACAATACTTATCATATGAGCATTGGAATGCCTTCTTTTGAAGCTCTATATGGTTACAAAGTGTAAGTACCCTCCGCCTTATTCCATGACAATGTGAATCCACAAGCTTGTGAGGAGTTAGAAAAGATGGAGGCTCTTATGAAGCAATGCAAGGACAACATTTGGAAAGATCAAGAGACCATGAAAGCCTATGCGGATGAGGAAAGAAGACATGTGGAGTTTGACGAAGATGATTGGGTATTCTTGAAGGTTCCCAAGTCACGATATGCTTCTCTCAAAGGAGGGCACAATAAACTTGCTCATAGATTTTATGGTCCTTACCACATTGTCAAACGAATTGGGGATCTTTCTTATCAGCTCGATTTACCTTCAAGCACAAGAATTCATAATGTTTTTCATGTGTCTCAGCTTAAAAAGTATGTTGGTCCTCAAATCCAAGTTCTTGAAGAACTCCCTCCCTTGGATGATGATGGTTTGATCATCTATGAGCCTGAAAAGATTATTGGTAAGAGGGAGAAGGTTCTAAGGAACCGAATTCTTGTGGAATACCTTATCAAATGGAAAGGTTTGCCTATCGAAGAATCTTCTTGGCAACAAGCATCATACTTGGAGCAATTTCCATGGCTTTTACAAGAGGACAGCTCATGAATAGAATAGTAAACAACTTGCTGTAATAATTTCCTGTCAGAAAGTTAATTGCCTTATCTTCATCAAAAATTGATTTTGAAGGCAGGATACTATATGTTTTCCTCTACATTTCTATAGATAGCACATGAAAATCGGACATTTCTATCTCAAGATATGGCCAATTTTGTATACAGCCTGTTTTGGACAGCTTACAGCAGTGTGTTCCATTTACATGGTCATTTCTTCATCAACTTCTTAATTCTTCATCAACATAAGAGTTCTACTTATAATTTGTTCCCAATTCAGCTTTGAGGACAAAGCTCTTCTAGGCCAGGATGGCTTGTAATAAGGCATAAAACACCTTAGTCTAGGATATGCTAGGGTTTGGTATAAAAGGTGGAGATGTAACTTGTGAAGAATCTTTTTTGCCATTTCAAGAATACAAGATTGAGGGATCCTTCCTCCCACCTATCATAGGGGTGTGTACCTATGTCCACCATAGCAAGAGGTGACTCTCTTGTTGCAGCATTCATTTTTGATTCTCAGCCATTCATGGCAATACATTTTCATACCTAGCCACCTTGGCTATGGTTTCTTTGGCATATTTGGTGTATTCTTGTATTTCCAGTTACTTTGTTAGTTGTGAGAATTGCCTCTTTTACACTACTACTCAAAGTTTGTAACCCTACTAAAATACGCGCCACCTATGGATATTGCACAGCAAGTATCCAAGTTTTGCCATGGCCTAAACACTCCTCTGAATTACCGTCTTGAAGCAATGCATCCAACAGACTTGCAAGATGCATTACTTCAAGCAAAGCCAATCGTCCAAGGACTTAATTTGGACAATTGTGACAAAGATGATTCCCAAGGTCACGACAAGAAATGCCACACATGCGGAGCGATAGGGCACATCTGTAGGAGATGTCCCTACCGTCAATGCTTCCATTGCAATGACCTAGGGCACATCCAAGTAGACTACCCTATGACTTAAGTCCAGAAGACATTGAGCCTCCAAGGTGTTAGATATGATCAATGCCCCACCCTCATTAGGTGCCACCAATGATCCATCGTGCTCAAAGTTGTAAGGCCCCCATTATGAGGAGAAGCCAAATGTGAGCCCGGACATTGGTTGAGTCGTGACTTGTATATCAAATGAGGTCTATGTGACCGGATGGCAAAAAGGTGACCATTGTGGGTCTAATCTTTGGGTTAGACAGAGTGGTTAAGCTGGTAGCAACTCGAGGCGCATTGCATCGAGTTGTGAGGTTGCGCCGGCCCGATGGCAAAGGGAATATTCCCTGGAATATTCCTTGGCCGACTAGTGGAGGCTTATATGGTAGGTCGGTCAAGCCGACCTAACGGCCTTCGCGGGCTATAAAAGCTAAACCCCTTCACAGCCATCCATTATTCATCTTTCACCCAGTCAGAGTTTTTGTTCCAACTAGCCTTAAGCTCTTCACCTATCTTCTGTCTAGATCGTCATCTAAGATTCACACAGTGGAAGTGCACGAGTGGACAGAGCCATCTTTGTATCAGTTGTTTGGAGCTAAAGAATTTACTGATTCTCGTCTTATCTGTTGTATACTCTCTATCTCTTTCTCAGATTATGCTCTCTGCGCTGTGTAATTTTTTTACATGGTATCAGAGCCTAGGGGGCTCTAGAGATCGGAGAGTGTGCAAGAGGCAAAGGCTTCAACAGCAAAGAGAAACTATGTCGACTTCCGGAAGCAGTTCTGGCGCATTAGGAAGCAGTGCAAGAGGTGGTGCTACTGTACCAGCTATTCAAACACTGAGGATTCGTCCACCAACCTTCAAGGAAGGAAAGTTAGATGGTACAAACTACACCTTGTGGAAGTTCAAAATTACAACTATCCTTGATTCTTATGAGCTTCTAGAGACTGTACTAGGGACTAACGCAGAACCACAGCCTACCCCCGACCCATCAAATTCTAGTATGATGATTCTTCCGAATGCAGATCTTCTACGAGCTTGGAAACGAAGGAATGCAAATGCATTGTGTGCCTTAGTTACAAGCTGTTCTGACAGTGTTGTGACTTTGATTCACCATACAACCAAAGCATCAAAGGCTTGGAATGTACTAAGGAGTCAGTATGAAACACGAAATCAAACAAGGATTTAAAACTTGGAGAATCAACTAGCAGTGGAGAAGTTTGCTGAAGGAGAGACGGTTGAAGCATTCATCACTCGGATTAAGAATCTGCGCGACCAGATGGCTAGCGCTGGGATACAAAAGACTAGCAAAGAGCTAGCTCGGAGGTGTCTTCGGATTTGTCCACAAAAGTTTGATGGACTAGTAACTGCCCTTAATACTCATGTGAGACCTCAAGCTTCGACTTTTGAGGAGTTTTGTGCATTATTGATGGAGGAGGAGTTGAGGCTGAAAGCCCGAGAAGGAAGTAACAATGGAGATTCTACATTCTCTGCTGCCAATACAAAAGGCAAAGGTGGTTCCTCCACCAAAAATGATGGTGACAAAAAGAAGAAGGGCGGCAAGAAGAAGTTTCAAGGAGAGTGCTTCTACTGCAAGAAGAAAGGACATGCAATTGCAGATTGTCGTGTCAAGAAGGCAGATGAAAAGAATGGTACCCTTAAAAGTAAAGGGAAAGAGACAGCCAATACGGCTGAAGCAAAGTTGGAATTATTCATGGTGACCATTGAGGAAGTGTGCTCCTCAACGCAAGAAGAATCTACCATTGACTCATGGGTGTTGGATAGTGGGGCCTCCCGTCACATGACCAACAAGAAAGGTCTATACAGTTCTATGCAGCCTCTACAAGAATCCATCATTGTGACGGTTGGAAATGATGCTAAATGCCCTAATGCAAGCACAGGTACTATTTATTTTGTTGTTGCAAATGGTGAAGTCAAAAAGCTTTCAAATGTGTTGTATGTTCCCGAAATCAGGAGAAATCTGTTATCAGTTGTGCTGCCATAACTGATCTTGGTCATGAAGTGAGGCTCAAGAAGACAGGTGCAAAAAATCTTGATAGTGCTGGCACAATTTTTGGCAAAGGAGAAAGAAGGAACAACCTGTATGAGCTAAGTGCTCTTACAGCCACCGCTGGAGTGGGCACAAGTAAGCTTTGGCATGAAAGTTTTGGACACATTGGATTTGCAGTGTTGAAGGAGATGTAAAAGCAAGGTATGGTTGCTCACCTACCTACAATAACTGAATTGAAGGAACCATGAGAAGCTTGTGTGATGGGCAAGCAACAGAGAAAGGCATTTCCACAAGAAAGCAAGAATAGAGCACAGGCTCCTCTAGAGTTGGTGCATGCTGACTTGTGTGGTAAGATGCCTACACAGGCCTTGGGGGGATCTTCTTATTTTATGTTGATTGTCGATGACTATAGTAGGAAGATGTGGGTGTACTTCCTTCGTGATAAGGCTCAAGCTTTGGTAAGTTTAAAGAATGGCTAAAACTTGTTGAGAATGAAACAGGGAAAAGTGTGAAGAAATTTAGAACAGATGGGGAGTTCAACTCAAAGGAGTTTGAAGACTTTTGCAAGAGCAAAGGGATCAAGCATCAATTGACGACGCCTCACACACCTTAGCAGAATGGTGTTGTGGAACGTATAAATCGCACCATTGTGGAGATGGCAAGATGCATGCTAAAGGGCAAGGGATTCCCTAACCATTTTTGGGCTGAAGTTGTTAATATTGCAATCTACATTCTAAATCGGAGCTACGCAAAGGCTCTCAAGGGAAAAACGCCTCATGAGGTTTATACTGGTAAGAAACCATCTGTCTCACATTTCAAAATTTTTGGATGTGAATGTTATGCACATGTTCCAGATGAGAAGAGAAACGAGTTAAAACCAAAAAGCAGAAAATGTATCTTCTTGGGTTATGGTGATGAGCAGAAGGCTTACAAATTATATGACCAAGAGGCAAAGAAGATCATCGCGAGCCGTGATGTGGTGTTCAATGAGGAGCCGCATACAGTGGAGGAGGAGAAGGCAAGTTCTTCCACTTTATCATCAAGCGAAGAAGTAATCCACTATGAACCTGTCCCGAGAGCTGTCCCTATCCTTAAGGAGGAGGAAGCATCATCTTCAGATGATGAGGAAAAAGTTCACCAACCTGAGATCACCCCACCAAAAAAGCCATTGCCGCGTTGGGTGAAGCAGCTCTATGACCACAATAATCCTATGCCTACATCTGTTGAGGAGAAGGTAGATGGACCAAGGAGGTCTCAGAGAATAGAGGAGCAAAGGAGGGCTTCTGCTCACATAGTCAATATGGCCTTGATGATCAAGATTATGAGAGAAGTAAAGGAGCCAACTGACTTAGAAGAAGCACTTGCAGATCCATCATGGAAGGCTGTTATGCAAGTGGAGTATGACAGCATAATGAAGAATGACACTTGGGAGCTAGTGGATCGACCAGCAAAGCCATTCTGAGAACAAAGTGTGTAAGCTGAAGAAGGCATTGTATGGGCTGAAAGAGGCCCCCAAAGCATGGTACCAGCAGATAGATAAGTTCTTTTTGAACCTAAACTTCAAAAGATGTGCCTCAGATGCTAACTTGTATGTTTACAAGGATGGTAAAAAGTCTGTAGTGATTGTCCTATATGTGGACGACCTTCTTATTACATGTGACTATAAAGATATGATCAACCAAACTTGAAAGGCTTTGAGTTCTGAGTTTGAAATGGAAGACTTGGGCTTGCTGCACTATTTTTTGGGGTATTGAAGTCTAGCAAGAGCCAGGAAAGATCTTCATCTCTCAGAAGAAGTATGCATGGGAGATCTTAAAGGTATTTGGCATGACCAAGTGCAAGGAGATAGCTACACCTATGGAGGTGAATGCAAGGTTATTCGTCAAGGATACATCAGCACTAGCAGACATTGGGAGGTATAGGAGGTTGTTTGATCTACTTATGTAACACCAGACCAAATATCAGTTTTATTGTTGGTGTTTTGAGCAGGTTCTCAAACAAACCTCATGAGAGTCATTGGAAGGCTGGGATGCGGGTGCTCAGATACTTGAAGGAAACTCTTGACTATGGTATCACATACAGTTTTGGAACTTCTCTTGTGGGGAACTGTGACTCAGATTGGGCAGGAGACAATGATTCCAGGAAGTCGGTTTCTAGTTATTGTTTCTCTTTGGGTTTAGGAATTTTCTCTTGGATATTGTCTTCTACCAAAGTAGAGTACAAGGCAGCTTGTTTTGCTACATGTGAAGCAGTATGGTTGAGAAGGATTCTATGGCATTTGGGAGTGCAAGATGAAGAACCAATTGTGCTGAGATGTGACAATCAGAGTTGCATCGCCATTGCCAAAAATCAAGTGTTTCATGCATGCACCAAACATATAGAGATCCAATCACTATGTGCGTGATTTGATGGAGGATGGGATAGTGGAACTGGTCGACTATCCAACAGAGGAGAATGGAGCATATGTCTTCACCAAAGCACTTACGAAGGATCCGCTTCAAGTTCATCTTCAAAGACTCGGCATTGGGCCGAGGAGATAGTTCACCTATGGGTGGACATTGAGGGGGGGTGTTAGATATGATCAGTGCCCCACCCTCATTAGGTGCCACCAATGATCCATGGTGCTCAAAGTTGTAAGGCCCCCATTATGAGGAGAAGCCAAATGTGAGCCCAAAGATTGTTTGAGTCCTAACTTGTATATCAAATGAGGTCTATGTGATCGGATAGCAAAAAGGTGACCATTGTGGGTCTAATCTTTGGATTAGATGGAGTGGTTAAGCTGGTAGCAACTCGAGGCGCATTGCATCGAGTTGCGGGGTAAGGGAGTTAAAAGGGGCCCCTATTTTGGGGTCCGAGGGCCGCGGAAGTGGCCCCTGGCTAGGGGGTCCCAGGGGGGCCAACAGCCCCCTTGGCAGGGGTCCAGGGGCAGCGCCCTCGGCCCGATGGTAAAGGGAATATTCCCTGACCGACTAGAGGAGGCTTATATGGTAGGTCGGTCAGGCCGACCTAACAGCCTTCGTGGGCTATAAAAGCTAAACCCCTTCACAGCCATCCATTATTTATCTTTCACCCAGTCAAAGTTGTTGTTCCAGCTAGCCTTAAGCACTTCACCTATCTTCTGTCTAGATCTCCATCTAAGCTTCACACAGTGGAAGTGCACGGGTGGACAGAGCCATCTTTGTATCAGTTGTTTGGAGCTAAAGAATTTATTGATTCTCCTCTTATCTGTTGTATACTCTCTATCTCTTTCTTAGATTCTGCTCGCTGCACCATGTAATTTTTTTACACAAGGAAACAAAGCTACACAAGTGCAATCTATGGATATATGGAGGAGTCTGATGAAGACAAAAACCTAGAGCCTACTACACCTTACCAGGATGATTAGAAATCCTAGAAATTTTTTCATGTAATACAAATTATATTGGGAATAAAAATTACTCTTGTAACTATAGTTAACCTGAGTAATATGAGTTGCACTACTTGAGCCATTAAGAGTAGCGCAGCGGACGCATGGTGGGTCCTGCCCCATAGGCCTTAAAGACCCATTAACGCTTATCTTCCCCAATCCTTTCGAGATGAGGACATCCCGAGTTCTCTAAGGGGGAGAGGATGTAGCATTCCGTTGCGGGGCATAGAAACCCCCCCTTTGTCATTTAAGTAAAAATGAAATTTTTTTCCTTTCCCCGCTGCCATCGCGGACAGACGGCGAGGGGGAAGGAAGAGAATGGCATGGCAGAGAGAGATGGTCAATGACGGGAGGAAGAAGGCAAAGATGACACCGGTGATGACAAAGGAAGAAACAGTTGACGACATCGACAAAGAAGATGACATGGAGTGGGAGTGAAAGATGCTGATGAATAGGAGGAAGACTACGACGATGATGCCACCCCCCCCCCCCCTTTGGGTATGATGGACAATCTCAAGGTAGCTAGGAGGCCCAAAACTCCTGCCATCACGCACTGCCACCACCACTCCACCTCTTCCACACGTCCCCCCCCCCCCCAATAATAGAACCCCCAAACATTATATAAACCCCCCAATGGCAATAAGAGGGCCAAGACATTGCAGGAAAGAGAGAGAGAAAGAGGGAGGGAGAGAGAGAGAGAGAGAGAGAGAGAGAGAGAGAGAGAGAGAGAGAGAGAGAGAGAGAGAGAGAGAAGAAGAAGAAGAAGAAGAAGAGGAGGTGGAGAGAGAGACAGACATACAGACAAAGAAGAAGAAGAGAAGAGGAGGAGGAGGAGGAGGGAGAGAGAGAGAGAGAGAGAGAGAGAGAGAGAGAGAGAGAGAGAGAGAGAGAGAGAGAGCAAAAGAAGAGAAGAAGAAGAGGAGGAGGAGGAGGGAGAGAGAAAGAGAGAGAAAGAGAGAGGGAGAGAGAGAGAAGAAGAAAAGAAGAATAAGAAAAAGAGGGAGAGAGAGAGGGGGAGAAAGAGAGAGAGAGAGAGAGAGAGAGAGAGGGAATGTTTTGGGAGATTCCTCCTTAGAGGGTGACCACACACTCTGTCCCTTCCCCGCAACTTATTCCCTTTTTCCGCAAGTTAAACCCCCTTCGTGATAGAGGACAACCCCGGCACGCTTCCTCGCTGACGAGAGAGAGCGAGAGAGAGAGAGAGAGATTTATAAGCTGAAAGTATGGCCCCCAAACGGAGGGAGACACGCACCAACCATTATCTTGCATCCAACAACGGAGCCACTAGCCATGGTGTTTCTGTGAATACGAATACAATGTTGGGTATGGATAATTCATATTCGAATACCCACGTATTAATTGCCATCCCCGTTATTCATTAGGACATAGGTTATATCACCTTAGCATGTTCATTCTAAATAAGTAACCGAAATTATTTTTCAATAGTTAATGAGCTCGTAGGGGATTTTAGGAAATTTTTTCTGTAACTGCGTAGATTTATTCATATGACATATTGAGTTTCACACAAACCCTTGTATCCGAATACAATCATTGCATCCCAGTGCTACGCGACAAAAATCATTGCATCCCAATGCTACGCAACAAATATCATACGTAGCATAAAGAGCATATAAGGCTACTTAAGGGTTATACACATAGACGGTGCATGCATAGAAAAGATTATATGAAACGTACATTAATGGTACACAAATTAATCTTGCATTGAAGTCTTGCTAATATCACGAACTATTAGTTTATTGGGATCTCAAAGTTGTGCATAGCTAGTACAAACAACAATCATTGGGATTAAAACTACGATGCATTGAGATCCACCAATAGTGACTATGTTTATCAATCCTATTCAGGGTTGGGCTAGATGCAACAACAACTCTAGGGAAAGCGAAGAGCTCAAGGGTTAGGAAACCCTAAGTCAAAGGAAAGACCGATGCTTTTGTACTTGTTGGGAAAAAGGCAGGGTTATCGATCAATGTAAGTGATTAATAGAACTTATCTCTTGTACAATGTTTGAAACCCTAGCATATGCCTTAGTTGAAAGAAGGGTGTGTTAAGTAAACTTTACATGGAACCGCTCTTGATCCCAAGAGGAAGAGTGACTAAGCGATGGAAGGTTATCGCAACTATTCTTGCAATGTTGGAAAAGGATCACTATTTTGTTGATCGATCTAACATCGTCTTAAATGCTTTTTGCATTAAACTAATTGTTGGGATGTGATTTGGATGATTATTCCAAGTGATTGTGCTTGATGGTAAATACTTGGCAGGGGCCTATGACGACAAGTTGCCATGGGAAATAAAGGAATGTTTTCTTAGAAGATGATACCAGGTTGATTTCCTTGATTGTGCTTGATTCTTAATTAGATTAATTAAGGAAGGATATTTTGCATGGGTAGATCATCTCCAAGGTCACGTTGTATTTCAACCCAAGAGGGCATTGCTCGATTCACGGGACGAAGGTCGAGTGGTGAAAAGGTCAACCACGAAAATTGTGTCTCACTCCTAGATTGCTTGGGGTCAGTGGAGCTCTGGACACCCCTTTGCCGAGTCCAGGACGGAGTTGTAGACTGCCATGAGCCCAACGTCTGATGTGTTGGAAGATCCTATTCTAGATATGGGATGGAAATTATGGTGTCATGTGATTTGGACAGGGTACTTCTGTTGGACAAAAGGGATACATAATTCTCTTGTATGGGCAAGAAACAAAGATTAACTAGAAAATAAGTTAAGAAACTTATTGTCAAAAGGATTGTTTTCTCTCTATTCATGTTTGTATTGTAAATTATGCAAATGAACCCTATTGCCTAAAAGGCTTAATTAAGGAAGCTATTTTTAAATGTTGCACATAAATTTGATAGGACCAATTAGGAAACTAAAGCTATCAAGGGAAGCGAGTGGGCAGAACCTTGATGAAACTGTCCTATGGACGGGTGGTCCCAAAGATTTAGAAGGCTTCTCACAAGGTTTTACCATCGTTCGACCTCTAGATAATGTTAAGTGAGAACCTGATTCATGCCATTTTAGGGAACTGGAATGGGGCTATGCCCTACGGGCAGAGAGATTGAGTAGCACATCCCTCTTGTTTCCCATTCTCTTTGAACCAAGTGTAGCATGAATCTACTTCAACTTGGGTATCTCTGCATAAAGTAGGATGTCCAGTATCCAATGCTAGAATGCTATGTCAGGAGACCCTGATTACTAGGAACCCAGATTTCAGGTCGATCCTAATGGGTTTGGCCGCAAACATTCTATTGCGAGGCGGAATCGAGAAACCCTATGCAAAAAACCTCATGTCATTCCATGGGAATGCCGGGTGGCATCGTTGGAGCCCCAAGAGGAATGCCAAGGAAAATGGGATTCTACTACAAGAAAATCTATCTTGTAATATCAACAAGCTTTTATTTCATTCTTTTGATGATCAAAATAAAGAAAACAGCAAATCTTCACGCAGCATCATAGTAGATATCTCGCACGGATTTGATAGAATCAACCATAATCTTCGATATCTTCACAGAAAGAATACACCATTTTTGAATGGAAATCAATCACATAGTATTCATCTTCAATGTCTTCATAGTTCTCTTTCTCAATTTCTCATATACAGATATATTGTTTTGATAGAATTGGCTCTCTCTCTCTCTCTCTCTCTCTCTCTCTCTCTCTCTCTCTCTCTCTCTCTCTCTCTCTCTCTCTCTCTCTCTCTCTCTCTCTCTCTCTCTCTCTCTCTCTCTCTCTCTCTCTCTCTCTCTCTCAATAGTACATTATCTCCTCACGAAAATACTCAATAATGACTCTCAATAATCCTTCTTAGGTCGTGGATGCACCTCTCAAGAGGTATGTCTAATGCGAAGAGGCACCAAAGCCACTACAATGTCTCTTCATAGCTCACTATTGTCTCTGTCACTTCAGACTTCAGCAGTTGCCTCTTCCATTTGTTTTAGCTCTTTTAAACTTAGATTCATCCTTTCCAAAAGTTAGAAAAATTTTCCAAAGTTACACATATATTCTACAGAACACTTACAGAAGATCTACAGAACAGAACAGAATAGGAACAGAGTAGAGACAGAGCACAAACAGAGGCTCTACAAAAGGTTTACAAAGGGTTACAGAAGGTCATGAGAGAACATCAAATCCTCATGAATCATACTAAAACCATTCCAAACTATCAAAAACTATTCAATAAGCTTTCAAAAGATTTCAACCTTCATCAATCATCAATCCATGCTTCATACAGAAGAAAATCAGAACAAAACAGAAGCTATACAAAAGGTATCAGAACCAATCAGAACCTATCAGAACATCACAAAGCTTCATATTTTCACTAAAAATCATCATGAACTTCCAAAAAATAATCAATATCATCCAAAACACTCTCAAACACTTCCATTAACAACCATACATCACTCTAAATCCATCAAAAATCAATCATTCTGACCTCAAAAATAACAAAAAACAGTCAAAAATTCAGTCTTTTTCCACTCTCAACATATCCCCACACTTAGAAAGGAACCGTCCTTGTGACCTAAGGAAAAGAAGAATATAAGTTCACTAAAGAGCTCAATTTTGATCTTCTTCAATATTTTCAACAATCACTCCACCACGACCCCAACTTATCACTTGTATGTCTAGAAAAGAGTACTACTAAAGAAAAACTTTGTTATTCATTAACACGTCTGATAAACAATAAAAAGTCATAACAAATTTGTAAAGGATATAAGAGGTTCTTCAGCTTTCCATCGTAGGCTTGCCATCCACCATCACCATCAATAGTTGAAAAGAGAGTTCTTGAACAAATTATTCAACCAGCACGAACTTATCACATACAAATTAATACAACACACACACAAATACAACCATCTGAATGGCACCCCCAAAAAATATCTCATTAAGAAGCACAGAAGATACATCCAAGGGTATCAATGCAGATGATCCCTCTTGAAGGCTTGATGATTTCGAAAGCGATCCAAGGATAAAGACTTGTCTACAAAGGATTTTGGAGGATTCTAAAAGAACTGAAGGCAGCACATCCGTTCTAGCAAAACAAGGTATCTGCTACATAGACAAAGGGTATGAAAATATAGGACATCCAACTGTTGGGAATCAATGTTCACATTGACATTCATACAAAGCTTTGGAATGGCCTTTTGATCGTTATGGGAATGCCTATGCATATATGCTAAGTACCAAGTAAAATGGGCTGTCAATCTCACTGAAGGATCTAGAGATTGTGAATATTGTTGAGAAAAATGGAGGTAATTTTGGTATGCTTGACTAGCAGTTGTCCAGTCCCCTGGAATTAATGGCCAATTAATCTGTGGTCCCGTAAGAGAATTAGTTGAGCTTCATTCTCTTCTTCTCAGAATCTACTGATCAAATCCTTCGTACCACTAACCAACTGAGGGGGTTGAGAAATAGAAGTGGCAGGAAAAGGAAGAGGAATAAGTAAAAGAGGATGAAGAGATGGGTAGGCAAAATCATAAAATGAGGAATAAGCTAAAGAAGGAGTGGCTGAAAATTTAAGCGAATCAAGTAGGAAAGGTGTCAATTGATAAGCTAGAAAAAGTAGAAAATATATCCATGGTAGAGAAGGGGAAAAGACTCGATCTTCAATAAAAGAATAGTAGGTAAAGATTGGAATTTGAGAAAAACCCTAAGGTTGGAAAAGGAGAGGCAAGATAGCTGCTGAGTTGGATTTATAAAGGGAAAAATAAGCATCATAGCGATGGGCCATTTGTTGATAGTACAATAAGCTAGGAACAAAGGGACCTAAAACAGATCATCGATGGTAGGCATCAAAGAATGATGAATCAAATGGATGGTTCTTGGAAAGATAAGCTAGGAGATCCACCCTCAGTTGGTTAGTGCTCTGCACATAAGTAGAAGTTGTATTCTGACGTTGGTTCAGGACTACAGAATCAATCATTGAATGCCATGCAGTGTCAAGGCAAGTAGCCACTTTAGAAGAATAACATTGGAACATATCATTTATCCTCAACTCCAAATAGTTGACATATAAGGCAGCTTGTAAGACCACATCCCCTACATACCAAGCCAGATCTACATCATCTAAAATTAACAAATCACCTCGTAGATATATATAAGACAGCAATATGGTATCTGTCGTTACGGAATCTTCAAAGACCATCTGTCCTGTTCACGAGCGCACGTGCTGTGGTGGTATTTAGGATTCATTTTAAGAAAAATACCTAGAAGTGGGTATGTGTATATGCAATGAAATGGAAAGCGCATGTCTCAATCCCCAAAGTATGCAAATCAGCAGTCTTCCAAAAAGGAAACCACGAACTCAAAATGATGTGACACACATCATGGCAAGGTTAGTGGAGGTATAGTTGTTTAGTGTGTGTGATTTGTTTTATTTGTGTTTTTATAGAGTGTTGTTAGTTTGGTTTTTCTTTTTAATGTATTTTAAAGGGAATATCCGATGTTTGTTTGTTTGTATGTTTTTTTGTTCTTTTTTAAATTATTACGGGATAAATAGAACACATGAATATGCTGTGAAGTGTAATGGTGGGATTTTAGTAATCCAACAAGTGTCAACAACGTGTTGGAATTTATCCATGATTTTTCAGCTTAGTTTTGGAATTTAAAATGAATTTTCATGAGGTGAGATATTAAAATTAGGGTTTTGTCTTCAAATAATACTTTGGCCATTTATGGAAGCATTTTCACTTGGAAAATTCTTGGCAAAAGGGGCAAGGGGGTTTGTGGAATTTTTTGAAATTATTTCTGAATTTTTATTAATTTTTAGTGAATTTTGCTCATTTTGTATGTATTTTTGAAAGAATTTTGATTTTTTGAATTTTTTGCAATTTATTTCTAAGAATTTCAATTTGAAAAATGTTTGAATGGGTTGCAAAAATATTAAGATTTTTAAGGTTTTTTTTTTTGAATTTTAATGGATTTTTAAATTGTTGAACGTGTTTTTAGAGGTTTCGGGTTTTGAAGTACCCATCATTGCATAAGAACGGTTGCTAATGACTACAACTACGTAGGAATAGCTGCAACCACCGCACAAATAAGCCTAATGCGCGTCCCCACGCGTGAACGCACACGAACAACACGAACGCGCACGTTGAGGCTCGTGCGCACTCGCACATAAACAGGACGGCAGCGAGGGAGAAGGCGGATTGGGGGCAGCAGGTGGGGGCCATAGGATTTGTGTTCTTGTCTCTCTTTTTGTGTTTTTTGCTTTCTTTTTTTTTTAATTTTTCTGCTTGTGTGTTTTTCTTACGGCGGGAGGGGCAGGGGAACAGGGGCAAGGAGGATGGGAGGGGCTGCGGGTTTGAATGTTTTTAAAGAGGCAAGGGGGATTGTGGGTTTGGGTAGGAGGGAAGGGTGTGAAGGGGGGACTAAGGGGGGGTGGGGTAATGGGCGGTTTGGATAGAGGTGGGAGGTGGGAGGTGGGAGCGATGGCGGGCCGGATGGGGAGGAGGGAGGGGAGGGTTGGCAGGGGAGAGACAAAGAAGAAGAGGAGGAGAAAGAAGGGGAGGACGAGGAGGAACAGGCCGACAGCGGGTAGAACAGGGCGGCGGACAGGAGAGGAGGCGCAGCGGTCGACGGCCAGTTCCGACGGGTCGGTGACAGAGGTAGCGTTCCGACGGTGACCTCGGCACAACAATAGCGGGCACGGCAGACTATACATGGTGGCGGCAAACTGCACAAAAGAACCCAGTGGCGTTCCCCTTAGGTCCGGTGGCAGGGGGTTACGCGGCGATGTCCAGTAGCGGCATAGGCGGCGGTGCCACAAGCTTGGCTGGCATCGAAGGCGGGTGGCACGGCCACGGCAGCAGGCGCGGGCACGGACAGAGGAGGCGGCCAATGGCAGCAGCAGCTGGAGGAGGAGGGAATGGAGAAGAAGGAGGAGTAGGAGAGAGGGAGGGTGTGGGGGAGGATGGTGGTGGGAGGGGGAGAAGTGAGAGGGAGGGGAGGGTCTACAGAGATGGTCGAGGAGAGAGAAAGAGGGAAAGAGAGAAAGAAGGAAGAAGAAGGAAGAGATAGAGAGAGGAGGTGGGGGGAACACGGGTGGTTGGGGAGAGAAATGATTTTTTTATTAATAAGATAAATAATTTAAAAATTAAGAAAATCAATTTTAAAAAGCCATTATAAGTTTGGCTCACCCTCATCCCGCGCGCATGCGCGAGGCAAGGTAAAAACATTTGCGATGAGGGAACCCGACGGGGCAGGGTCGTCGATACGCAAGGAGGCATCGCGAGGTGCCTATCTCGAAAACTGAAAAATGTGACACGGGTTTCGAAGCCAAATCAGGGGGTTCACATGGAAAAAACGCGAAAAACGGCTTCAAAAATACATACGAGGATTAATATGGAAAAATTTGCTCTTCAGAACGCAGGGTGAAAAGAAGGAAAAATGTGCCAAAGAATGTGCCCGACCAAGCTAGCATGTCAGCACATGGGTTCGATCGAGAAAGGACGCGTTCACATGGAAAAAACCCAAAATCGTATCCAAAAATGGATGCAAAAATTAATATGGAATGATCCGTGCACCGGAATAGAGGATAGTAAAAAGGAAAAATGTCTGGAGGAAGGGAATTCACAGGACTTGCATATCAAATCTCAGTGCAGATGGGTTTAGAAGGCATTCGCATGGAAGAAACAAGAAAATGGAGCTAAAAAGCACCAATGAAAATTAATAACAAAAAATCCAAATGGCAAAATAGGGCAGAGAAAGAAGAAAAATTGTGCAAGAAGGGTGGTTGAATAAGGCGATCTAGTCAGAATGGAATTCCGAAAAGAGTAGGGCAGGTTCACATGGAAAAATGTAAAAAATATGCATTAAAATGCCCGAAAACTCACAAAAATTAATAACGGACAGCCCGTACAGTAGAAGGACAGGGTGTAAAAAGGAAATATGTCAAAGGGAAGGCATAGGACAAGGCTGGTATGTTAGATTGTTGTTTTGAAGTGAGAAGGATGCGTTCACATGGAAATATATCCAATGAGCGGGAATTGCTTCAAAAATTAATAACTCAAAAACCATCAGTCAGAACAGGGGTTGGTACAAAGGAAAAATGGGCAGTTCAAAGGGGCGAACATGGTTGTAAGGTTGGATGTGAGTTTCAGTGAATGTAGGGTGCGTTCACATGAAAAAATGGCAAAATAAAGGATAAAGGCAAACGGATAAGGAACAGTCCCAGGGACATCATGAAATAGAACGGAGAAGTAGGAAAGGGACCCCATCAGAGTATAAAAAATGAATTTCTGCATTTGGAGGTGGATAGATGTATTTCCATGATGATATGCAGAATTGATACGTAAGGATGCGTCCCCACACTGAAGACCTTACCGGGCAGGGGTAGATGCAGCAACATAACCTAGGACTCGTCAACCGACTAGACGCTGGCATCCCTACACTTACAACATAGCGTACACTTGCAATCATAAGGATAAGGTTAAAAAGACTTGGCCCGTTTCGCGTATGGTCGAAGGAACCGTCACTGCTACAGAAGGGTTGGGGTCGATGGCAAGAGGTACCATGGCTCGCTCTAGCATTCGGCCAACATGGCAGGGACCATACAGTAGCACCTAGGGAGGTAGCTGGTTGATGAAGCTAGTTGGGGGAGGTGTCGTTGACGAAGAATAGTCACTCAACTCACTGGCACTCAGATGGAATGAGAGAACAGTCACTCGCCCCATAACTTACATCACTCGAGGTAATATTGATGGAAACCTAGATCTCACACCTAGTTTAGGAATCAACAATGGGATGGAGTAGGGGGGGTATGCGAGGGTGCACAATTGATGGTGCATCAATGCATGCAACCCATCTGGCATAGGTGCAAGGAGGAAGGCCAGGGAGCCTTGTAGTACAGTGTACAGAATAGAGTGACGTGTCCTGTGCATAAGGAAACAGGAACATATCAGACTCTAATTGTTGTAACGTCCCTCAATCCTCACCTCTCAATACTTAAGTGAAGAAACACCAGTCACACTCAGCCCACCCTCTGTCTCACGCTCTGTTGAAAGATACAGAGAGTAGCCCATTCCTGAAACCCATTAATGTAATCTTCACTGTCACTTGTGCAGAGCTTGTATGCCTTGTGTGTATTTGATGATGCAACTGTGCATCCCGCCCTGTGCCGGCATACAGTGCAAGAAGGAAGGCCAGGGAGCCTTATGGTATAGTGCACACAAACAGATCGTGCGTTGTGCATTGAGAGGCCCAACCTATGCGTGCAACACTCCGTTCACACATCTCACCTCTCATTTGATTTGAAGGGAAAGACTGGTCACTCACCCCACCCTCTATCTCACTCGTCGCTGATAGATATAGAGGACAGCCCATACTCACATCCCCATCCTGTTAGGATGAAAGCTCACATCACTCAAGGGGTTGGTGATGAAGATCGTGTCGGCTATTGTTGTCATCAAGATCTTGGACACGAGGCGTACCCAGGGAGGCAGCCAACAAGTCTCATACTTCAATGATTTATAAGAAAGGTCGTCTGTTAAGAAGGACAGACTGACTAATATTGTAGAGACAGCGCACCAAGGGAGGTGGCTTCAAATTGCTTCTGGAAAGGTTCTGCTGGTGAATCAGCTATCCTGAACTGCGGGGTGTTACCACCTTTTCCACAGTCAGCTTCCTGCCCAAGGGTGTTTCTACTTTTTCTTGGAACGAGGCCTGTTATGACAGGGAATTTCTTCCTTTTTTCCCATAACACTTTTGTCTGTTTTTTTTTCTCTCTTTTTTTTCTTTGTTTTTTTTCTTTAAGAAAGAGAATGGTAGATACCATGGGTCAAAACCATCCTCGCCACCGTTGTTGGATTAGACGAGAAGAGAACAAGGTCGGGTTGAGAGGTATCTATGAGGGGCTAGCAAAACAAGACCGCCTCATGAGGAGAATCACAAGGGCTATCAGAAGCACGAACAGAAAGACAGTGCGATGCCCAAAAGGGAAAGGGTAGGTCGACTGTGATTGTCAAGTTCCCCGAGAGAGAAGTACTTCTTCAGACGATAGCCATTGATCAAGAAATGATCATCAGAGGCATCAATGGTTTACACCTGAACAGAGCCATTAGGATTGACAACAAGTACCTTGTATGGGCCCATCCACCATTGTTGAAGCTTGCTAGGAAACTTTCCAAATCTCGAATCATAGGCTAGGACAAGATCACCTTCTTTCAACTCCTTGTGCTTGATGAAACTATCATGATAGGCCTTGCGTTGCGCTTGAGTGGTTTCCATGCACTGTAGGGCCATCCGCCGTATCTCATCCAAGCATTCCAAGTGCAGGTGGCGGCGTTGCAGTGACTCATCATCTCCCAAGCGTTCTTTAACTACCACTCACAAAGAGGGCAATTCCAGTTCAATAGAAAAGACGGCTTCTGTACCATAGACTAGCTAGAAAGGGGTCTGTCCTGTAGCTACCTTATGAGAGGTTCTGTATGCCTAGAGGGCCTCTATAAGTCGATCATCCCAGTCGCGATGATATGCGGTGATCGTTCTTGTCAGGATCGAACAGAGGATGCAATTGGTGACTTCAACTGGGCCATTGGCTCTCGGGTAATAGGGAGGTGACTTGTGATGGCGGATCTTGTACAGCTATGTCAGCTCCTCCATGATTTTGTTAAGGAAATGAGTACCTATGTCACTTACCAACTAGAGGGGACTACCAAAATAGGAGATAATATTCTCGTGCATGAAGAGGGCTACACTATTACCATCGTCCCGCTTCAGAGCTTTAGCTTCACACCACTTTGTGACATAATCCATACATACTAAGATGTATTTGTTCTACTTTCGTCTGGTGGGTGGATCAATGGAACCCAGAAAATCAATCCCCCACTTCTCGAATGGCTTTAGGGAAAGAATAGGTTGCAATGGCATGGCACTTGTTTTGGTCGGTTTCCCCATTCACGCTGACAAGCATCACATCTCTTGTAGTAGTCATGTGCATCCTTGTGGAGGATCGGCCACCAGTATCCTGCTAACAAAGCCTTCCTGGTTGTCGCTTCTCCTGCGAAGTGTCCACCACATGGTTCGTCATGGCATGCTTTCAATATTATGCCAATTTCATCCCCTGCAACACATGTTCGCAGCACTTCATCCTTGCCTCTCTTGTACATTGCACTGCTTAGCAAAGTGTATTGTACTAATTCTAACAAAAGCTTCTTCTTCTCACGGCTTGAGATGCCAGGAGAATACTGTTGAGTTTCCAGGAGGTTGGCTATATCTGCATACCAGGGAGTAACTCTTTCAACTAGAAACAAGGGAGCATCAGGAAGGTCTGGGTCATCCTATTCCCCTTCTGCAGTTTGAGGGATCTGTGATAGATGATTGCCTAGGACATGGGAACGGCCAGGCTTAGTGACCACTTCAAAATTGAACTCCTGGAATAGGACCAATCATCTCATCAGTCGTCCTTTAACATCTGCTTTATTCATCAGGATGGACAAGGCTTCATGATCCACGTAGAACTTAAAATGTATTGATAATAAATACTATCGAAACTTCTCTAGTACAAACACCATTGCCAAGCACTCAAGCTCTATCACTATGTAGTTCCATTCCCTATCAGTGACCTTCCGGCTTGCATAATAAATTGGTTGATCTAATTTAGAGGGGCCCTTTTGACATAAAACAGCACCTAACCCTTCGACTAATGCATCTGTGTGCACATGAAACTCCTTTGTCCAGTCAGGAGGCTGCAAGATAGGTGCTTGGATAAGGCACTGTTTTAAGGTATTAAAGGCTTCTTCACAGTCATCAGTCCAAAGAAAATCCGCATCTTTCCTTAGGAGCTTGTGCAGAGAGGCTGCCTTGGTTGCAAAATGTGCAATAAATCTTTTGTAGTAGCCCACATGGCCAAGAAATCCTTGCAATTGCTTGAGGTTTGTTGGTGCTGTCAAGGCGGCAATCTTCTCAATCTTTGTCGGGTCTGTTGCAATCCCTTGTGCAGAGACAATATGGCCCAAAAGAACTCTTGATGAGATGCCAAAGACACATTTATCGGGGTTGAGAGAAATCCCATACTCTCAACATCTGTCAAAACATTGCTCTAGGTGTCCCCAGTGCTCATGGATTAAGCTATAGATACAAAAGTCATCAAGATACACCTCAATGAAATCATGCAAATGATTCTGGAAAGTAGCCATCATCACTCGTCGGAAGGTGGCAGGAGAATTATAGAGCCCAAATGGCATCACTTTATAGGCATAGGTCCCCCATTCTATGGTAAAGGTTGTTTTGGATTGATCCTCTTCTGCAATTTGAACTTAGTTATATCCGATGAATCCATCCAAGAGGGAATAGAGCTCATGACATGCCACTATGTCCAACAGTTGGTTTGTAAAACGGATAGGGAAATGATCCTTCTTCGTCTTCGAATTGAGCTTTCGAAAGTCCACACATATTCGAAGTTTCATGTTCTTCTTGGGTACTACCACAATGGGCGAAACCCATTCACTGTTAGCTACGGGATAAATGAACTCGGCTTCAAGAAGTTTCAATAATTCAGCCTTCATCAGAGGAGAATAATTAGGATTCATACGCCTTTGTCTTTGCCTTACAAGTTTGGCATCAGGCTCTAGGTCAATGTGATATTGGCATACTGTGGGATCAATCCCCTTTAGGTTTTTATATGACCAAGCAAATACGTCTAAGTTCTCCTTTAGTAGATCTCGTAGGACCACTAGTTCTTCTTCTGGAAGATTGAGACCCACTTTTAGGTTACGTTCAGTACCTTTAGTATCCAGGAACGTCACTTGTCTTTCACCTTCCACTTCACAGATAAATGTCCCATGGATTGCTTCTGGATAGAGGTCGACTCTTTCAAGGGAGTAGTGTCATCGTCTGATGTTCTACTAGAACTAGTGTCCTCCTTCTGAACAGATAACTCATTTGTATGTTGAGGTTGCTGGAAGGGTATCAGAGCTTTGTTTGCTTCTGTGTAAGTGGTGATTTCTTTTGGACTTAGGGATTCATCTTCAGAGGATGCGTCCAGGAATGTCACATAGCACGGACCTTCTAGAGGCCATGGCTCTGAGGGCTTTGGCTTCTGTTGGCAGGGGGCATCATCATCATCTTTTCTCTGGACTGAATGGGCAGGGTAACAGGAGCCACTGGTGAACTTAATTTTTATGCCTTTGATCCATTGCTTATGCAGATTCTGTATACTTTGTGGTCCATTGGTCAACCCAAATGGAACCATGGTCATTCCCTCCACATTGCTGTAGCAACTGCTTCAGCCTAGTAAAAATCTAGCAAGTCTTTTTCATTGAGCATGGCACGAGATATCTCTCCAATATGCATGTTTTTCCTTTCTCCAATTCCATTTTGTTGTGGGGTATGACTGCATGAATATTGTTGCTTTATGCCATGCTCCTGCAGGAACCTTGCAAACTCATTTGAGAGGTACTCTCCCCCTCCATCTGACCTTAGGCATTTTATTTGCAGGCCTGTTTCTTTTTCAACCATAGCTTTAAGAGTTTTGAAATGCCCAAAAACTTCACTTTTCTTTTTCATAAAATACACCTAAACTTTTTTGCTATAATCATCAATAAAAGTGACAAAATAATGACAGCCTCCAAGAGATGCAGCTTTAGTAGTCCACACATCAGAGTGGATTAATTCCAATGGCTTCTTACTCTCTTGAACATGTCTAAGAAATGGTTTCCTTGCCTGTTTTCCAAACTGACAGGCTTCACATACCTTATGCATTTCTGCAACCTTGAATTTAGGCAATCCTGTAACAATATTTTGGGCTTGCATTGATTTAAGTCACTGTACATTAACATGACCAATGCGTTTATGCCAGATATCAATATCTGCAACTACACCGGTCCCATGTACAAACATTGCTGCACTCAATTCATGCATGTCTACATCCAATGTAAACATTCTGCCCTTCTTCTTTCCTTTTGCTATCAAGCGACCTTTATTTTTCATATCCTCAACAAAGCATCCATGAGAATTAAATCTGACCTGCAAGCCCTGCTCAACCATTTGACCAACAGAAACCAGGTTCTTGGTGATATTCCAAACATGAAATACATCCGACAGGTATTTCTTTTTCCCATCCTGCATAGACAAAGGAATATTTCCAATCTGCACAATAGGATGTACAGTGTCATCACCAGTCTCCACAAATCCTGGTTTTTCCATTCTCCTTGCATCCTGCATCCATTCTGCATGACCTGTCATGTGGTTTGATGCACCTGAGTCAACATACCACACATCGTTGCTTTCTTCTGCACTTGTCACAGAATTGTTCATGTGCTGCACCATAAACAAATGCTCATTTCTGTCATCACCCTGTCTACTAGAAGATGCATAATTCCCTTGTTGCAATTTTCCATTCATAATATCATTCTGCTTTTTATAGCAATCTTTAGCCATATGATCCATTTTACCACAGTAGTAGCATTCAACATTGATGTTTGCATTTTGGCCTCTTTGCCATCCACCACGACCTCTTTGGCTCCCCCTGCCTCTAGAGTTACCACATCCTCCTCCAAAGTACTGGTTTTCTTGAGTTTGTTGCATATTCTGATTTCTACCATGGCCTCTAGATCGGCCTCCTCTACCTCTGCCTCTACCTCTTCCAGCATTTGAGTAGAAGACAGCTTCTTTTGAAGTTCCTCTTGAAGTAGATGCACCACCATTTCTCTGCTCCTCAGAAGTTAGAAGAGCAATCAACTCCTCAAAATCACAAAATCTTTCACGGACGGAAATGGATGTTCGGAACTATGCATAATCCTTTCCTAGACCATTCAAGGTCACAGAAACTAAATCATTATCTTCTACTAGCGACCTAATGGAGGCAAGTGCATCTGCAATCTTCTTCACCTTCATGTGGTAGTCATTGATGCTCATACTTTCTCTTTGCACATTGTGCAACTCTTGCTTGAATTGCATTTTCCTGGCTTGCGTATTTGTGCTATACATTTTTGAAAAAGTATCCCATGCCTCCTTTGGCGTACTTGCATCTTGAATATGCATAATCATAGAGTCTGAAATGCTAATAGACAGCCAGTACATAACTTTCCTAGCTCTCTCATGCCATGCTTTAAATGCCTTCATTTGCTATTGATTGGGAACATCAGGAAGAACTGGTTCTTCTTCATTTCCTGCAACGAATTCCCAATATCCTTTTCCCATAAGGAAATTCATCATTCTAAACTTCCATGCTTGGAGGTTGTTATTGTCAAGCTTTTCAGTGACAATCTGTGAAAGAGAATCAGACGCCATTACAGAACACTGCAAAAAATTATGTCGCTGCAAAGAACACAGCTTCAGCCTCACAAGGGCAAATATGCAAAACTGACGAAAGTGGTATTTGACCACACATTCACTTCCTAGTGACGATTTTGCATCAACAGGCAACAAGGATGATTCTGTAACTCCCAATGTCTCTGCGCACAGGCATACGATGCAATTTCTACAGTAACTTTTCACCGACCTGTAGAACAGTGGTCGCACAGCATAAAACAGGGCCTTTTCCTGAGTGCATGCAGAAAACTTCAGCCTCCAAAACAGGCCCTGAAATGGCCTCAAATCAAAAAAACAGAGCAACCAAGGGCTAAAGCCCAATCCTATAGCATATACTACCCTCTTGCTACACCACAAAGGGCGTCTCAATCTGAGACAATGCACTCTTGCACTTTTCGGCTATGCTACCTGCAGAGACTTGCTCCCAAAACAGAAAAATGAAAGCAACATTGGTCCTCTTTCCAGAACACCGCGAACTTGGTTTGCTTTCTTGAGCTCCTTACCATGAACAAGGCTCTGATACCATGTCAAGATTGTGGGAGAGAAGGAAGGAGTCTCACTTGTAGTTTCTTGCTACTTGAAGCAAACCCACAAGGTGACCAGGTACATGCTGATACTAAAGACCGATGATTAAATGTCCAAATGTTTAGATAGTCAGTTACAAAGAATGGCATCACTGACATATTGAACCATACATAGTTAGCTTTAACATTCAAAACATGCCTAAGGTGGTACTTCAGGTATGCCATCTTATTATCTCTTCTGATTCAGTTGCATAAGGTAGAAGAAACTCCAAATGCTGTTTAGAACTAACTCCAAATCATCTAGAAAATGTAGTATTAAGACAATTTTAGAGTGGAAGTGAAAGTCTTAAAAATGCAACTTGGTGTGAAAATCATAAACCAGCTAAGGCATCATTGCTTAGTGCTCCTTAATGCCCATTAAAATGCAATCTTGATTCAACTAGCAATATCAATAGATAGCTGAATCTACTGATCTGTGAAGTATACTCCTAGCAGTTAAATTTAGCTTGCACAATATGCTTACAAGTTTTATAAAAGTGGCACCACTTGAAAATCATAAAGCAACTAGGACACCAATGCTTAATGCTCCTTAGAAGGTGATCTAGATTCAGAGTACAAATTTAGTCGTTGAATCCATTGATCTATGAGGCATTATCCAAGCACATAAGTTCATCTTGCACAATATGTTCACACTGACATTACGGGCTTTTTTTATGACATTAACATGGTTTCCTGTCTCTCAAGGTATTGATTCTCACATTTAAATCGATCATAACATTGCTTTGTGTAGCTAATGCAAGTAGATTCTGACTGAAGATGATTGCATGGAAACCACGAATTAACTGAGACATAGAGGAAATGATACTTCTTCCAAATCAAGCATGTCTATGACACTTTGTTCGAGCAAAATCAACCCAGATAAGTGTGATTGGGCAAAGCAAGAGAGCATACCTAAGCGAGCCGAGCTTCACCAGCTTTGCGCTCCTCTGGACTAGGACTGAGGACCAGCTGAAGCACGAAAGCAAGAGTAGGAAGATCCATGGCCGCAATGCTGGTAAAGGCCACTGATCCTTTGTATGCAGCGATGAGGCCTTCAATCAGAAGCTTCCTCTTGTGAATGTCAATGAGGAAGGAGGCTGCTTCCTTAATGGCGCCTTGTGCTGTCCGATTGGCTATGGCGTCTCCAAGTAGTTTACACTGCCACAGATATGCAAAGCCTAGTAATGTCATTGAAAGCTCCCATTTCTCATCTAACCATGGTTGGGTTAATCGCTCCTCGCCCTTGCTTATAAACAAGGGTGCAGGCAATGCACTGCATGCATTGAAACATTTTATAGAGCCATTAGGGTAATAGATAGGACAGGACACACGCACATAAATTCTACCTTCACTAGCCTATGGATTTGAATTTATAGCATGTGTGGCCGACACATTTTAACTAGTGCAACTTGTCAATCAACACGTATAGAGCTAATGGAGTATCCTCTATAATTGAGGGTACCCCATGAACTTGGTGGAGTTCATAGAAGCTATCAATTGGATATTGATCAATAAGACCTTCTCTATTCTCCTTTTGTGTTCTCTCTCTACACACAAGCTCTAGTCAAGTTGATGAATTTGTCTCGAGTGTTGTGACTATAATGGCCTAAAGCCCTCACAACACACTCACAAGCCCATATCCTTGGGCACAACATGGCTCTAAGGGAGTTGATATAAATTGACTATCCCCTTTATTGCAAGAATGCCATGGTAGATTAAGCTAGATACATATGAGCCTTGTAGTGAAATTTATATCCAAATTGGTTCTTATTAGCCTGTATTTAACATCGCACAATAGCTAATCACTAAAACCAAACACCAATTTCTAAAGGGAGAAGGGTCGCCACGTTTGTGGGTTTGGAAACTTCTCTGGAAATGTTCACCTAAGCAATGGCTAACATCCAATTACTTTACCATGAGTGCACAATAAGGGATCAATACTCTTGAGGTATCATCTTATCCAAGATTTTGCCTAGGATCTTTGAGTGTTTCTATGTAATAAACATACAAAGAATACAAAAGATTCAAATTTAAAACACTATAGGGTGGAACAAACCCATAAGAAGAAAGTTGTGAACTCATTCTTATTAGGAAATATGCTTATATGTGTCATAAACTCTATGGCACACAGAGCACATATAATGGGCAAGCTAAACTATACAAAGTAGACTAGGTTACTTCTAACTTCTTATTGTTGTTTATTAATGGGGGGCAGGACGCTTTTTGAAATGGGCTAGGAAGCAATACATGTGGGAATCCCTTTAGGTGTAGCTTTGCCCAACTAAGGCTTAGGGAATTTGCTTTGGGATATGTAAGGAAGCATGTGTATGAAACAGGAGGGGTTTTATCCTCTAGTGGAGTTATAAAAAGTATAGATAGATCTTGGGGTTTTGAGAAAGGTGCAATATCTTTACTATCTCCTTTTTATATAACCAACTAAACAATCAACAAACTTGACACCAATCTCCATTCCTAAATGGTTAGAGCTTGAGGTTCCCAAACTTGACAGATTCTTCTGAAGAGAAGGGAATCAAAGGAAACCTATGTAAACAAGCTTTCTTTTCCTCACACTAATCACCACACCCTATAGAGCTTTGAAAAACTATCATATACACTTTCATGAATGCATCTACACATTTGATCTTTGCTTGCACAATGTTGTTATCATTGCCATAGAATCAAGAGACCAAATGTTATCTTTATGGCATATGAAGCCCCTTGGTTACTCCATGTTGCACCTTCAAATCCAATCAGTTTATATGGATTCAACAATAAGACTGGTTGCACTAAGAACATCTTAGTAATTGTTTGTAAATAGTCAAAGAGCAATGCAAATCGTAGTATTGATTTCTACAACCAATTTTTGGGCAAGTTCTAAGGCAATAATCTTAATTGTAATAGCTTTATCTATTAGGATATCCCAAGATGTTGGGCCTATCCACCACTAACCTCCTAAAGGATGGTAGGTTACCACCCAATTCTTGACAATGATAGCCCGTAGTTGTTGTGCATCCAACCTCTTAAGCAGTTGAAACACAAAGGAACATGATCACTCTTTTGCTTTCATTAATCCAAGTCCTCCTTTTGACCTCTCAACTATGACCAGCTCCCATGCTACAACATGTCATCTATATTTATTTCCTTGCTTTACTAGAGTTTTGGATGGTTCAAGGATAAGATCCAACCCAAGGTTCACAAATGGTCCGATGAAACTTGATTAGTGGGAGACAAGCTTAATATATTAGCACACATATAAAGTTTTAGCCGATTGACAAATATTATCCATTAAAGTGGGAGTTAATATGGGGGCATATCCCTAATGTATATGCTTATGTAATTTTGGTAAAAACCCCCCTCCCTTGTACTTACGTGATTTTATAAGTTGTCCATGTGAACTCTTTGGGCCTCCAGCCTACTTTTGCAACTCTCCCTTCACTTCTCTCCTTCATGTTTGAGTCAATCTCCATTTTCATAGCCATCCTAACAAACTTGCAAATCTAAATTTCAAGCTGTCCACACTTGCATTGTCACCCCTCATGCCAATCTCATGAGTCAGGTGCCTCATTTCTTGAACTTCCACATTATGTGCCTCAAAAGAGCATCAATCTTCATATATTCCCACATTACAAATTATCCATCGTTTATTTTGGAGAAGTACCCATCTTGGATTTCAATAGCAATACAATTGTGGCCTATAGACATGGAAATACAATAGTGGCCTTTGATTTCCATTCTAATATTCTAATCATCTTAATGCTTACATTGTGCTTGCTCTCTACTTGTGGATGATGGTGTAAACAACCTTATGGTAGAAATACATACCCAGCATGTGAGGTTGTACAATGCGTGAGAAGCCCAGGCTCAGTCTGCTGTAACACTCCCTTTGTCTTACTTTCAAAAGAAATTGTCCACCCTTCTATTGATTATTTGTTGGAATCACTAGTTCTATTTGAATATGCTTCTTTTCACAGTTTTATCAACCTCTTCACCATGGTCTTCTTCTTGATATGTGTCCGGAATATCATTTGCCTCCCTTGAAAGACAATAGCAGCCCCTACTCATGGTTCTCATGGGCCCACCATAATCTATTCCTTCTTTGTTTATCCAGAAACAGGCCCCCCTATTTGTTTTGTTCAGCTGCCTGCGGCCTGATGATGCATAGTGGAATTGTCATACAACTAGCAAGAGGTCGACAAGCTACTGAAGGTTCTAATTAGAAATATATGCCTTAGCTATCTACCAATACCTTTCAGGGCTCCATTATTACATGAAACTCTATGGGATCCATTTTCAACTCCTAATGCTATAATATTGAAGTTATTGAGGCATGCTTTAGAAACCATATAGGCACAAATCATCCAAAAGCTCACATGCCATAACCAGAATCAAACTCTGTTCCTATTTCATGCACATCCATTTTTTCACTATGTGATGTATTTTGATTGGTGTAATTTAATGCTCAATGTGATATCTTTGATAACTGTATTGTGTGAGATGTATTCTCATCACTATATTTGAATTGTATCTTTGTGAATTGTAAGTTGGACAAGATTTTAGCCCCTACAAACCAACAAGTGTAATTTGTGAATAGACTTGGAATGGTGCTCTATCTAATCTTGTTTAGACGTACTAGGTTATCCATGTAAAGAGCCAAAGCTGACTTGTAGACCTCATCACCTTGAGAAAAGTTGTTGGCTTAGGAAGGTTTCATGAATATCTAGACAAAAAAACACCTTAGAATGCATAGACCGAAAGCAATGAAATGCATATCAAACATGATTTGAGCACTCTTGCTTTCAAAATTTTCTTGGATGCTTACATGCATTTGATTGGTACCAATGGCTAGCCACTCCTTTTTGTGCATTATAGAAAACTATCCGCTCACCTCCTGCTTGTCAAATTCAACAACACTAAGATAGTTCTATCCCACATTGGATAATTTCCACCTCAATTAATGGCTTTGTTGCACACATCTGTCCCCTTAGTATATGAAATGACCCTTAGTCATTTTAGAGCATTGATCCAAATGGCAAACATGTTTGTCTTAATTTATATGCTTAGGTCCCTTGTGGATTACATGGACACTGCTAAAAAATGGATGTTTGCTAATGTCGCCACTCTAGAATGAGTTGTGATAAAGAAGCAAAAGTGGAGTAATTCTTGTGTATGTCTAGGACCCCCACCCAAGCTTATAATGCCACCCTTACATTCATTTGGAGATTCTTCTCTCATACGAGTCTCATACTAACTACCAACCAAGCCATTGCAGTGAACTATGTTGCTGTTATTTTGTATTTTTCTTTTTTATGGTTGTAATAGTCATAGAGTGTAACTCCTCCTTTCTAGGGACCTCTCATAAGGGGCCATACTAGGAGATCCTAGGGTTTTGGAGTTATTTAAAGTATACAACATATGTGTCTTGCTATTTTAAAAGCTACTAAAGGAAGATTATGGCTCATTCGACACTTGCTATCACTATGTTAGTCAAAGGCTAGCACCATCTTACTCATTTAAAGAAGTTATACAAATACCAACATTTTCTTCTAATAAGAGTAACAGGATATCTCAAAAAGATTGGATCATTTCAATCATATAGGTCACTAGTCCAAACACTAGAACCATTCAAAAGCTTGATGGTATCTCACCCAAGGGTCATAGGGTGCTAGACCAAGATTATGTTTACATTGGCATGTCTAAGCTGACAAGGGTGAGTATTTTACTATTGTTCTTAAATTAACCATGAGTTGAAGACCAATTCATGCAAGGTGTGCATGAGAACCTATAAGGTTTTTAATCCAAACATTGACATATGTACCATTATACAATATTCTATGTCTGGATGAAATGCATTAAATGGTTACATCACTGAAAAAGTTAGAGAAAAGAGAGTAATGTTGCACAAAATAGGTATGTAGCTTCTTGGTTTGAGGCCTCCTCTTTTTGCAACATGGTGGTCATTTCCAGCATTTAGTGCTAGGATAAACAAGCCCATAACTATATTTAAAAGTGAAGAGGGGTGCATGTGTGTGTGTATGCATGTACACACGTGTTCATATGTGTATGTGTGCACATGTATGTGCATGCAACATGTTCATATGTGTAGGGGGGTTAGAAAATCTAGGTTCACATCCATATGGTTACTTCCAATTTCATTAATTTCATTACAATTAGAGAATGGTGTTCTTACATAATTCTGTTATATAGGGGATTTTTTAGAACATAGGGAATCGTCATAGTGACCTATGATTCCCTACAAGTAGAAGTAGGAAATTATGTTCCTATATACTCTTATATAGGAAATTTTTAAAGAAGGTAGGAAATAGTCTATATTGATCTTTGATTTCCTACTATTAGATGTGGCGAATGCGATTCCCTAGTTGTACATAGGGAATACATGCATTCACACATAGGGAATATTACAACATTTCCTACATTTCACCAGTTTTCCTATATAAGGATTGATTAAAAGTCCCTTGTGTATGTAAGTGGAAGGCATTATTCGAGACCCCTTTTTGGTAAGAAAATCCTTGCTAGTTTTATGAATTAATAATACCCTTATGTAAAAAATACACATATGGAATATAGATACTCCTTTTATGAATAAATTTATGCATTTTAAATGTTTTCCTTCTGTGAATGTATATTTGTAAGACTATCTTTTTTAATATTCCCTTCTTTTGAACTCACTTGATGCACATTTTTATATATAGTAACCTACCCGAGAATGATAGTAACGCAACAAAAGGCTTTATGTTCATATTCCAATAATTGACAATTTTGATTAAGCAAGAGCATTGCAACTAGAAGATCCCCAAGCTCGAGCATGCAATAATGCAAAGTTGATCGATAATCTTTCTTGACTTTCCTTACATGTCTTAAAGCATAATTGCCCAAAGCATGCACCTCAATAAATACACCACAATAATTATCCAAAGAATACATGATAGGAAAGCAACACCAAAGAATCCATCAATCACATCAGCCTACAAAATCAAAGCAATTTGATGATGATATGGTCCAAAAGATTTATAATTGTGATTCAAGATAATGATTTTTTAGTATTTAGTACAATTGAAGCAATGCTTTTGTATCAAGCCATTGTTATGAATTTTTCCCTAAGGCATGGCATCCACCAATTGTCTTGTCAAACAAGTAGTTAAATCACTCACATAATTGGGTTAAAGTCCGACATATCAATGGCATCCATTTAGGTTAGCTTGTGTGAGGGTTAACTGATCCTAAGGATCACCTAGTGACCAGACGCTAGGCACCTACACATAAGGGTAAAGAAACCAACATTAATTGTGTCCTAGGGATGGATCTATTGACACTTGAGCTAGGAGTTCACTCCTCATAAACCCAAACTAAAACACCATGCAGTCTTAGGGGTAGGATCCATACTCCTTCGCATTGCCTTGGGGCTTACCTCACATGCCAACAACTACCATACTAATAGACAAACAAGAGATAGGTCAAGGGACTAATGAATCAATAGCAATAAGCCAAGGAAGTGCCCTTGGCCTGCTAGGTCTCCAAGATGTCTGTATGTGTGAACCATGATCAAGTTAGTTGCATATGGAAAGAACTCATAAGGGATGGACAATCAATCTCTCCAATTGCATATGCTAGGAAGTATGCTTGAAAGTAAACAACAGAACCGCTCACCATTCCATGCATGGTTTCTTTACTCACTCCAATTGCCCTTGTTGAAATCCATCACTAGTACTTATGTCACTTACAATAGCCTTCCATGTAGTTTGTCCTCTCTTTTGGATGTAAGTGGATGTAAGTGGTGCTTAGGGATTAGTGGATCGCCTTCTTTTTCTCGCTTACAAAACAACATCTAATGGAGCAAGAATGATAAAGTCACAGAAAAAAAGTTATGTGGGGGTAAATACTTGTTGACCAAAAAGTTCTCTCTAATTTGTTTGAATCGAAGGTAATAATACTTCATCTTCGTAATTCTACAACCTCTTTTATCCAAGTATAATGATAAAATACTAGAAACGAATGTTAATGGCAATCATTCTGACATAGGTGGTGCTTAGATCATAATAGCAATACTACTTTGTGCAACATGTATGGATTCAAGAATTGCAACACACCTTGAAGCTTGCCTCCACTTTGAACACATGCCTTCAATTCATTGCATGCTACAATGAATTTATGTGTTGCATCTTATTATTCACTACCCTTCTTCGTATTATGTTGAAGAAAAAAATAAGCTCCTTAAGTGCAACAAGTTATATGTGATATCTTGCTAGAAAAACTCTCATTTTGCTGCTTCAAGCCCCAACCTTTGGTGGATACAATGCTTACCTCTATTTGAGTTGTGATTATTGATTATGTGTGTCATTCTTGTGATTATTATTCATATGTCCAGACCACCCCTTGGCAATGTGGGGTGTTCTAGCCTACAGATCTCAACATTGAATTTGAGTCGATAACAAAAATGAAATTCGCACGTCATGACAAAGCAATTAAAGCCCTAAAGTATTCTGTGTCAGCGTCAAGTAGTTTAGCTCTTAAAGTGAGGGTGGATTTTGATTGCAATTTATATGTTCATGTCCATGTAATCCATGAGCTTATGGCATTTGATGACTGCCATTTTTATGGGACCACAAAGGATTCATAATTAACACAATGCATTTCAAGAAAAACTTATTCACCTACATGATGCATGGAACTATTGAAAAACTAAAGGAGGATGTGTATGTTGGAGCTAAGGATCCGTGGGAACAATTTACATGTAGTCTCTAGCATTATGCTACACTACAAGGCATTCTCCAATGCGATGGGGAAAAATGATCTCGAATGGGCCAATGAAATTCTACAATAAGAGATGTTATTTAGAGGCCCCATATTTACTCTATCAAGAGAATATGTCATTTTAATATAGCATGCTCATGAGGTCAGGAGAGGAACACCTGTGAGGAAGCTTGAAAAAATGTCTCTACAAGTTAACCTGCATATGGTGCTAGACCTTAATTGTGCATCCTCCAACTTCATCAAGAGCATCAAACTCAAGTGAAGTCTGATCATGCTTGAATGAGAATATGGGAGCTTGCGATATTTTCCCCACTTGGGTGCATAAGAATCACTAAAAATACATCTATTTATAAGATACATTTGGCACCCAAAAGTATCCTAGCCATGGAGGATGAGGATGTTGAACCAAGAATCAAAGTTGTTCCATAAGCAAAGGCCTCCTCGGTAGCTTCATTAGTGTCTTTGACTTCATACTTAGCTTCAGCCAAAAGGGAGTAGTCTCCATGTTACATTCTAGAGCATGCAAAAAATTGTCTATTGATGAGATTTCAACAACCTACAATGGTTGTCACATTGCCTTTGAGTTGCCATGTGCTAAAAGCTTGTTTTCAATTATTGGAATGGAGCACATATATGATGGGCACGTTTTGGTTGACTACGTGACTTGTACTAGAGATCCAAGGGTCTTACAATGTTGATCAAGTTTTGAAACAAAATAGACATGTTGAAAAAACAATATAAGAAGGAGAATAGACTAGTAGGGAAAAAGGGTTTGATTGCATCCACTTTTCCATTCTTTGAGGCTATGGATGTGATTCTAGGCTCAACATCAAATATGGCTAGAGTTCCAAGTGCAGTTGATACTGATATTGGGCAAACACCTCCTTCTGAGGACATAGATGATGATTTGGTCATGGTAGAGAACACTTCACAAAATAAAGGGAAAGTGAGAGCACACAAAGAATTTGGGTCGAAGGGCCAAAAGGTGAAGAAATCTGCAAAATCAAAAATGGAAAACCCTAAGTTGGCTTTCTCACATGTGGTGTGGCTAAGGGGTTTCGTGAAATGTGCAAAATGATGCAAACTATTGAAGAGGATCGAATAACTTTTGAGAGGGAACTTTACAAAATAAAGCAAGATGGGGAGATTGAAATATTGCAAATTCTTACTTATGTGTAGCTCAAGGTTGCAAAGTTATTACAAAGTCCCGTAGCACCATAGTTAGAAGGTGATTTCTTACTACTTCAATTGTACTTTAAAAATGCAAGAGTTTGCTTTTCATGGAAAAATTTTCCTACTGTTTTTCGTAACTTGAATGCTTTTGTGGCAGAACGAGGGAGGTAGTGAGGGGGTTAGTAGTAGACTAGCAATTTCAAGCTCTATTCTTTATTGTTATAGGATGGATGAGGTGGCACATTTCTTATACTTGTGATTGTTTTCCAGGAATAGTCTATTTTAGTCCTTGTGCTAGTCATTTGTGCTATTACAATTTGGATTATCTACACCTATTGTCTAGATCAGTTGTTAATGAAACTCATTGGGTTGGGAAATTGATAAATGGTGGAGAAAAGGTCATGCAATTGAGAGTGAGTTGCTAGACCTTGAGACTTGGCTTGCTTGGTGGGAAGTTTGGTCATCCCATTAGAGGTCATGGTTCTTAGCTCAACAAGAGAATGGTCCATTTCTCCCCACAACAAATTTGGTAGAGACAAAGTCCAATATGAGAGCAGATATTGGGTATACAAAGCACTTGACTCTATATGATGCAACAACAGTTGATCTCACCATGGTTGTGCTACAAAGTGCATATGCTAACACGCACTTGGTGGAAGGATGTACTAGGATTGGGCCATGCTTGTAAAAGAAATAAAAATTTACTTTCTCTCCAAAAAAGGAGAACCAGCTTCAAACAAGTGACTCATTGACTTGACCCACAATGCAATGAATGAGGTCGGGATTGCCAACCAGAGGACTGTTGAAGAGCATAGGTCAGTAAGATGTAAGCATCATGTGCTTTTCCATTCCTAGACTTATGCTCGATGATAATAGTCACAAATGGGAGTATGTAATAACCATAGTGAGCAAGGAGAAAAAAGCAAGGGTAGTTGATGGACCAGCATCTTCAAGGCCAGCTATCAAAGAAAGGGAGATAGCTAAGATATGTGGACAATTAGAAGGACAGACCCTAAATTGAAAGTCACCTACCATGGGTTTGAGGAGTCTAAACAACTATGTGGTGCTTTTATTAGTCCCCAAAATGCTTCACAGTAAATTGGGCTACCTGCACCACATTTCTAGGGTTGACATGCCTTTCCACCATTTGCAAGTGCCCTTGGGGGTAATCATGAAAGATTCATATGGTTTTATGCTTCTATTGTTTCACATTGCTAGAGTGTAGACAATGCTTGGGTGATTGGACGGCCTGGGCTAGATCCTGGTGTATGGCCTATTTTGCGAGTACACATCTATCATTAGAAGAGGTGGGTGGATTTGGAGAGAATGGGATTCTTGTTAGAAAGGGATATGGTGTCCCCTATGGCATCTCCTAATATAGTGCCCTCCTCAACAAGGAATAAGTTTTTTTAGGCCTAAGTATTCAATCCCCAAGAGGAACACCAAGAAAACGGAAAATCTACTGCAATAAAATCTATCTTGTATTATCAACAAGCATGTTCTTCATATTTTAATCAAGCACAAGGAGAAAAACAACACTAATCTTCTCAAATCTTCACGCGATTCTCCCACAAATTTATCACAATAGAACTTCAACACATTCTTCATATTCTTTATCAAAAGAACAAGAGAACACAAAGGAATGCTCCATTTTGAATGGAAATCATCACATAGTATTCATCTTCATCATCTTCGTCATCTTCATAGTCTTCATAGTGTCTCTCCTGATCTCTCTCTCATAGATACATTGTTTTGCATAGAGAATTCTCTCTCTCTCTCTCTCTCTCTCTCTCTCTCTCTCTCTCTCTCTCTCTCTCTCTCTCTCTCTCTCTCTCTCTCTCTCTCTCTGTGGTACATTGGAATAATCAAGAATAATCATCCATAACTCTTCTTTGGTCATCGATACCCCTCCCAAGAGGTATGTTTGATATGAAGGGTCGCCAGAGCCACTATAGTGTCCTTTCGTAGCTCAACAATGTTATTCTCACTTCAATCTTCACTTGAGTCTTCAACGGCTACATTTTCCACTTCTTTGAGCTATTTTTAACTTGTATTCATCTCTTCCCAAGATTAGAAAAATTTCCCAAGCTACATATCCATCCCACATAACACTTATAGAGGCATACAAAACAAAAACAGAACAAAGATAGAGACTCTACAGAAGCTCAACAAAGGGTCTACAAAATCATACAGAAGTCATTAGAAAGCCTTTAGCTCAACTAAAACCATTCAAAACCATCAAAAATCATTCAATAAGATTCCAAACACTCTTAAAATCTATCAATCATCATTCCATCCTCTCATACTACAGAAAGAAAATAGAACAAAACAGAATCTCAGCAGACTCAATCAAAACCAATCAAACACTATCAAGACATCAACATAACATATTAGAACATCATATATCTCCACTGGAAAACATCATGAGCTTCTCAAAATTAATCAAACTTATCTAAAACACTCTCAAACACTTCCAAACTAACTAATCAACATACAAAATCAATCAAAAACCAACCATTCAACCCACAAAAACAATAAAAATCAACCAAAAAATCAAGTCATTTCATCAGCCAACATATCCCCACACTTAATTAGGGAGCGTCCTCGAGCGACCTTGGAAAAAGAGAATTAAAGCTCAAGATAATAGCTCCGCTTGATCTTCCACTACATCTTTAAGAAACACCATCCAAAACACGACCCCATCACATAACTTGCATCTAATAAAGAATGTAACAAAAGGAAAACATATTTATCCATTAACACAGCTTAGAAACAAAAAAGCATAACAAACTTATAGAGCATTAAGAGATTTTGCACCTTGAGCTATCCATCCATCATCATCACCACGAATCTCCAAAAAGATAGATTCTTATACAAGTTAAATATCCATCCACCATCCCATAATAGAGCAAAATAACCATCAAACACACACACAAAACACAAAACAACCATCTGAATGGCACCTCCAAAAGAGAAATATCATTATGAATCATAGAAAATACATCCATGGGTATCAATGAAGATGATCCCACTTAAAATCTTGGTGATTTTGGAAACAATAATGGATAGAGATTCATCTATAAAAGTCCTGGGAGGATTTTGGAAAAATTGCAAACAACGCATCCTCTCCACCAATACAAGATATGGGCTAGGCAAACAAACAGCCTGAAAGTACAATATATCCAATTGTCGAGGATCAATATTCATATTCACATTCATACACAACTTTGGGATTGACTTCTGATCATCATGCAAATGCCGATGCATGTACGCAAGATACCAAGCAAAGTGAGTAGTGAGTCTCACTAAGGATTTAAAGACTAAGAATACTATTGAGCAAAATAAACATAATTCTAAAAAATCTTGGCTAGCAGTCGTACATTCCCCTAGAATCAGCCAATTTATTTGAGGTCCTATAAGAGAATCTATTGAACTCCATCCCTATCCTCTAGGAATTTTTTGATTAAAGCATGTATAAACACTAACAACTGAGGGGGATGAGGGATAAAAGTGGTAGGAGGAGAGGGAAGAGGAACAAGTAAGAGAGGATAAAGGGATGGATAAGCAAAATCATAAAATGAAAAATAAGCTAAAGAGGGATTAGCTGAGAATTTAGGGGAATCTGTTAAAAAATGTGTTGACAAGTATGCTGGAAAAGTGGAAAGAATGGCTGCGGATAGGAAAGGACAAGAAGAATGTGAGGTGCCCGCCCATCGGCTATCCAGGCACGCTTTTAGCGGTCTATCGAGAAATGAATCTAAGCGTCGCTGCTTGGCACTCCCATGGAATGTTCTGAGTTTTGTCACCTAGGGTTTCCCGAATCCACCTCGCAATGGAACGTTCATGGCCGAACCCGCTAGGATCGACCTGAAATTCAGATTCCTAGTTGTCAAGGTCTCCTGATAGCATTCTAGCATCAAGTTTTGGACATCCTACTTTATGCAGAGATACCCAAGCCGCACTTGGTTCAAAGAGAATACGAAACGAGAGGGATGTGTCACTCAACCTCTCTGCTCGTAGGGCATAGTCTCATTTTGGTCCCCTAAAATGGCATGAACCGGGTTCTAACCTAACAATCCCTAAAGGTGGAATGACGATAAAATCTTGTGAGAAGCCTCCCAGTTCTCTGGGACCACCCTGCCGTAGGACGGACCCATCGGGGGTTCCGCCCACCCACTTCCCTTAATAGCTTTAGTTTTCTAATTAGTTCCTACCACATTTATGTGTGACACTTAAAGTCAGCTTCATTAATTAAGCCTTTTAGGGAACAGGGTTCGTTCGCATAACTTATAGCCCATACACAAAAACAAAGCAAAGCAATCTATTGAAAAACAAGATTCAAACAAGTTCCTTAACTTATCGCCAAGTTAATCTTTGTCCCCCACCCATACATGAGAAATTATGTATCCCTTCTATCCAACAGAAGTATCTCTTCTAACCTGCAGAAGTAACTAGTCCAAATCTCATGGCACCACAAACTCAATCCTTTATCTAGAATAGGATCTCCCAACATGCCCAAACGTTGGGGGCCACGGAGGTCTTCAACTCCATTCTAGACCTAGCAAGGGGTGTCCAAAGCTCCAACTGACCCGCAAGCTGTCTAGGAGCAAAACATCATTCCCGTGGTTAGCCTTTTCACCACTCGACCTTCGGCCCATGAATCGAGCAGTGCCTTCTCGGGTTAATTTGCGGTGCGATCATGGAGGTGATCCACCCATGCAAAATATCCTTCCTTAGTCAAATCCTTTAAGAATCAAGCACAAACAAGGCATTCATCCCTAATATCATTTTCCAAGAAAACATTACTTTATTCCCATGGCTACTTGTCATCACCACAGACCCTTGCCATGCATTTACTATAAATCACAAGCACTTGGAATAATCATCCAAACAACAATTAACAACTAATTGAATGTAAAATCATTTAGGATGTTGTTCGATAAACCAACAAAAAAAACCAATTGCATTCTTTCCAAACAATGCAAGAATAGATGATATAACATTTCCATCGTATATTTGCTCTCCCCCTTGGGATCTAAGAGCAATACTGTGTAAAATTTACTTAACGCTTGTATGCACAATTTTTAATGTCATGATTATGCCATTCATAAACCTTGACCAATTCTTCCTTGTAATTGTTCTATCAACGAATAAGCCACATGCAATTAGGTGCAACTAACTTTCCTTGATATATACACTTCGCAAGCTCCATCTTACAAATATGTGACATGAAATGATCTATACTCGTGCATCATAGTATGGGGCCTAACATATCTCATACGAGAATCAAAACAAGCATCTATCAATTTGGAAATACATTATTTAGGACCAAAACCGCAGTTGGATTGACAGTGATGCCTTTGCCCGAAGCTTCGTTGTTGGTTATGGGATTGCAATCCGCACGTGACATTCTTCGCTTGGGGGCCATTGTCCACAAGTAGACTCAAAAGATTAATAAGGCGGAATAGATTCGAGATGGGAGAGTGTAGGAGGAGATGGCTAAGTTGAGAATCAAGATAGAGGGAATTGTGCAGCCTCTCGGGGTAACTCCTCTCTCTCTCTCTCTCTCTCTCTCTCTCTCTCTCTCTCTCTCTCTCTCTCTCTCTCTCTCTCTCTCTCTCTCTCTCTCTCTCTCTCTCTCTCTCTCTCTCTCTCTCTCTCTCTCTCTCTCTCTGTGGGGTATCCTTCTCTCTACCTCTCTCTCGTCGCAGCCTCTCGGGGTCTCTTTATGCTTCCTTATGCCTCTCCCATGCCTCATATTTATAGTGAATTAGAGAATAGGGCTTGTGGCTGAGAAGTGGAGCTCTTTATGGAGGGGGATCTTGGAAAGATCAGTGATCTGAAACTCAGATCATAAATCTAATGGTTCCATTGGCTTCGAAAGGGGGGTTAAAACCCCAAGACGCTTGGTTAGAAAGCTCTTAGTTCACTCATTCTTCTTTTCTCTATTCGAAGTGTTGTTTTCTGTCTGTGGATTGCGATCGCGGCGCACGCGATTTCGCAAATCCTCTCCTTTTTTTTATTTTTATAAAATCTCCAAACTAACTAAAACATCACTTGCCTTTTCTTTTAAATAACATCCAGTTCTAGAAATCACAATATCTTTTTTTGGATAATATCTAAAATATCTAAAATATACTAGTTTTGCCCAAAATCTAATATTTTTGGACCATCCAAACTATACACATTAATACTAGTGATTAATATAGCTCATAAGTCTCGTTCACGTTGTAACTTACATGAAGGGTGGCTACAGTCCTTGTCAATCCGAGAAAAATATCAAATTTATGACTTCAATTTTTCTAAATAAAATATTTTTAATTAAATAAAAATCCTTAATTATTAATGTTTGTTAGTTTTTACCTTAGCTAGTCTTTAGTTAGTAATCTTACTAACTTATTAATTTACTAACTAACTTTTGAATTAACCAACCAACTTTTATTGTGCGGAGATATTACAAAGAAGAAGGGGAAAAAACATGAGTGAAAATAGGTATCTGGGGATCACCTTGGGGTTGAAATCGAAGGGGTAAAATAGCCTATGGATTAGATTGGTAAAGTGAAAGATAGGCTTCAAATATATGGGCCATCTTCTGTTGATAATAAGATAAACAAGGCATTGATAGACCTAAGACAAATCTACGATGATAGGCATAAAATAAATATGAATCAAAAGGAGGTTTTTTGGAAAGGTGGGCTTAGAGATCCACCCTCAATTGGTTAGTATTTTGCACATGAGCAGAAGCTTTGTTTTGTTGTTGATTCAAAATCACAAAATCAACATTGGTATGCCAAGAAGTATTAGGACAATCAGCCACTTTGGAGGAATATGTCTGGATCTACACCTCCAAATGTTTGATATACAAAACAGCTTGTAATACTACATCCCCTATATACCAAGCCAATTCTTCATCATATGGGATCAACAATTCACCTCGCAAGTACATGTATGACATAAGCATAGTGTCTGTAGTCACAGAATCCTCAAAACCATTTTGACCACTTCAGTCAACAAATCAAAAGACCAAGCTCCACCCCAAATATCCTCTAGAAGAGGCAAATCCATCATGGAAAGCTTAATATAAAATGCCAACTTATGTTGCCAATAATGCACAAAAAAGCTTTTCTATCTAGGCAGCTATATCAAGGCTTCTAGTAATTGAGCCTTGTTCAACAACATATCCCTCTCCTCAGTCACAATAACAACTTGGGATTTAGTCTCTACCAACCGAGCTTGCAAAGTAGAGATCTCCTCTTTCTTGGTATCAATGACCTTAATCTGTTGCTCCATCTATGTATAGAGGTCAGAAATTTTTTCTTGGGCAGAGGCTAGTCCAATATTAGCTTTATTCTACTCCTCCTTGGACTGTTGAATCTCTTCATAAAAAGAGAAATAAAGTTGTTGGATACAAGTAGTAACTGAGAGTTCAATAGAGCTTTGGATATCTTTGTACAAAAAGGGAACTATTGCATCTTCTGTCACTAGAAGTTGCACAGAGGGAATGGAAATATTCAAACTACCATCTCTATGTGGTCTGAAAAGATTTGGCATTGTAAGGAAAGCAGGGAGCTGACTGCAAGATTGAACATGAATTGGAACTGGAGGAATGGGACCTGGTACTGATTCAGCCATGCGCTTAAGACGCTTCCTCTAAATGACCATAGGAGAGGGAGGATCTGCATCCTCAATGATAACATCATCATTTTCAATAGGAGAAGGAGGAACCTCTAGAGAATCAACTGGTAATGTGGAAATTTCCTTTGCAAGTGCAGCATATGTCAAGAAAATATAAAGGTAAGAACCAAATGTGGCATTACTCACATTGCCCCTTGTGGCTCCGATAAAATGCTGATCCATTTTAGCTAGGAGATATGAACTCCAATCAATGGTGATATCTTTCAGCACCATGCGGGAAGTTGTAAATAACTCCTTCAAAATATAATTAGAATGGATTTTGACACGCATAAATCTGTCTTGAAGGAACTGGTACAACTTTCCAAAAGGATTGGAAATCATGGACACACTAACTCCTGAAGTAGTGATAACCTACTTAGGATCCAAGACATCCTGGGTCTGCTTCTATAGTAGCTTCAGAATATCCTCGTTAGAGAACTATTGACGAGCAATAGGAAAAGTTTCCCATGGTTTGGTAAAGAAATAGCTTTGCCCATGCTCTTAGGCATCTTGAGGATAACTGTACCATAAACAGGGCTAGACCTCTTGTTGTAAGAGGTTAAAAACAAATCACACATGTTAGAGTCAACTAGGATAAGTGGCAATCGAAGAGCCATAAATTTGGATAACCTAGCCTTAACAATAAGGTCTGAATCTAGCATTAATGAATACTTATGTGACACAAAGGGAATTAATTAGACCGGTGGAGGAGTACGAGGTGCCATTCAGATGGTTCACACACACACGGTAGTCACACAGACAATCACAAGGAATGCCTACAAATTAGCAAAATAACAGCATAGAAGATATCAACAAAAACTCACATAAACCTGACCGATTGAATCAGTATCCCAAGCAATCCACATCTTGCAAAATTTTAGCATCACCTCTCCACTTATGCGACCAAAAGCTTTGTGCTATGCATACAAATAGGCACCCAATATCCCTGAATCAAGCAATCCAAATAAAATATAATCAATTCACACCATATCCTAACTCCAATCAAATGACCAACAAAAAACTAGACTAAACCAAGACACAACCGATTAATAACCAAACATCAATTGACGAAGATGGTCAATAGGGGCTAAGACTAACAACCACATCACCCACCCCACGAAACACTTCATTGGAAAGGAAATGATGCAATGTGAGGAAAAAGGGAAAATTTAATTGTATGTTCATTATACAAATTAATTAACAAGTAGTGAACTTTTATTAGGTGATAAACCTTAATAAAAAAAAGACGGTTCATTTTATACAGTTAAAAAAACTTATTAAGCTTTACGGTGCTTTAACATTCCTGCACTACGGCTCAACTCAAGGTCTCTAAATGCAAGTTCATTTATTACAAATTAATGTGTATAGCACTTTTTGGTTAGTACATGCTACCTGAATGACTGGTTTATTTTAATTAATTAAAATATGTGTTTAGCGTGAATGCACATGAAAAATATGGTCAACTGGTTTCTTTTAATAATTAATTGTGATGTTTAGTACAAAAAAGAAAATAAAGAGAGGAATGGGGTACCTAGAGGAGGTGTGAATGCAAATAAATCTAAATGCTCACTCAACAACTGATATGACGGACAAAACCACAGCCACAACAAAATCCAAAAAGCAAGCCGACTAGCTAGAAAATGGATATCATAAGAACAAAAATACCAAACACCATGTCTAAATTTTGTCAATATATTTGGGTGTTTTTGTTTTAGGTTTTTTAAAAGTTAAATCAACAGGATGTGTATTAATGGATTGTAACAATTGAAACCACATTGTATTGGGTTGTGTTTGGATTTTCTTCACTTTGAGGTTTATTTTTATTTTTTCTTATGTTGTTTTGGCATGGTTGTGTTTTATTTTTATTTTTCATTCATTTCAATCAATAAAATGTTTGATGTAAATTGAACATGGGAATCCGCTTTATTTTTTGATAATTTTTAGTGATTTTTTTGGCTATTTTACTAGTTTTTAAAAGAATTTTTCAAAATTTTACTCATTTGAGAAGTTAGTTTCTATTCAAATAAATATTTTTCAATTTGTTTGAAAAGGCTTTAGCTCATGTCAATGTGCCATAATTATGGAATGAATTTTTTGAAATTTTGGTAGTTGTTTTTAAAATCTAATTTTATGATTTTATAAGGATTTTATTAAATTGTTAATGAAAATTTGAAGTTTTTTAAAGTTGCTTTATGTTTTTTGGTTTTTATTGGTAATTTTTCAATTGATGGAAAATTATCAAATTTTTCAAAAAAATATTTTTTTGCTATTTATCTGTAATTTTTCTCATTTAATTTGAATCTTTAAAGGTTTTTGGACAATTTTTTATGTTTTTAGGGTTTTTTTAGAATTAAAAAATGTCGGGAATAGGGTACCCGAGTACGTACTATGTTTTGATGGCGTGTGAACAGTTGCAAGCTCACCACCGCACAGAAAAGACAGCACGGGCATCCGCGCACATGAACAATTGCTAACACGGCACATACTCAGAAACACGAACACACTACACGAGAACAAACGCTAGCACAAACACACAAAAATTCGATAGCATGAACCCGCACGTGAACGAGCACAAAAGATCCGACACACTAGCGGTCCTTGGTGGAAAGGGCATTCGCGGGAAGGGTAATGAGAAGTTGGGGGTAAATTAAATAGAGGAGGGAATAATGGTTTGGGGGGGCTAATTAAATGTTGGGTCGGAATTAATGTGGGCTGTGGGATTAAGGATGGGGGGAGAGTAAGCTTGGGGGGTAGGGGGGGATTAAGGGTGTGGGCGGGCGAGAGCATGGGGGGGTCGGTTTTTTTATTTTTTATTTTAAATGGTTTATGACTATTTATTTAAAAAACAAAAAAGAGATGTAAAGCATGCCCCCCGTCCCGTGCACAAATGCGAGCGGGGGGTAAAAAATTTTGCACCAATGAGATCAACACGTCAAGCAGGCACATACATGAAAGGAGGACAACATCACGTACAAGTTGACACTTGTTGAAAGACGAAAACGTGGGCGTTCACGCGCAATCAGAAAGATGATGAAACACAAAACAAACGAAAAAATTAATAACGAACGAACCGAACACTGGATAAACCTATAGAAAAAAGGAAAAATGTGATGTGTGATTGGAGAAAGAGGATGGAAAAGGAAACAGGAGATCCAGGGAAATGAAGGGTGTTCACATGGAAAATAGAAAAAACAAGTATGGAAAGACACACAAAAATGAATTATGAAAAACCCATTGGTTAGAACAGCATGCAAAAAGAAGGAAATTTGTCCAAAAAGAGAAGTTGGATAGATTTATCATATCAAATCACAATTTCAATGAGAATAGGACCCATTCATATGAAAAAAAAATGATAAAAGCACACGCAAAAATAAAAATAAAAAAAAATTCTAACAATCCGTAAGCCAGAACAAAGGGCAACAAAAAGAAAAAATGTCTAAGAAATAGTGGGTGATATAGCTGTTAGATCAAAATGCAAGTTTGATACAAAAAATACACATTCACATGGAAAAAACAGAAAAAATAAGCATGAAAACACGCATAAAAATTAATAACACAAAATCAGTGGGCCGAAACATGATGGAGAAAAAAAAACAATTGTGCAAGGAGTAGGCTGGACAGAGCTATCTAATCAGACTTGAATTTTGAGGAGAATAGGGTAGGTTCACATGGAAAAAGAACAAAAAGTACACAAAAGAATACCCAAAAACACGCAATAATTAATAACAGATAAATGATGCACCGAAATGACAAGTAATAAAAAGAAAGAGTGTAAAGGGAAAGATGTAGGTTGAGTTGGTAATCAGATCATTGTTTCAAAGTGAAAAAAGGTACATTCGCATGGAAACACATCTAATTTGTAAAAATTTCTTCAAAAATGAATAACTCATGAACCATTGGTCGGAATAGGTGGCCATAAAAAGGGAAAATGGGTAGTTCAAAGGGACAAACAGTGTTGTAAAGAGGGATATGGATTCCGATGAACGTAAGATGCATTCACATGAAAAAGCGACAAAACAATAATGAAGACAAACAGACAAGGAACGACCCTAGGGACAAGGTGAAAATAGGACGGGTGGGTGGTAAAGGAACCCCATTAGGGCAAAATCAAGACATTGGTATACATGAATTATCATATAGGGGCATTTCCATGAGGGTATGCAAAACAAACGTGCATGGACGCATCCCCACACTTAAGACCTTACTAAGGAGGGGGTACTAAGCAACATGAACCTAAGACTTGACAACAAACTAGACTCTAACGTCCCCACACATAAAACAAGACCGAGAATTGTAAGCAAAGGGGTAGGGTTAGAAAAACTTGGCCCGATTTGCAGATGGTTAAGGCGCTGACACGTAAAGGATCGTAGTCGCAACAGCACAGAAGGTACCATGACTCGCCACATCACACTTGTCTCGTATGGCAAGGACCATGCAACAACATCCAAGGAGATAGCACTGTCAATAAAGCTCTGATTCATGTGTCGATGACAAAGAATACAGCACTCATCTCAACATTCGCTCATGTGAAGATAATAGATCATGCACTCGCCCCACGTCACTCGATAGATAATAATTGAAACCCATGTCTCACACCTGGTTTAGAAATCAATGATGGTTCACAAGGAATATGCTAGTGTGCACACTTGATGGTGCATCAGTGCATCCCAACCAATCTGGCATAGGTGCAAGAAGGAAGGCTAGGGAGCCTTATCGTACAATACACCAAATAGAGTGAGATGTGTAGTGATGATGGAGGAGGCCTGCCCATCCTGTGTGTGCAGAGGGAAACGAGAACGTACCTAATGCCAATTGTTGTAACGTCCCTCAATCCTCACTTCTCAATCGATGAAGGGAAAATCATTCACACTTAATCTCCCCTCCGTCTCATTCTCTGTTGATAAATATAGAAGGGCAATCCGTTCTTCCTGAACCCCATTGATGTAATCCTCACTGTCACTTGTGTAAAGGTTGCATGCCTTGTGCACAATTGATGGTGCAATAATGCATTCTACCTTGTGCCGGCATACAATGTGAGAAGGAATGCCAAGGAGCCTTATAGTGCAGTGTATAGGAACAAATTGTGCTTTGTGCATTGAGAGGCCCATGTCATGTGTGCAACACTCCATTCACACATCTCACCTCTATTGGATTTACAGGGCAAAGACTGGTCACTCACCCCACCCTCTGTCTCACACTCTTCTGATAAATACAAAGGGTATCTGATACTCACATCCCCATTCAATTAGGATGAAAGCTTGCATCACTCAACAAATTGTCGATGAAGATTGGCTTCATCTGGTTAATGATGTCAACTTATATCAATTGATGAAGAGGCATACCTAGGGAGATAGTCGACAAGTCTTTGCATGTTGGAAATGCCATATGTTGTAGGAGTTAGATGCACTAAGGAAGTTGCAGAGAGACATTGCACCAAGGGAGGCAGCTTTGGAATTGCATCTTGGTGGAAGATCGAATAATAATTCAACTATCTTGGACTGTGGGGTGCTGCCACTTTTTCCACAATCAGCTTCCCACCTAAGGGTGCATGCCACCTTTTCTTAGAAAAAGGCCTATTATGATAGGGAATTTCTTCATTTTCTCCCATAACAGTTTTTTTTCTTTTCTTTTTTTCTCTCTTTTTTTCCCTACTCCCAAGGGTGTTTCCACATTTTCTTGAAGAATAGATCGGCATGGCAGGGACCAAAGTCCTTTTCTCCCATGATCAATATATATTTATGGTTTTTTTTTTCAAAAATGAGAATGATAGGAGTACCAAGTATCAGAACCATCCTCACCATCTCTATTGGATTAGATGATAAGAGAACAAAATAGGGGTGGGAGGCGATGATGACAGGCTAGTAAAACGAGGCCACCTCATTAGAAAGAGAATGATGATTATCAATAGCAATATGAGAAGAAGTACAATGCAACATCCAAAGGGGAAAGGGTCGGCCGACTTTGATTGTCAAGATTCCCAAGGAGGAAAATACTTCTTGAGGCGATAGCCATTAATCAGGAAACGATCATTAGAGGTATTAACTGTCTACACTTGGACAAAGCCATTAGGGTTGACAGCAAGTACCTTATAAGGGCCCATCTAACCTTGTTGAAGCTTGCTTGGAAACTTGCCAAATCTTGAGTCATAAGTTAGGACTAAGAGACATTTCTTAAATTCATTCTACTTGATGAAGCTATTGTGATAGGCCTTTCGTCGAGCTTGGATGGCTTCCATGCACTATAGGGACATCCAACAAGTCTCATCCAGATATTCCAAGTGCAAGAGATGATGCTGCATGGTCTCATTATTGCCTAGGCATTCTTTGATAGCCATGCACAAAGAGGGCAACTCTAGTTCAACAAGGAAAACAGTCTTTGTGCCATACACCAATTGGAAAAGGGTCTATCCTATAGCAAACTTATAAGAGGTTATGTATGCCTAGAGGACCTTTGTAATTCGATCGTGCCAATCACAATGATGGGCAGAAATCGTCCTTGTCAAAATCGAGAAAAGGATGCGATTGCTGACTTCGACTTGGCCATTGGCTCTGGGGTAGTAAGGCATGGACTTGTAATGGTAGATCTTGTACAACTCTGTCAATTCTTCCGTAATCTTGTTAAGAAAGTGAGTACCTTTGTCACTTGCTAGCTCTACGGGACTACCAAAGCAGGTGATGATATTCTCGTACAAGAATATAGCCACACTATTGCCATCATCCCACTTAAGGGATTTGGCTTCACACCACTTTGTCATGTAGTTTGTATATACCAAAATGTATATGTTCTGCTTCCTTCTGGTTAGTGGATCAATGGAGCCAATGAAGTCGATTCCCCATTTCTCCAACAACTTTAGGGGAAGGATTGGATGTAGTGGCATAGCACTAGTTTTAGTAGGCTTTCCCATCTATTGACAAGCATCACAATGTTTGCAATAGTCATTGGCATCCTTGTGGAGGATCAGCCACCAATATTCTGCAAGCAAGGCCTTTCTAGCTATTGCTTCTCCTGCAAAGTGTCCTCCACAGGGCTCATCATGGCATGCTTTCAGAACTATCCCAATCTCATATCATGCAATATATCTTCTTAGTATTTCTTCTTTGCCCTTCTTGTATAATGGGCCACCTAATAGGGTATAGGGGGCCAATTCCAATAGAAGCTTCTTCTTCTCATGGCTAGAAATACCAAGGGGATACTATTGAGTTGGCAAGAGGTTGGCTTTGTCTGCATACCATGGGTTTACAATTTCGACTAGAAAGAGTGAAGCATCAGGGAGGTTTGTGGGTCATCTTGCATCTCTTTGTCACTCGGAGGGATTCGCGACAGATGATCAACCAAGACATAGGAGTGTCCACGCTTAGTAACCACTTCAAAGTCAAACTCCTAGAATAGAAGGATCCATCTCATCATTCTTCCCTTCACATCGGATTTGTTCATCAGGGGGACAGTGCCTCATGGTCCACATAGAATTTGAAATGCGTCGATAGTAGGTAGTGTCGAAACTTCTCTAAGGCAAATACCATTGCCAAGCACTCAAGATCTGTCACTGCATAGTTCCATTCTCAATCAATTACTTTTGGATTGCATAATAGATAGGTTGATCTATCATCAAGGAGTCTTTTTGGCATGAGACTGCACCTAGGTCTTTGATTGACACATTAGTGTGCACATGGAACTCCTTCATCCAACCAAGAGGCTGAAAGATGGATACTTTAATCAAACATTGTTTCAAAGTGTTGAAGGCATTGTCACACTCATCTGTTGAGATAAAATCTACATCTTTCCTTAAGAGCTTATGTAGAGGGGCTGCCTTTGTCGTAAAAAGTGGGCAACGAACCTTATGTAGTAATAGCCCACATGGCCAAGGAATCCCCTCAATTACTTAAGGTTGGTTGGCGTTATTAAAGCTGCAATCTTCTCAATCTTGCAAGATCTATTGATATCCCTTGTGCAGAGATAATGTGGCCCAAGAGAACTCCTGAAGAGACTCCGAAGATGCATTTATCGGGGTTGAGAGAAATTCCATACTCTCAACATCTATCAAAGCACTGCTCTAGGTATCCCCAATACTCACGGATTGAGCTATAGACACAAAAGTCATCTAGATATACCTCAATGAAATCATGCATATGGTTTTGGAATGTAGCTATCATCACTTGTTGAAAGGTAGCAGGAGTATTACAAAGCCCCAAACAACATCACTCTATAAGCATAGGTTTCCCATTCTATTGTGAAGGTTGATTTAGATTGATATTCTTATGTGATTTGGACTTGATTATATCTACTAAATCCATCCAAGAGGGAATAAAGCTCATGGCCTGCCATTATGTTCAACAATTGTCTTTGAAAGGAATAGGAAAATGATCCTTCTTAGTCTTGGAGTTTAGATTTCGAACGTCCATACATATTTGTAGCTTTTCATTCTTCTTGGGTACTACCACGATGGGTGAAACCTATTCACTATTGGCCACTGGATAGATAAACTCGACTTCAAGGAGCTTTAGCAATTCGGCTTTCACTAAGGCAGAGTAATTTGGATTCATGCACCTCTATCTTTGCCTCACAAGCTTGGCATCATGCTCTAGATCGATGTGATGTTGACATACCATGGGATCAATCCCCTTCAAATCTTTGTAAGACCATGCAAACACGTCCAAGTTCTCTTTTAGTAGGTCATGCAGGACTGACAACTTTTCTGCTGGAAGACAAATACCCACCTTTAGGTGATGTTCAATACCATTTGCATCCACAAAAGTTAATTGCTTTTCACCTTCCACTTCACGAATGAAAGTCCCATGGACTGCTCCTGGATATAGATCCGACTCCTTCAAGGGAGTGGTCTCCTCTTTTGATGCTCCACTGGAACTGACTTCCTCTTTCAAGGAGGATCCTGCTTGCTCCTTGGGATTCTGAGATTGTATTATGACTTTTTCGGGTTTGGTTTCAGAATTCATTACCTCTTGGCTTGAGGACTCGTCTTCCGAGGATGCCTCCAGGAACATCACACAATAGGACCCTTCGGAGTTCTATTTGGATTGTAGGAATGGTAGTTGTTGGCAAGGAGCATCATCGTCATTCTCTCTTAAGAAGGGTAACTTAGGGCGACAAGAGCCACTACTGAAGGAAGGCTTATCCTACTTAATCTATTTCTTACGGATATTTTGCATATGATGTGACTCATTAACCAATCCAAAGGGTACCATAGCCACTCTTTGTAACAGCATGTGATCTTCAGCTTTTATAGCCTCTGAAACTTCTCCCTCATTTGTATCCTTTTCAAGCTAGATGGATTCTTCCAATGCACTTTTCTAATCTTATTTTGCAATGTCATCATCATCCTCTTTAGACTCTATTTCTGCCTCTATAGGGGCTTTGTAAGAGAAAAATAGATTCTTTGTGGTATCCTCTACCTCTGCTTCTGTGTCTATCTCTCCTTCTATCTTTGGCTCTACTTTTGTCTCTGTTACGGCCATATAACAAGGAGAATAATACATCCATGCCTCTATCTCACTCTTAGAAGTGATTTTTGAAGTCACTTCGGGTTCAGGTAACAGGTATTCACCCATTGAAAAAGACTTTGCTTCTTTTGAGGGTTGGCTTATAGTGTCGACTGTCAAGGATTGTGCCTCTATTTTCTTAGGAAAGATCTGTTTGACAGCTTCCTCATCTCCTGATGTGCCATATGTTACTTCATTGGAAGAGTCTATCAAGACTTCAATGGAAGTGGATCCATTACATTTTGGCGATCCATACAACTTCTGCACCACTTTGTTGGGTCCTCTACCTAGGATTAGAGTTCCTTTGAACCAATCCGTCCATGCTCTCGCTTCAAAAAGCCATGGTCTTTCCAGCAGCAAAGGATATGAGGTCACATAGGAATTTGGTTTTACCACCAAATAGGCCAACCAATGATCAGTTCCTATGAGGGTTGTCTTCACATATGGGAGAATGCCCAAAGGCTTAATTTTGCTTTGGTCTGCTAGTCTAATAAGCCACTCTGTAGGCTGCATACCTTGCAAGCCTAAATCCTTCATTGTCACATTTGTCATTATGTTCATTGATAAATCTCCATCGATCAATGCATATGTTGTAAACATCATTCAATCCACACGTTGATCTCTAGGTACCAAGGTCCAAGAAGGTGTTAGCCACACCCACTTCTTTCACTAGCTTTAGGCCTTTATTGGACTTAGTTGCTATTGAAAGTGTCTAGGTCTTTGACCAAGTCATATTCTTTGACAAGACCCACGGGCTTCTCCAATAGGCTAGCGAATGGGGCAAACCCCACTTTTATCTTCCCTTTTTCCTCTAGAAGCAGCAACATATGCACTTCTTCTACTACTTGAGATACTTCTACATCCTCTATATCTTGTACCTCTAGTCCTGTCTCTGTATCCTTCTCTACTTCTGGACAGTTGTGTACTGTACCGTTCTGTTCTGTATTGTTATGTCTCTCCTTGGGAAGATTGAACTTCACCATTTTGGTAGAGAGAACATTCTCTTTTGGAATTGTGTGTTCTCCTTTCTTGGCATGTCTTATTGTGGCAACTTCCAATTTCACCAAATTGGAAGCAAGTTCTTGGGTCTTCTATTGGGTAATAGTGGTAGCTTTCACAGGAGCCAGACTAGGACAGTCTTTTGCAATGTGGCTTTCTCCTTTGCATCGACTACATAAGGGTTTGTAGTCCATGGACCTTTTAGGGTTTGGACAATTTGGTGAGATACGTCCCCCTTTTCTCCACATCTGTAACACTCGACTTCTAATCTCTGGCCACCGCCAGATTGTCATCCTCTATAACTCTAAGAGGGAAAGCTCCTTGGACCAAAATTAGGACCGAACTCTCTAGGCTTTGGTTCGATATCTTGGGTGGTCATCTTGAATTCCAATAAGTTGAATATTTCTTCTTTGCCTTTCTTCCTTCTTTCATACATCTCCTTCAGGTTGTAGATGTCCTCTGTATGGTTCTTCCGTAAACAATACAAACACAAGGCTCTAAGGATCATTGGTTTTCGAGTACATTCAATGGCTAAATGTCCCACTTGATGGCACTTTCCACAGCATATATTAGATCGCATCACATCTCTTCCACGTGTGTAGCACCAGGACTGGATATGTTGGCAGTATTCATCTTCAGTGTTTGCAACTATTCTGTAATCACATCCATCAACTCCTTTTTTATGCTTGCAATTGAATTGGACGAGTAGTCCTTCAAATTTTCTCCTCCTGGAGTACTTGCAGTAGGGTTTTGGGAAGCTTCTGTAATCACTGCATAAACTAGTCAGGTTGATCCAGATGGTCCTCTATTGTTCTGATTTTGATTCAAAGCTCCTGTTGAGACTAGTGGTTGTTGGTTCCAGTTTGGTAGGGTTCCACTATTGTTGTTGAGTTGCCATTGGGGGAACCGTTTAAGGCCAATGTTGTTGTGGTTGAGCCATCATTTGAGGTACTATTGTCTGGGGCTATTGTGGATTCGGTGCACCATACTGTGACACTATTTGCATCTAAGGGCAAGGGTAGGGAACAGTCCCCTAGGACATTTGGTGGGTATACCATTCCTGGCATGGGAGGAGGTAAGACTCCTTTTCCTGATGTCATCGATAACCTTGCTTCAACTTCATCATACAATCTTGCACCTTCCATTACAGCTTGTAGGTTAGCTGGTCTTCTTAATTCCACAAACTTATGAACTTCTAATTGTAGGCCTCTAAGAAAAACTCCCTTCTGGATGCCTTCATCCACGTGATGGTTGGTCCATATCTTCAGTATGGATTACATTCTAGAGACATAGGCTTCCACCCATTCACTAGAGGATTGACTTAGACTTATGAACTCCTCTCACATCCGCTCTTCAAAACCTTCATGCCAGAATTTAGTAAGGAATACAAACTTCAAGTCGTCCCATGTGCCAAAAGTTCTTGCTACTTGTCTCTCATACAACTGAAATGCCACACCTATAAAAGTGGCAAAGAATATTACCACCAATGCTCGGGGGTTCTGGCATTGTTGGCTACACATGCTACCATGAACTTAGCTTCATGAAGATCACGGTCTTCATTTTACTCTCCCTTAAAGATGGGCAATGGTACTACATTCGTTGGCATGTTCATCAATATTTCCAAGAGAAATCTGACTAGGAAGGGGACCTTAAGTTGCCATGGAGACTTCTATAAAGAGTGCCACAAGGGCATTAAAGGAGGCTTCTGCTGCAAGCTTATTCTTGGCTTTGATTTTTGCCTTCTCTCTTCTCACATACCTCTGGACTCGTTCTAATGCTTGCCTCTTGATCGCATCATTCATCATGGAGTTAGTTTCACCCAATTTATCTATACTCAACAAAATTGAATCAGAAGGGCTTCAATTTTTGAAGGACTCTCTTATCAACATTTCTTTTACTTCCTTCTTTTCAACACCTATGAATTTAGCTTTCATTTCATTACAGAGGGGAAGATATTCAGTTCTCACGGCATCAAAACTCATTTTTATGAGGATCACCATAGTGCGATTGTCTTAATAATACCAACTTTGGAGGGTTTCAATAGCATAGGTTGTGAAGAACACTCTATCTACTAGCTTCCAGTGCGTTGCTAATTGGACAAATAGAAGGTTGTTAGTGCACCAAGCATCCCATGTATCTTGTTGTCAAGCATCTACAAATAGATTTCAACTCTTTTCCTTCTTGTTATTGTGAACTTCAACTGACCATGACTCTTGAAGCTTCTTCACAATCTCCCACTTGATGATGTCTGGAAACTCTTCAATGAAAGCCAGATCTCCCATGGATGGTCATTCTCTCTATTTCTACTCTTTAGTTTTCTCCCAAACAATTTGCCACTAAGATGCATGTCTTTGTTGCTTCAGCAGGGAGAGGAAATAGTCCACCACATAGAGCCAACATCAAGATGGTAAATGTTTCCATCATTGTGGGACAAATCTCTTCTAGAAAGTGGCTTTGGCAATGAGAATTTCCAATTTTTTAGTGGTAGAAGGAACTTTGCAAGCATCCATCGAATTCTTCTTCTCTAAGCAATGCCATTTCCTTCATTTTCAACCCCTTCTAATGCCTGTTGATGGTAGTATTCCCTGGCGCTGTGCACCAAAAACATGGAGACCCAAGAGGAACATCAAGAAAACAGGGAATCTATTGCAAGAAAATCTATATTTTATCATCGACAAGCATGTTCTTCATATTTTAATCAAGCACAAGGAGAAAAACAACACCAATCTTCACACAACTTCATATAACAATTCTCCCACATATTTATCACAATAGAACTTCAACACATTCTTCGTCTTCTTCATCTAATTAACAAGAGAACACAAAGGAATACTCCATTTTGAATGGAAATCATCACATATTATTCATCTTCATCATCTTCATAGTCTTAATAGTCTCTCTCATGATCTCTCTCTCATAGATGCATTGTTTTGCATAGAGAATTCTCTCTCTCTCTCTCTCTCTCTCTCTCTCTCTCTCTCTCTCTCTCTCTCTCTCTCTCAATGGTACATTGAAAAAATCAAGAATAATCATCCATAACACTTCTTTGGTTGTGGATACCCCTCCCAAGAGGTATGCCTGATTTGAAGGGTCACCAGAGCCATTATAGTGTCCTTTCGTAGCTCAATAGTGTCGCTCTCACTTCAATCTTCACTTGAGTCTTCAGCAGCTACATTTTCCACTTCTTTGAGCTATTTTGAACTTGAATTCATCTCTTCTCAATATTAGAAAACTTCCCCAAGCTACACATCCATTCTACATAACAGTTACAAACGCATATAGAACAAAGATGGAACGGAGATAGAGACTCTATAGAAGCTCAACAAAGGGTCTACAGAACCATACATAAGGTCATCAGAAAGCCTTTAGCTCAACTAAAACCATCAAGAATCATTCAATAAGCTTCCAAATACTCTTAAACTCCATCAATCATCATTCCATCCTCTCATACTACATAAAGAAAATAGAACAAAATAGAAGCTCAACAAACTCAATCAAAACCAATTAGACACTATTAGAACATCAACCGAATATGTCAGAACATCATATCTTCACTAAAAAACATCATGAGTATCTTAAACTTAATCAACCTTATCTAAAACACTTGCAAGGACTTCCAAACCAACTAATCAACATACAAAATCGATCAAAAACCAACCATTTAGTTCACAAAAACAATAAAATTCAACCAAAAAAGCAATCATTTCAGTAGTCAACAACGAGGTGGAAAAGCTATTCATTGGCATTCCAAACTGACCAAAGAGTTTAGAAATAATATAGATAATGTTCGCTCTATTATTGCCTCTATTTTGAGAGAGAAGATCATCATTTGCAATGAGTTCCATATGTTTCATATTGATATAGAGGGATCTCATGCAGTAGGCATGCATTACATTATGAGATTATTATAGTTTCCAAGTTGCTCTTGCCCAAATTTTTAGAAGAGAGAAGTAAAGCATGCAATGTATCTCCCCTACAAGCACATATATTGCATCTTCTTACAAGTTTAAACCTTGATGAGGTTGTTCATGATTTCATGCACCAACAAGCTCTAACCAAAGTTGAGTTGTTCCAATCGTTATTGGGTTGTCGATATCATGCAAACTTAGTAAGCCATGGATGTTTTGTGAAGATTTGCTACATTTCAATAGAGCAAGGTTACCACCAATGTGTTGCTTTTTATTTCGTTTTTTTGCATTTGGGAGTGCTCATGTTGGTTCAAACTTTTTGGATATATGGTTCCCTCGTTAACATAGATAAGATGTGTATGTGTGAGATTTTTCTTATCTACATCAAGAGTAGATATCATCTATGTGATGAGGAGAAAATTGTCTACTTCTCAACGTGCTAATATATTCTAGTATTTTTCCTTGGGATACTTGTCATGTGTTTCTCTGATTCTATTCAATTCTAGATTTTCTATGCATGGAGCACTTATTGTTTGGTACGCGCCTTGTTTGAGTGTGGAAATGTTTTATTTTCATGTTACTCTATGATCTATAACTAAGATAGTCATTTGGTAGTCTTTGTGAGAATAAGGAGAGAACTAAAAATAATGTGAACAATTGTCATGCTAGTGATACTTCTAAGACATTGTTAATACAAGAATGGGTGCTACAAAAAACTAGAGAGGGACACACACACACACACACACAGAGAGGAGTTTGTTACAGTTTTAACTTAAATATATGAGTTGTTTACGACTTCAAAGCGTTGTTGCATGGTACTCTTGAATTAGTGTAAACCCAATGCTATAGAACATTGATTCCTATTTTTAATTGAGTTGCTTCACTTTCATCCTTCTCTTTAACATCTTTAAACATAGAAGTTGTTCTCCTCCTTTTAAAATTAAGGGTGTCACCCAAGAGGGAAAGGAGGTTGATGATGCATGTAATGCCTTCATTTATGTCGGTTTTGTACATCATTATTTGCATATCATATGTACACTTCTTCCTCTTTATTATGAATCATTGGAAGGCAAGATTTTTTGTTAATGACAAAAAAAATGCATATCATATGTACACTTCTTCCTCTATGTTTCAAGGTAAGCTTTTCTATTAATAAAAAAATAAATCTTTTGTGAATGTGAAATTGAAAATGTATATGTGAAGCTAATTACCTCTTTTGATTCTTAGATTTTTTGAAGTCAATACGCATGGAATGCAATGTTTATTATACCCATGTACATTGTTTGTAAATTTTTGTGAGCAAAGGGAAGTTTCACAAAAAATGCAAAGTGAGCAAGACAAAGTCTTGTGAGCTTTATAGTGATGCCAATATATGATTAATGGGCTTGGTTGGCAATGTTGGGGCCACATTAGCTAGTAAATCTTACAAGGATTGAGTATGGGGATTCCTTTGTAAATGAAGTCACACGTGTTGTGTTTGTAATAGTAAATCTACATGATTCAGCTAGTTTATAAGGTTTCTTTAATCTATAGCCTATATTGTGTATGCTTGAGAGGTTTTTCAAGCACACGTTTTGTAGTGCAACATTGTGCCTACTTGGAGAATGCCAAGAATGTGACGTGAATATTTTGTGAACTTGTCCAAGAAATGGATGCTCATATAATGGCTGGTGTATGAGCATTTGAAGACAATTAAAAACCAAAATGTTTAGCATCTATAATTTCATGAATGGATAGGAAATTGAGATGTTTAGGGAATGTTTCCAAAATTTATTGAGTGATATAATAGTGCAAGGGTTAGCCTTCGCTACGAGCTACACTTATAATTGTAGAAAACTAGATTTTAGACCAAGAGTCTCTTTAAGGGATTATGGCATCAACTAGGGCCACCTAAGTGTTTCCTAGTTATATAAAGTATTCATGGCACCTTGGCTCATTGTCTTAGCAAGACTTTTTTTAGATGCTTGGTCTCTCTTAGAGAGCTTGGTTAGATTGGATAATGTAGCCTATGCCTTATGCTTATGTGGGAGCCACCCCACATTCCTTGCATAAGAGGTTATTTGTGTCTCCTAGTTAGAGCTATGGGCAATAACTAATTAGACATTTTATTTTAGGGTCTCCACTTTTTGTGGATGTTGTGAAGGGAGTCCTCTTTTTTGGGTCTTACATGGAAAAACAAAAGTTTAGTTTTTCTACTACTATTGTTGTTGTTGTTGTTGGTACTGCTAATGCTACTGCTGCTGCAGTTGCTACTGCTACTACTGCTACATGAATTGTTCACTTTCAACAAGTAGTGCTAAAACGATTCCTAGGAGCCTGAACAATCAAGTTGAGAACACGGCCTTCATAACCATTAATGGCATTTAAAGTCATTATCCATGCAACTAGTGCGTGGGGGGAAGATAATGCAAGAGAATGGAGAGGAAGGAGATAGTTTGAGCAATAAAGGTTGCTAGAAATGGTGACACCATATACTTTAACTACCTTGCTACTACCAAGGAACACGAGCTCGGCATGTAGGTGGTGGAAGCCCAACCATGAGGGAACCTCAAGAACTTCAATGATAAAAGAAAGAAGGAGGCTAAAGGAAGTAATGCTAAGGTGCTTAGAGCTCTTATGGCATTTTCTCTATAGAGGATTAAGAAAAGGTATGTAGATCTGTCAACATCATGTGATTTATCTTTTTACTTCATGGAAGAATACCAAGTAAAAAATATCATGTATGATCAATGCTTAATCAATACAAGTTCACGGGGAAAGGATTCTACTTTGCATTGGTGAACTCATAGTAGGAGCATGATTGGATACTTGCATTTGCAATGGGATTCTAAGGTAACTTTGTATGTGTTATCCCATCATTTCCCCGTTTTAACCTAGAGGACTCATTGTAACATGAGTGTCCGGTTTAGGTCACTTACCTAGGTCTACCAAATTGGATGGATGAAGAAATTGACCCTTTGTCTAAAGCCTTGGGAAGGATGCTCTACATCCCAGGGTCATCCAATGGTCTACTTAGGGTTGAGAAGGCATGCATGTTGTGGAATAGACTTAATGTAATACTTGAATATCTAGAGGTATTTGACTCCCCATGGGATCAAGATGTGCATTGAGATTAAGTTCATCCATTTCTATAAAGATGGTTGCACAAAAAGACCATCAAAAGGAGAAAGGAAAAGCACAGGCTCAGAATGGTAAGGAGAATCAACCCCCCGTTTTTGAGAAGGCAAAGGCAAAAAATAATAAGAGAAAGAATGGTATCTCCCTCAAAAGACTAGCTAGGATTTAAATATATATGCTCCATTAGTGGATGAGAATGAAGAGTTCTATGAACTATATTTAGAACCATAGTATGGCTAGTCTAACAAAGAAAATCAATATAATTGCTTGGAATACTAGAGGGCTATGCTCTGATGGGAGCAACTATACATGCAAAAGGCTAATCAAAAGTCACAAATGTGATGTCTTAGCCCTTCAAGAGATAAAGATTGTGGAAACTGACTCAAAGAAATTAGATATTCCTAACCATTCATTGTTCCTTACTATATAGAAGGTAGGGAAAGAGGAGGAACATCACTTATCATCAAGGATGAGTTAAGCACTACTCTAGTTTGGAAGGATGCGGAAGGTTTGGTGGTGGCATCTACTATCATGTTTGGAGGTGTTGAAATTTAGCTTTGATTTGTATATGCTCCTATAGTTTCAATGAGGAGGGCCCCAATTCTAGAAAGTCCTTGCAAAAGAAATCAATTGTGAATGTTCCATCCTAATAGGAGATTGGGACATAACTACTTGCTAATTTGACAAGTCACATGCCTCGATCTCCATAATAGCAATGGAAAAAGAAAGTTGGGAAGATCTCTATTGTTAGCATGACTTAATGGATGTCTCTCATATGATTGGGGAAGAAGAGGCTAGGGCTTTCACCTAGTATAATAGGATGCTTCATGGAGGGTACATAGACTAGATAGGGTGTTCCTAAATGAAGGAGGTTGGAGGATAGTCCCATCACCCTCAGTCAAATTTCTTGCCAAGATCAAATTCTAATCACTATATAATTCAATTGACATGTAGGGATCCACCCCCCATTTCTTTAATTAGGGATCTCCCCTAATTCTATTTCACTATTCCTTTTTGAAGATGAAAAACTAAAGAATAGGTGGAAAAAATGATGTGCTAAAATAAATGACCTAATCAAAATACTAGAAAAGGGCTTACTTGGGAAATTTGAGGAAGCCAAGCACTATGGTAGAACTAAGGCTCTATGCACGAGTAGAGATATGGATATGATTAAATGTAGAAGATGTATTATATGAATGCCCTTGGTGTTGATCCTAATGATGATAGTTTGGTCTGAGTCTTACAAGAGGTTGAGGATTTTATTAAATCGAAAGAATCTTATTGAGCTACAACTCTCAATCCATAATTAAAAGGAGGCTACTATAATGGAGAGAGATGCTCCTACTTCAACATGCTTCAAATTGTTGCAACAAAAACAAAGGAGAGAGAATATCCTTGTGATTGAAGGTGATAATGGAGTCAAACATGTGGATGAGGCTTCTATAGCTAATGTATTTGTCAAGTACATGTCAAATATAGTAGGAGACTCTCCTCAAGCAAAACTTGACTATGATGCCAAGTTGGAATCCTGTTTAGAACCAATTGAGGAAGGGGTCGATAGTGAAATTTCTATCATGCTATAAAGGCCCTTTTTTATTGAGAAGTTGTACTATGTGGTCAAGAAAATGAAGAAAGGGAAATCACTTAGGCCAAATAGGATATTGATTGAAGTTTATGATGCAACTTGGGATGCAAGTGGGAGATACATTTTCTCCTTCACCCCACCAATGAATGCATGAAATAGGGTCAAATCCCCCCTTTTGTGAATGTGGGACACATCAAATTGTTGCCAAAGTCATAATTAAGTTTAAAGCTAGGACAATTGAGGCCCTAACAATGCTCAATGTATCCCATAAAGTCATATACAAGGCTCTAGCACTAAGGCTTAAGTTTTTGTTATCCAAAGTGCCCCACGTAGCTCAATATGGGTATGTTTCCTATAAAGTCATATCCAAGGCTTTAATGCTAAGGTTGAAGTTTTTGTTATCCAAAGTGCAGCTCAATATGGGTATGTTTAAAATTCAAGACATTGTTCAAGGTCAAGTAATAAGATACTTGGGAGCCCCCATTAGGCGAGCTATGCGACCTTCATAGAAGATGGCATGGATCGAAGCCAAGTTCAAGCAAAAGATAAGCAAATTTTCATTTATCCCAATCTCCTTTGGTGGATGCTTAGTTATAATTGTCAAAATTCTCTCACATGCCATGATGTTTGTAGCTATTGTCACCCCCCTCTCCAACAACCAATGGACTAAAGTGAAGTTGAACATTGGCATTCAATTGCATGGAGCATGGTGTCATCCCCTACTTGGAATGGTGGCCTTGGGCTAGAAAGAGTTGTAGACAAAGCAAAGCGGTTGGGGTTCAAGCAATGGACTAAAGTGGAGCAGAAGCTTAGAAAGTTCCTATGGAGCTTTGGTGAAGTTGAACATTGGCATTCAATTGCATGGAGCATGGTGTCATCCCCTACTTGGGATGGTGGCCTTGGGCTAGAAAGAGTTGTAGACAAAGCAAAGTGGTTGGGGTTCAAGCTAATCTCAAGGCTCAATATAAATGAACCCTGGGCTATTATTGTCAAATCTATTGTTAATAAAGTTGATCTTCTGGGTGGCTCATGAAGTGTGCTCAATTGGCCATGAGATAAAATCTTAGCAACATGAGTCAAAATTACCATCACATGATATGAATCTATCAAATATATGGTCAACATATGGAATTAAGAATTTGAATTAGATAGAGGAAGATTCTAGCTAGAGAAAATGAGTCCTATTCAAAACAAATCGAAGGATGCAAATAGATTGGCTATAAAAGGTTTGGTAAGGTGGGTTGATATTTGGGATTACTTAACTAAGGAGCCACTAAAGATAGATGATATAGCAACTATTTCAAGTGAATAGGAAGGATTTTACATGGCCAAATGAGGTCCTTAGGTCAAAGAAGGAAAACTAGTTGCCATCCAACTAGGAAAATTGGGCCAATTAGTGTTTGGTGCATAGGAAACCACAAAGGGAATCTCATTAGTCAAGATGAGACGGATTTTCGAAAGCCAATTGGGGAGGAGAGAATCAAAACTGTAACAATATCATGCAATGACAAATACCCTAAAAACCAAAGAGATGCATCAATGGGATTGGGAGAGCAACTCCTAGCCACTAGCTGAATGTCATGCTTTGGAAGGTCATTAGGCTCAAACTATTGACCAATGATCATGTCGAGGAGATGAAGAAAGTGAACCCCAATTTCCCCTTACATACAACCCACAAAGAATCAGTTGTCCATTTTTTTGGGCTTGCAAAGAGGTTCAAAGTATGTGGAAAAAGTTGAAGAAATGGTTTAGCATAGATGGCTTCTGTGATGCTATAAAGACGAGGATGATACTTTTTGGATATGTAGGTAAAATGGACGAGGAAAGCCTCATAGACATATATGGGCCAATAGGAATAGAGTCTTGATGAAGAAAGAGAGGAAACTCTCTGCATTAGAGCTTTTTAGATTCATCAAGGGGGATCATCTAGCTTGCTAAAGGTTTTTGAAAAAGATAGCCCATGTTTATAAGGTTGCTTTTAGACAATTTTCAAGGTACTAAGTATATGGATATAGCCTGTTCACCCTCTTGATGTGAATATTGATATTATTTAATACAAATTTCTACATTATAAAAAAAAATAATCACGCCTTAATCTTAATTTACAACCTTGATTTATTTGGGTTTAGAGAGGATTGGAACCTTATTTCTCTTCTTTATTGTTTCACTCCAGCCACAAAGCTCTTGATACCTCTACACCCATCCTTAGGTCAAAAGGTGTGTGTGCATGTGCAAACTTGCATAAACCTTGGATAAGTTGCTATAGTAATGATGTGGTGGTTATATATGCTCAACATAAGATTATTAGTGTCCTTGCATTTCAATTTGAAACACACGATAATTGCAAGAGAATCTTGAAGGTAGATTATTAGTGTCCTTATGTTTCACTTTGAAACACACGATAATTGCAAGAGAATCTTCAAGGTAGAGTGAAATCCATAGCTAGGTCGAGAACATGGATAATGGTGGAAAAGTGAGAAGGTAGCACGTTAATATTGGTATTTTTACCAACTCTAGTTGCATTATTATCAATTTTTTTGTGCATTGTAATACCTGCACTGTATAATTCTCCCCATGCAGTGGCATTAACGTCACAATATCTTATAAGGAAGCTAGTTTAAGGATTGGAAATTGTAGGCACGAGGTAGCATTGTCAAAGTCATGACATCCTACAAGGGAGCCAACATAAACCTAATCTATTATGGTGGGAATGGGGAGGATAGTGGGCATCATGTTGTGTTGTCAATTTATAAGGGAACCTCATACCTAGCTTGTGGGGATGAAGACAATAGATGCAATAACGTCATGCCAACATCTTGAGCATGTGCAAATGAGCCAATCCCTACCTAATGTGTTTTATAGTGGAAGGACGAGGATCAGAGGCGTGAGGGGTAGTAGTGTCAACATTGAGAGCTTTTGTGAGGGAGCCACCTCACACCTAGTTTGTTACACTAGGGGATAGGGACAACGAGTGCCCTCGGATGGTAATATGCTCACCTATAGAAGTTGATGATGTTATTCGAACTTCATTTGACATATGTACCTTGTGAAATGATGATTTACCCCTGAAGGCACAACTCTCATGCGCATCTCAACTATGTTCTCTTAGTATCACCATGGTAAGCTTCACTAGAACATGCTATTGCTAGTAATGGGGTTTGGTGGGAAGCTAGTAGGGAAACAAACTACACTTTTGAGGCGACATCCAAGTAGGAGTATGGCACTTCTTCTTTAGGCCTATTGGGTTTAAGGGATTTTTGGAGGTGGAAAGCGATATGGGTGACTTGGTCCATGGTGCTCCTAAAGTTTGGGACTAGGGTTTGTTGGGGGATCTACCTAGGGAGAGCATGCTTTTGCTTCCTTAAGGAAGTTGTGGAACATACACTATTCATTTCCTTTAAGAAGATCTTCTTGCTGTCCATTATGATTGAGAAAAAGTTCACGGCCAACGAGGACCACCCATCCGTAGGATGGACCCATGGCCACATCCACTGCACTTTCCTCAAGTTGTTTTAGTTGTCTAATTACCTACCACATTTAGTTGGACATACATCAAGCATCTTCCTTAATTAGCACGTTAGACACCGGTTCCTTCACGTAATCTTAGCACTTGACATAGAAAAGCAGTGTCAAACAAGTTCTTTTTCAACAGGTTATCATCTTTATCTTTGGAATACATTCATAAAGTCCAGTCCGTAGGCTTATCCATAATCCGCCCGAAGGCTATCGATAATCCGCCCGAAGGCTATCCAGCAATCCACACGGATTACTAATCCAAGATTAGGGCCACAATGTTTGATAAGTAAGCATTAGAAGATTTTGATCCCTCTGAGTGTTGCATATATGTGTATGGAGGCATACCAATATTTTGATGGTGGTTTGTATGGGTTTGATCACTTGAGGTGAGGGGGTTGAAAGTTGGTAGAGGTGCCTATATTTCCGTGACCCATCAAAACCACAATGCATGTGATACGCAGCACCAAATCATTTGAACCACATATAAATTTTTCTGGTGGACGTTTTTTCTTGATTTTTTCTGGTGGCTGATTGTGCTGAAAGGAGGGTCCCTAACGTGGCTACTTTTGGGGCCACCCTTCGCCCTTTGGGAGTGTGTGTGGCCTGGAAATATGGGCGATGCAGCTTCAGGCAGCAGTCTGGGACCCTCTCGCGTGATCCGACCCTACCCTTCTATAATTTGTCTAGTTTTGAACCTCGAGGGGAGATAGATTGACTCTATCCAAGCTTCTTACCTCCTCGACATCCTCGCGAGTGGCGACTCTGGGATAGCTCTCTCCAGCCATCGCCTCGCTCGATGCCTTACCTGGACGGCTGCCTCTCCATCACAGCAGGCTTCTTCTTCATCGACCGGTAGCAGGAAACACAGCTATGGTTACCAGCCCGGCCTCCTTTGTGGCCTTGCCACGGCCTGCCCTGCATTGCTCCCTGTCATCGTCGTCGTCGTCTTGTAGCTCCGCAAGCCTCCGTTTCCTGAGCCACAGGCAATCCAAGAGCACCGCAGTCCTGCACAGTCGGTCCTCTCTGCGCGTCAGGGGTGGACCAGATGGCGAATCCCCTCCGACAACCCACAAACAGTCTGTAGTCCAAAGGCCCAGGCGTACTGATACATTGAGAGAGGCACCAGAGTCTGCAGCTGCGTCGTTGCAGACTATCTTGGTTGAAGACCAGAAGGTCTCTGTTGAAGGAGTTGCAAAGGTCGATCGGAAGGCCTCTGACGATAGTCCTGCTTGGGGGTAATTTCCGCTCTTAAGTGAGCTCTGTAAATAGATGGTTTCCTCGTATTAAAGCTGCCGCAGAACTGATCAGTTTGCTTTAAAAGCACGCTCTTATCATATAGGTTGACTGCTTATAACAACTTGACAGAAGACAATCTTTTCAAATGCCAGTTTGGTGCCAAAATTATGGCAATGACAGCATTACCAGGCCCAACTTTTATGTCGTATTACTCATTGATGAGGCTTATGGCTTAGAAACGTCTGATTTGAAATGTGTGTGTGGTTGAATGATGCACTCTACTAATTAATCATCTCAGGCCATACGTGAAATCTGAATCAAGTTGCTATTTGCTGCACTCTACATGATATAAACACATATCCTTTGACATGATATGCATTGCAGCTACATCATGAAAAGGATCAGCAAAAAGAACATCTTTTCCTCTGGCCAAAGAACAATGGCATATGGGTCCACAGTTGATCAGTCACCACCTACGTTTTGAACAGAGGATGCGGACTCATAGACAAATTATGTTGATCTGGGATCGCAAAAGGTTGTTGCATAAAGATATAAAGGGATCCTCAGAAATAAACTTGCTATGATGGGCCTTGATGATTTGGTAATCTTGTCAATATTGATTATTGTAAACATATACACATTTGGAGATGTTTGCATAATCTGGAGATTTTGGTAAGACCTAATCTTGAGAAAGGGTACAACCCAGAAGGCTGGTGTCGAAAAAGAGGGACTGGTAACAAGGCAGCTTCTTGGACTCTAGTGAGCCTATCCAACTGTGTGGACGGGGGGTTTCTATTGAGAAATTTCTGTTGATAATACTGAAAAAAATGGTTTTGGTCGGTTTGATTGACCTTAATATTGAGTCTAATCGTATGGTCTTATGATAAATGGGCACATTACAAAGCATTTTTGCCTTGATGACTTCCAACTCCACAAGTTCCTCAACAGCTGATGAATCAATGAACTCATAACTGCAACATTCAGATGTAATGCTTTTCTGAGTTTCTTTATATGTTTTTGTCCTGCATATGAGCTTTATTGATTTGTTTCTGGTGGCAGTCGCATTGCATTCCTAGCAGGAGGTGATATAATCTTTTTACTTGCATTCGCTGCTATTGGAAGATTGAGTCATGGAATGTCGGTGGTTGATTGGGATGCATTGCGTACAGCAGATCCATTTATAGCAGGTGAGTTTGACATTTCACCTTACAAGATGAGTGATTATAAACATGCCCTTAAGCATTTTTAGTGTTTGTTGGCTATTGTGAGCGTCACAACTTCAGGTTCATGAATCATTGTGCCACTTAACACCAAATCAGGCATTGAAAGTAACATTTACAAACCTCCCATAAACTTTTATATGAGAAAAATTAGATAGTTAAGTGATGTGGAAACTTGGCTTTTCAATAGCTATTATTTGCATGGTGTATGACTAAGCCCCTGTTTGTTTTGAAAACCAAGGCCTTCGAGTTTAAGCCAAGCCATGGAGAAATCACAACAATGCAGTTAGTAGGGCGAATGCATGGCAATAAGGTGAAGCACAATCCCTACATCTATAAAGCTATATAGAAATATAAAAAAGTCCAGAAATAAGAAAAAGAAAGGGAGATTTAACTCAGGTTGTGGTTTGAGGGCCTCGGGCATTTGATTGCTAGGCTACACATAAATACATGAGCATAGATACGCTAGCATTTGAGCCTAGTTTCATGGAGCATTTGCTTGGATAACTATATTGTGTGGTCCCCATGTAATTCCACAGCGTTTCTGTGAGAAAGAGAGGGATTTCTTGCAATAAAATTGTGAGAAAATCACTTTCTTGGTGACAAAATTCTCTAGAAAGTGCACAAGGCTTGAGATCCCAGAGGAGAAGAGAGGATCTCAGCCCGCTGTGATGTAACAACGTATTTGATGAAATTTAGATTAAAAAAATCAGCAATATGTATTGGAGTCACAGAGTAGGAAGCTGCCTCGTTGATTCCCTAGGCAGAGAGAAGAATAAAGATTGTCGCTCCAACTTCTACATGTACTGTTTTTGCATTTCTCATAGCTAAAACTTACAATTTCTATAGCCAAGAAGAGAAGAATGGATGTCTTCAGACTCATGTTGCATAAATAATCTTGTAACAAATCTTGCATCTAGTCTTGTCTCTTGAGCACAATCTAGCGCTCCCATAACAGTTTGGCAAGACTCCTTTCTAGCCCTACTGAATACCATGGAGGTGACCCTTGAAAGAATCGTGGCCTCCCTTTAAAAACTCCAATGATAAATTCAAGACTTGAATGAATGACAAGCGTAACTTCAAATAGAACACCCTATGTATCTAGGCCTTGCATTTCAAGAGATGCAAGATCAGATCTGAGACTTGCAAAACGATAGAGGAAGTGATTAGATGATTTTGCATGTTTATCAACCCCCAACAAGAGAACCCAAGATCAGCTTGGTAGAGAAGTTCAATGGTGACCGTTCGAAGTTTAGGGGATTCTTGCAACAAGTAAAGCTCTATATCCACATGCAACCGGATAGGCATCCAGATGATGCTTCCAAAGTGGGATTCATTGGGACTTTGCTTTGTGGTCAAGCTTTATCATGGTTCGCTCCAATCTTGGAAAAGAATATGCCAGTACCTTATAACTATGAGGCATTTCTTTGCAAGCTCACTTCCACATTTGTAGATGCAGACACTGGTCAAGTAGCAGAAATAAAACTTCAGAAGCTACCACAAGGTAACTATTTTGCCTTTGCTTATGCATTTGAATTGAGGCAATGAATCTGTGATCTCACTCGGCATGAGAAGTATTAAATCAACCAATTTAGATGGGGTCTTCGAGATGACATCAAGAACCTCATGCTTACTATACCTGAGGCAAAAACACTCCACTATTATATCATGCAAGCCATCCAGTGTGATAATAGATTGTTCGAGAGGAAGCAAGAAAAGCGAGAAGAATTAAGGCCTCACCAATGGAACCCAGTCCCAATTAGAGACCCAATCAGAGAAGAAACCAAGCCCGAACTGATGCAAATAGATAATACCAAATTCCAGCCCTTGACCCTACAAGAAAAGCAAAGGCAAAGAGGGAATCATCTATGCCTATATTATGGAAACCCCAGACACATCGCCTTGAATTGCTCAAAATAAGAGGACAAGATTCCCAAGATTTGCTGCAACCATCCTATCCTCGAGTAAGAAAACGAGGATATCTGGTCGTAAATGAGACCGTACAATTGGACCTTGATATAAGAAAGGATCTCTTGATCCCAGCCACACCCACGGAAACTTTCCTTGTCATAGTCCAGATGATCCTACCAAGAAAGTCCCTTTCCCTCAAAGCCCAGGTCGATTCCAGGGCCTCCCCATGTTTCATTGATGATGGCCTTCTGAATAGATATTAGATTCCAGCACTTCAAAAGTCCAATCTTGCAACAGCTGAAGTCGTGGATGGAAGACCTCTAGTATTTGGAGATATTACCAAGGAAACCCGACCACTCATGGTAACTCTTGGTGATCACAAATTTCGTGTATGCTTTAATGCCATATCCAGTCCCATAAATCCAATCATCCATGGGATGCCTTGGCTAATTAAACACAACCTAGAAATTGATTGGGTTAAGCAAAAGATTACTCGTCGTGAAAATCAAGAAAGGTCTAGCAGCCAAAGCCTTTATGTACACAACAAGGCAAGAATCGATCTACATGTTATATCATATACCAACTCAAGAATCTAGCAAGGTCGAGTCAGTCAAGCTATCAAGCTAGTATCAAGAATTCCTAGATGTCTTTGAAAAAGAGAATGCAGATCTCTCGCCCGAACATAGACCATACGATTGTACTATAGATCTCCATGAGGGGGCTCAACCACCTTTTGGACCCATCTACAGGCTATCCCCTGATAGAACTAGCTGAACTATGCAAGAACATTGATGAGAACTTAGCCAAGGGGTTCATTAGGCACTCGAAGTCTCTTGCTGGAGCCCCAATTCTGTTCGTGAAGAAGAAAGATGGGTCGCTTTGAATGTGTGTGGATTATCGAGGACTCAACAAGATAAACAGTCAAGAATCGATACTCTTTGCCATTGATACCATACCTCTTGGAATGCCTTGGAAAAGCCAAGATCTTCATAAAGATTGATCTACGAGAGGCTTACAACCTTGTATGGATCAGAGAAGGAGAGGAATGGAAGATAGCCTTCTGCACAAGGTATGGTCACTTCGAGTGTGTTGTTATGCCATTTGGTCTCACCAATGCTCCTGTAGTGTTTCAACATATGATGAATGATATCTTCCGAGAGCATCTATATGATTTTGTAGTTATATGCTTGGATGATATCTTGATATTCTCGAAAGATCCAAAGGAGCATGAGCACCATCTATATTAGTTTTGGAAAAGCTCAGAGAAAGAGAACTATTTGCAAAACTTGAGAAGTGTTTTTTCCATTAGACAATAGTGGAATTCTTGGGATACAGTGTTTCCTAGAGAGGAATCTTCATGGACCCCAAGAAGATCGAGACTATTCTTGATTGGCAAACACCCATGTGTCTACGATGTCCAATGTTTCCTTGGCTTTGCCAACTTCCACAGGATATTTATTGAGGATTGCTCAAAGATAGTCACACCACTCACCAGACTCACAGGAAATTCAAAGTTCTCATGGACCCTAGAAGCCGAGAAGGCCTTCTAGACCCTGAAGACTGCTTTCACCACTGCTCTAATCCTAGTCCATCGAGATCCTACCAAGCCATTTTTCTTGGAGACCGATGCATCAGACAATGCCTTAGGAGCCATCTTGTCCTAGCATGGAGATGATTGTCATATGCATCGAGTGGCATTCCACTCAAGGAAGTTCTCCCCTCTAGAGATAAACTATGAGATCCATGACAAAGAACTCCTTGCCATTGTAGATTCCTTTGATACTTGGCGTCAACATCTAGAGGGTGCAGCCCATAAAGTTATCGTTTGTATAGATTACAAAAATCTAGAATACTTTATGACAACTTGAATCCTCAATCAAAGACAATCCCGTTGGAGTAACTTCTTATCTAGGTTTGATTGTCATCACCTATAACCCAGGACGTCAACAATGCCAATCGGATGCTTTATCAATAAGATCCTATCTGGCACCTAAGAAGGGAGAAGAAGCTTTTGATGAGCAACGAGCAATACTACTCAAGCCAGAGCACCTCCAGCTAGTAGCCATCTCCAGTTGTTACCAAGATGACCCTATCTTGATCCAATTAATCCATGAAGCCGTGCTGCATGATGATTTGCTAACAATGTCAAGAGAAAAAATCAAGAGAGAAAAGGAAATGAAGTTTGTGAGTTTTAGGAAACTAATGGATTATTATACTATAAGTATCTACTTTACATCCCTCCAGGAAAGCCAAGACTCCAGGTACTCCAACAACGCCATGACACCCAGCAGCAAGACACTTTGGAGTTAATAAGACCTTAGAGCTTATTTAAGAGATTTTTGGTGGCCCTAGATGTGGAAAGATGCAACCCTTGCCCATCTAGCACGACCCTTGGTCTTCTCTGTCCATGGATTTCATAACAAATCTTTTCAAATTAGACAAATATGACTCTATTCTTGTTGTGGTAGATAGGTTCACAAAAATGACACATTTCATTCCTACTACCAAGACCATCATAGGTGCAGCTACTATTGCTAGACTCTTCCTCAGATACATTTTCAGATTACATGGACTCCTAGATGACTTCTTAGCAATCGGGGTTCTTAATCCATATCTAGTTTTTGGAACAGCATTTGCAATCTTCTTAGAGTCCAAGTTAAGTTATCCACAGTCAATCATGCACAGACTGATGGTCAAATAGAACGGGTAAATCAAGTCTTGGAATAATATCTTCGCTGCACCATCAACTACCATTAGAATGATTGGTTTGAGCTCTTGCCCTTTGCAGAATTTTCTTATAATAGTAGTATCCATGCATCTACCTAGCAAACTCCTTTATTTGCAAACTATGGTCAATATCCAAGGTTGGATGTATATCTCTCCAATCAAGTAAAGAACCTTGCCGCATGAGATAAAGCTCAACACCTAGCAGATATACACTAAGAACTCAAACAACAAATCCAAAAGGCTTAGAATCAATACAAGCACTATGTGGACCAATATCGTCTCCAACATCCAGCACACAAAGTTGGTGATAAAGTATGGTTACTCAAGCATAATCTCCAAACGATAGGGCCCTCCACCAAGCTAGATCACCATAGATTTGGGCCCTTCACTATCGTAACCTAGATCAACCCAGTCCCAGTACCATGAAGATCCACCCAGTCTTCGATGTTTCCTTGCTTGAGCCATACCATAGCTTTCCACTAAGGGGAGAGAGATCTGATCCCCCACCACCTGTCCAGATTGAAGATCATGAAGAATTTGAGGTTGAGCATGTCTTAGACTCGCGGATCTCGTGAGCTCGATTGGAATATCTTGTTCATTGGAAAGGATATGACATCAATGATTGCACTTGGGAACTTGTAGAATATCTTCAAAGAGCACCTCTCAAAGTCAAAGAATTTCACAAGAGGAATCCAACGAAACTTGGATCAAACCACCAAGTTGCTCCTCATGGAACTCGTCGCTAGAGGAGGGAGTGATGTCATGGACATGCCATGATTAAGTATACAGATTACTTCTTGCTCATGCCATATGAATCTACACGCCATGCGAACACATCCTTAACACAACATCCTCAAGCCAACCTTGTGAACCCACCCTTGCCATGTCATCATAGAACCTTCTAGAAGATATGCCATGTCATCACTTGTATCGTCGATGATGTCATCATGGAACAGTCTAAAAGATCTTTAGCCGCCCTCCAATACCTATAAAAGGAGGGGCTCATTATAGAGCTTCTCAATCTTGCCAATGCCAGTCTTGGGAGCTCAAGGAGTTGAGATCTCCAAGTAACTTCGAGTTCCACTTCTTGTTCTTGTCTAGTCATAATATCTAGTCTTGTCTTGTATTTCATTATACTCCTATTGTCTTGTCACCTTGTAGTCTAGTAGTACGAGATCTTGTCTAGTACTGTCTTGTATCTTATTCATTTTTGTCGAGGGAGATCTTGTAATTTTGATATCTTGTATCTTTACCTATGGTCCCGGGTTGTGGGATCCTTCATATCCTATCGAGTCCTGTTGTCTTTTCCTACGGTCTCCGGTTGTGGGATCCTTCATATCCTATCGAGTCCTGTTGTCTTTCCCTACGGTCTCCGGTTGTGGGATTTTCTGTATCTTGTTATCATTGTACCTTGTGCCCCTACGTGGGATTATCTTGTAATCAAAATTCTTGTAACAAATCTTGAATCTAGTCTAGTCTCTCGAGCATAGTCTAGTGCTTCTATAACAATGACATGTGGTTGGACACTTAGTCTTGTGTTAATCACTTTTCTTTATTGCACTAGCTCTTCCCTTTTCCCTATAAAGGGAGCTCGTTTTTCTTTATTCTATATCAATTTTCTTGACTATAAACTCTTGTACAACAGTTGATAATAGGCTAAAGTAGGCTCTACCCATCTACATTATTATCCTTTACTTCACCATGAAATATGCCTATATTCCCTCTTCTTTCGTTGTTGTTTTATAGGGCAACAAATATATAAATTCATCATTACAGTTTTTCCTCGTCGAGCTCTTCTCTCATTTTTAGAACTAAAACCAAGTCATATTAATGGATTGTTGATCAACAATGAAGGAAGGTTGATTTTTCCTCTTTCTATTCAAATCTTACAAAAAAATCTCTTGTTTTTATTGCATAGTAAGGGACTTGTGTGTATATATATCTTTTCATGACCTCGTGAGAGTGAAAACTACTTTTCCTTACTCTCTGGTTGATTGCAATTGAGCTCTTTCCTAAAAGACTTGGGTTAAGTAGAAATAAATTCCTTTTGGGATTGGGGGGGGTGTGGGAGAGAGAGAGGGTTTTGCCCATCTTTAACTCTTAATCTTATCTTCGTTACATATATTTTCTTGTGGCTGTAAATTCTCATATTCAACTGCAAGTATTAGTTCTCTCTCCATTCTTAAAATATTAAGTTTTGGAAACAAATAAATATTATAAATGTTGAGCATACTATGTTATTTAGGGCATTTTTAGTGGCATCAAAGCCTTGGCTCAATTCTTACTCCAATATTGATAGTGCTTACAATTTTACGTTTGTTTTTAGCCATTGCTATGAGTGCTTGAGCATAATTTTTTTCTTAAAATCCCAATGGAAGATTAGAGTGCTATACTTTAAGCCATTAGAGCCTTAAAGAAAAGATCAATATATTGTGAGTAACTTCTCAAAGTAGAAAGAGTTGAGAAGCCCAAAGAATCCAAGGAAAGAAGTCTATACTCATCTAGGAGCTAAAGCCTACTAATGAAAGTAGTTGATAAAAAAACCCAACTACTTTCTAGAGGGGTTGTGGAATAAGAGAAAGGTTTGGTTCTACTTCAAGACAAGGAAAGAGATCACATCAAAGCCCATCCTCTTTTTCAAAGTCATTTGGTGTCTTTTTTGATGGACCCTCATCAAGCGATAAAGAGTCACTTCTTGTGAAAGGCCTAGACATCTACAAAGGCGTCGATATTTTTCACCGTCGTCTCTATCGGCATGCCCGTTGACCACTTCATTATCTTCAATCTCAAGATTTGGTCATGGACAAAGATATAAGCATAAAAATACTAAATCATTATCTCAACTTGAAAAGAAGATCATATTCAGCATATATAATGATTCTTGAAATCCTTACATTTTTCTTAACTTTATTCATTAATTTCAAATTTTATATGGTCATTGTTATAAGGATGTGAAAATTTGAGATGCTTTAATCTTGCTGATAACATTTGATTAAGTTATTAATCAAATGTGCAAGGTTGTTTAGCACATGTGATGCACATGGCAGTTGTTTGATGGTAATAGGTGTAGACAATGAGTCTGTCGTGAGCTGAGCTGATAGTGCAAATAAGAAGAGTTGAGAGCAGTAGAGAGTGAGAGAGTGAGCACGACACTTGATGTTCGGTACAATGACTTCTGTACCACATTTTTAGGTTTTGAATGTATATAAAGTATTAAGTGTAAGGGTGCGTTCATACTTGAACACAATAAAAGGCACAGTGATCCTTTATTCCCAACAACCTCCCACCTAAAGGCAACGTGCGTAAAGGTAGAGGACAGAATCAGTTAATTCTATATATGTATAAAGCTGAAAGACACATGTACTATCCAACCCCCATCATCTGGCGATAATGAGCAAACCTCTCGGCTGCGAGACCTTTTGTGAGAAGGTATGCAGGATTATCATCTTTATGTACCTTGACAAGCTCAATGCCTTTATTGTCAAGTACATCCTTGATGAAGTGATACTTCACATGTATGTGCTTTGTCTTTGCATGAAAGATAGGATTCCGTGCTAGCATGATAGCACTCTGATTGTCACAGTGGAGGATAGGAACCTCTGTAATCCCAATCTCTCTCACCAGACATGAAAGCCATAAAGCCTCTTTGCATGCCTTTGTGGCAGCTACATATTCTGCCTCTGTAGTAGACAGTGCAACACACTTTTGTAGCTTAGATATCCAAGAGATTGGTCCTCTTGTGAACATAAACACATATCCTGAAGTAGACTTCTTGCAGTCAAGATGGCCAGCATAGTCTACATCCGTGAAACCAACAACAGATGACTTCTGCTTACCAAAGCAGATACACAAATCCTTTGTGCCCTTAAGGTATCTCATGATACCCTTCTGTGACGTTAATGTTACATTAAATATCACTTTAATGTGATATTTAATGTAACATTAAGGTCACACCTTCACTGCTTCCCAATGCTTTTTGCTAGGATATGCCATGTATTTGCTAACCACTCCCACCACAAATGCAATGTCAGGACGTGTAGCAACCATAGCATATATTAAGCTACCAATAGCTGAAGCATAGGGTATCTTGGCCATTTCAGCCTTCCCATCATTTGATGTAGAGTTGGCATTTGCACTAAGTTTCACATATGGAGGCAATGGTACACTGATAGCTTTCCCCCCCTCCATATTGAAATGTTGTAGAACTTTGGTAATATACTCCTGCTATGACAGATAAAGAAGACCCTTTGATCTGTCTCTGAGTATATGCATGCCAAGAATGTGATTTGCCTCATCGAGATCTTTCATATCAAAGCTATTGTGTAGACTTTGCTTCAAGAAGTCCAAGGCATGAACATCCTTGCCTGCAATTAGCATGCCATCCACATACAATACCAAGAGAATAAGGATGCCATTTGCTGCTTGCTTGGTATATAAGCAATGATCAACTTGAGAACGATGAAATCCCTGAGATTGCATGAATGCATCAAATTTGTGATACCATTCGCGTGGTGCTTGCTTTAGCCCATAGAGACTTTTGTTGAGTTTACATACCATGTGCTCTTTTCCCTTTGCAACAAAACCGTCAGGCTGTTGCATATAGATTTCCTCATGTAGATCACCATGTAAGAAGGCAGTTTTTACATCCATTTGTATGAGTTCCATGTCCTCAGATGCGACCAATCCCAAGATGGTTCGCAAAGTAGTCATTTTGACTACATGAGAAAAGATTTTATCAAAATCAATTCCATGTCCTTGATTGTACCCTTTAGCAACCAAGCGTGCCTTGTACTTGGGCAAAGAACCAGAAGTGACTTTCATTTTGTAAACCCATTTGCAGGGTAGCACTTTTTGTTCTTTTGGCAAAAGTACCAAATCCCAATTGCCATTCTTCATGAGAGATTCCATCTCTGATAGCATTGCTTTTTGCCATTTCTTACTATCTTGTCTGTCCATTGCTTTCTGGAAGCATGAGGGTTCACCATAATCTGTTAACATAACATAAGCCACATAGTTTACTCCAGGAACAAATCTACTTGGCTGTTTTTGCACTCTGGTCGACCTACGGACGCAGTGGTCAATATTTGCTGGTTGTTCAGCCTGCAAATTTGCATTACCAGCTTGCTGTTCTGTAGGTACAGCTTGTTGTATAACTGGTTTAGGTTGTTCCAGGTGCACATGTTCTTATTGAATTTGTGGGACATCATTGGCAAGATCTTGCTAATCATGTACAGCATCATTCCCTGCATTTTCAGGGACATTTTCAGCAGGTATTTGTTTCTTTGCGTCCTATTGGTACATCCTCCCGGAATACAACCCTTTTGACTTCCTCTGTTCTTTTGGGCTGTTTATGCATGCGATTTTCCCCGAAGATAACATCATTGCTGTGTGCTACTTTTCTTTTCTCGGGATCCCATAATCTATACCTCATTTCACCTTCATCACCATATCCTAGAAAAATACATTTATAGGATTTTGACTCAAGTTTGCTGCGTTCTTCCTTATGTATGTGCACAAATGCCTTGCAGCCAAACACTTTCAGGTGTGTATACGAAGGTGGCTTGCCCAACCATGCTTCTTGGGAAACTCCGCTCCCCAAAGACCTGTTTGGTGACTGATTAATCAAGTGTACTGCTGTCATAACAGCCTCTGCCCAAAAACCATGGGGTAAAGCAGCATGTGACAGCATTGTACGGACCTTGTCTTGAATGGTCTGATTCATATGCTCTGCAACACCATTTTGGGGCGTATTATGAGGAGCAGTAAGCTCTCTCTTAATTCCTTTGCTGTCATAAAAGTCTTGAAAGTTTTTGGACACATATTCCCCACCATTGTCAGAGCGAAGGCATTTTAATGTCTCGCTGGTTTGATTTTCAGCAAGTGCCAATAATTTTTTAAATTTATCCAACGCCTCGTCTTTGCGACGGATTGGATAAACCCAAACTTTGCGTGTGGCATCATCAACAAAGGTAATAAAATACTTCTTCCCCCCTAAAGATAACCTTGGCATTTGACATACATCTGAATGGTGAAGACTTTAGCGAAATAGATTTTTTGTGTGACGTTTGAGCATGTTTACCATAGATGCAATGATCACATTGTTCAAAATCAACATACCTCAAACACGGTAAATAACCCAAACGAGAGAGCACATTCATTCTAGATTGACTTATGTGTCCCAACTGGTTATGCCACAAAGAAACACTTGGCTGCTCAGTTATGGCGACAACATGGTCATGCACACTAGATACATGCAAAGGATATAGAGTATCACTTTTGGACCCCTTGGCAACAATGCGGGAGCGCTTACATATTTTCCATTTGCCGTCCCCAAAGGTGGTGTGATAGTCTTCATCATCTAGTTGCCTTGTGGTGATCAAGCTCATTTTGAGTTGAGGTATATGTCTCACATTATGCAAAATAAACATGGAGCCATGTTGAAATTCCAATTTCACACTGCCAATACCTGCAAATTTACATGCATAGTTATCCCCCAAGTAGACAACACCACGGACTGCACCATTGTAGTTAGAGAACCACTCATGATGTGGTGTGACATGAAAGGATGCACTTGAATCAAGTATCCAAGTTTGAATGTCATCCTCAGAATGTGCAATCAATGCATGTGCATCCAAAGAAGAAGCTAGAAGTACATCACCATCACTGTCACTATCATGAGTGACTACATTAACCTCTTTTATTTTCACATTGCTCTTTTTGGCATGCTGATTGTCCTTGTTTTCAGCCTTGTTGGCTTCATTGTTTTTGTTTTTACCATTCTCTTTCTTCAGCTGAAAGCAATCCCTTTTGTAGTGCCCCTTTTTGCCACAATGATGGCACTCCACATTCTTTCCACGAGACTTACTGCGTGCTCGGTTTTTAGAACTGCTCTTATGCTGAAATCTGCCTCTAGTGTGTAATGCATTTTAAGACTTTTGCTGAGTTGTTTTGCCTATTGAGTTATTCCATCAACAAAGAACTCTCCACATCAGAGTATAATAGCTGAGCATTCGAATTACTCAAAGCTCTCCTGAAAGTATCGCAACTTTCAGGTAGAGTGCATAGCAAAACAGTAGCTTTGAACTCTTCATCGATATGAAAACCCAAAGCAATCAGTTGACTGAAAATTGAGTTAAACTCGTTCAAATGTACAGACATGGTTGTACCCTCTTTCATGCGAAAGTCCATCAGTTTTTTCAGCCAATAACCCTTGCTGGCTGCACTTTTTTGAGCATACAATTCTTCAAGCCTTTGCCACATTGCATATGCTGAATTCAGCTTCTCAATGTTGAAGAGCAAGTTGTCTGACACTGAGAGCTCAATGGTAGAGCAAGCAAGTTCGTCCAAGTCATCCCACTCGTCTTGTTCCATGTCTGCTAGTTTGATTTCCTTTGTTTTGATGGCCTTTACATGTTTTTTCTGCGCCAAGACAGTGTAGCATTGTTTTTGTCAGATGGCAAAATTATGGGCACCCTCAAGCGTCTTAATGTGCAAAAGATTACTGTTGTCACTGTTTCCAGCCATAATTTGCAGCCCCAATTTGACTAATTAGTCACCAAAGGCAAGTCCAAATATGACACAAGTGACCACAATGCATAAGAGTACCAACCAGCAATGAAAATCCCAAGATTGCAAAGATTTTCAGAATTAAAAAAATGTCGTTTGCTGCACTCTTTAAGCAATTTCTGACACAGTTAGAGACCAAGCCACCAGTTATATGTGAAATCCCCAAATTTTCACTGCAATTTCTGCTCCAAGGGCATTCCTGAGCACAAATTTGACAATTTGTGTGAAAAGCTCCGATTTTAAGAAGATAATCTGTTCAAATTGCATCAATTCAAGTACCCAAATGCATAGAGCAGGCAATTCTTGCACAAATAGATGAAATTCTGCAAAAGCCCCAAATTTTTCAGGTCTGGTGTACACAAATTTCATTGAAATTGAAGAAATTTCATCGAAATGTGAAAAAACCCCAAAATTTCACGGGCAATTGTGCACTGATTTTGCAAATTTTGAGTCAGATTTTCTACTTCTGCATTAAAATACCCCAGTCCAGGAAAAGCCCCAATTTTTATGGAGCAAATGTGCATAGATTTGTATTCTGTGCTTGTACGCGTGAACGTCCGGTAGGGAAAGGAAAGGAAACCTCCTTTAAAAAAAAAAAATTCCAGTAAAAAAAAACGTTGACCATTAGGTTCGTGACAACCCGCTTGGTCACGGCCCTCACGTGTGACCTGTTGGATGCCCGCTGAAGCCCGTCCTATCCGGTCGCGTGCCGTGGCCTGCAGCCCGTTTCACTAGCCGTGCTCCGTTTCTCCTGTGCCGTTTTGTGTCGCTTGCGCCTGGTCGCTTCGCTTGCAGCTTGGTCGCCTACGACTACAGCCTGGTTGCCTGTGACTGCCTCTGTTGCCTACAACCTACGACCTGTTGACTATTGTCGAACTTGCTGCTTGGTCTGTGGCCTGTCGCCCCTGCCGTCTCTTCTGCACGTATCAGACATTGACATCTGATGGCTGAAGTTCCCGCTGGCGTGTCACGATCTTTGTGAAATGTGCACAACCTATGTGCTCTGATACCAATTTGTTGACAATTGAGTCTGTCGTGAGCTGAGCTGAGAGTGCAGATAAGAAGAGTTGAGAGCAGTAGAACATTAAATGTTAAATTCATGATAATATTTAATGTCACTAGCATTACAATTAATGACAACATTAACATTAAATATTAAATTAACATTTTTTGATACTTATCCGGTTTACAAGGTTTAAGCTTCCAATGATGGTCTACCATAGCCTTGGAGTGGCAGCTCCTTGGACTCTAATTGTGAGAACTATTGAAAATCCTTGGGCACAAGTATTGCCCCAACACAAAATCCAAGCATGAGTACCGGACCTTGTCATTGTACTCACCACCATCAACACTTCCCCTCTGTGTATGCCCCTCTTCCTATTAGTGTCCCATACCACCCTTAATGAGCACTTGTCAAGTGTGAACCATCATGGTTTTGTGAGCAAAAGTGGTTTTGTGCATGTCATCGGATCTTGTGTTCAATTGCAGGTTGACGCTTTGATACCAATGAAACCTCTCCCAAGGATCGGACTTGCACATGAGTTACAAGCCATATCCACAAATAAAGGGGACTAGACATGAGACTCACCTCCTAGCCATAGATGGAGACCTCTCAACCTGCACTGCACAAGTGCTGAAGACCAAGCAGCCGAAGCCTATAAATGGACTGAAGAAAAGGAACAAAAATGATTCAGTCAGCTGCAGTCGATTGGGTAGGTTGGACTGCCTTGCCATGTGGCAGTCTGCCCAACTACCTGCTTGCTGCCTGACAGGCCTGCCCTTGCTACCCACCTCTGTGCACTGCCCATATGGCTGCCTACGCTGCTGCTTGCCGCCCTTTGGCACCTATCAGCCTGCCCATTGTTGGGTGCCCATCCAGGAGGACCAAGCAGCCAAAGCCTATAAATGGACTGAAGAAAAGGAACAAAAATGATTCAGTCAGCTGCAGTCGATTGGGTAGGTTGGACTGACTTACCATGTGGCAGTCTGCCCAATTACCTGCTTGCTGCCTGACAGGCCTGCCCTTGCTACCCACTTCTGTGCACTGCCCATACGGCTGCCTACGCTGGTGCTTGCTGCCCTTTGGCACCTATCAGCCTGCCCATTGTCCGGTGCCCATCCAGGAGGTGCCAAATCCTCTAACATCTCTTTCTCTCTACAAAACATAACCTTGATGTTAACAAACATCAACATTAATGTTAATGTTAACATTAGCAGGTAACAATATTATCAAATGTTAACATCAAGATTAAAAACTAGTAACAAACTATAGGTGATAATGCTTATCCTAGCAACATGGTCTTCCCGACTGTCGACGATGGTCTACCATGGTCTCAGAATGGCAAGTCCTCAGACCCCGATTGTCAGTACCATGAAAGAAACTTGTGTAAATGCTTTACCCTAACACCATCCCAGAAATATACCTTGGTAGTACCCACCACTTGCAAGTTGCAACATGTTGCCCCATGCAGGCCGCTCTTGCTAGTAACATCCCATACCACCCTACACGAGATAAGAGTCTACTTGTCCAAGCATGGACCATCAAGGTCTCATGAGCGAATGATGGTTTTATGGACGTAATGGTATCCCATGCCAAAATAGTAGATTGATGCTTTGACACCAATAAACGTCCCTTTAGGATTCAACCTGGCAACTTGCACACGAGTGACATGACACAAGCCGTATCTACAGCGTAGAACATGAAGGGAATGGACATTAGACTCACCTTAAAGCCATAGAGCCAAATAGGCTCACCATCAAGATTGGGAGCTAGCAATGTACTAGGTCATGACCATGTCCCAAGAATTGGCATCCCATACCACCAATCCACCTTGTCCTAGTGGGCAGATGTGTTTGCCTACAGGCCAAGTGTCCAATAGTGGTGATCACACAATGTTGTGTACAATCGGTCTTGAGTCTTATAAATAGGACTCGGCTGCCCCAACCCTAAATTGCCCCATAGGGCATTTGCACTAGACTTTATGACCATTGTGACCAATGCTGCTAGCACCTATCCAGATGTCCAAGGTGTGTGGTATTAGAATGAACTTTCTTACCTATATTTTGAGCTTTCTTGTTTGGCATGCGTATTGAGTCTTCCCACATGTTTCTCTTTTCTGTCCTTGCTCCTGTGCAGCATACAGAACTCAGAGACTACATTTGTTTTCAAATGACATAGTTATGCCCCTCAACCTGGCATTGCTGGTATTTGATGCTGACAACTTTTGCTGCTTCTGCATTTATTCCTTGTGCAGCTTCCTGTATCTCTTCACATGTTAAAGGGTTTCTGCTAGCTGGGTTGTGTGTTTACTTGTGCTCTGATGTCTAGTGCCACCTTTCTTCAGTTGATGCAATCAAATTGATACTGCAAGTGCTGTTCAGCATTGCTCATAACTAACAGCAGATAACAAGCAGTCGCTGAGGATGAGTGCTGAGTTGCAGATCAAAGTGCATGCACTTGCAGTTCTCATGTATTTTCCTGCAAGAGACTATATCGAGTTACTGCATACGGTCAATTTTACTGCAATATGCAACTTTGAGAGGGTGATTGAATCTGCAGTGTTGTTTTTGTTCATCTTAGCCATCAACTATCTGTGTATTGATGTAGAAAAGTTTGACGTATTGATGCTAATGGAAAATATATTGTTTTCCTATTGTCAAGCCTGTTATTAATGTACATGGGAACTTAACTTTGCAGGATGGGTTTTGGGAGCCTACCTTTTGGGTGGTTATGGACCAGAGGGTCAGGGAGTGAATGGTTATTCACGTGCTGTTCTTGCTGCAGTCAAATCTTGGGCTGTGGGAATTCCTGTAAGTAATCGATTCCCAATTGCAAATAGAGATCTTTCATTCATGTGAATGTGTAGGTATTTTGACCTCAAGTATGCTATCTTCAATCAGAGGCATTCTTGTCGATTCATAATTTAGCTGCTTTGTCCCTGGTGTCAATACAGGCTTATTCCTAGGCCATTTTAGACTGTCAAGAGTAGTAAGCTGAATTTGGCTTTAGATGATTGTGGGAAGTAAGCTCGAAAGGAGATTGAGATTTTTTGTGGAACACTGAACCCCTACTAAGAGTTATGCCCTTCATTTTTACTGACTTCCAGGACATGTAGAATTTGGTTTTCAGAGTGCATGTTTTACAGCCTTTCGGGTCCACATGTTTGGTGGTATGCATGATTTTATGGAACAGGTAGCAGTAGGCTCTCTTGAAACTGATTATGTCAAATGAACTGTTACCTTGTTTCTGGCTGCAGCTGGGGCTGGTTATTCGAGGTGTGACAACTGGTCATGTTCCTGCACAACCTTTCATTTTGGTTTCTATGGCAAGTACATTTGTTTTACTGATTGGTTGGCGGGCAGCTGCTATTGCGATCTCTCCTAGTCAAAAGAGCACTGGCATTAGTGCTCAAAACAGGAAAGGAAGTGTCTTTGAGCTTCTTCAGGTACTAGAACAGCACTTCTCTGCTACAACTTCAGTATTGATTCTGCTGATCTCAATGAAAAGGAAGGGGTTAAAAAAATCTTGTTGGGGTTAGGGAATGTCCGTACTAATGGTTTCAGTATTTTGTTTGTATTTCTGCAGCTTCTGACGTCTCTTGTGAGGAGGTGGTAGAAAGTTTCAACTTCTACTTTCATGCATCTACCATAGTCTGCGGATTAAATCCCCCTCAAATAGCCCTTAGTGATGTACAGTCTCAAGCGTTTAGAAAGTGGCCATTCTACATATCCTTTGTTTTGAATGCATCTGTATCACACGTGATGTAAAACTCCATGAAGAGGAATCCCAGTTTTCTTAGTTCACATGTAACAGTATAATAAGGTGCGTGTAACAGGCAAGATGATGGTTGGTAATGGAGAATTTCTAAGCATGCTTGTTTCATTTTATCGGATAATGTTGAAACCCACGTGTGTGTGATCGGATATAAACAAAAGAAAATAAAAATAAATATAAAGGAAAGTGCAAAATAAAAAAATCCATATTTTTCAATTTAATTAAAGACAGTGGAAATTGCCATATCATAGTAGAACTTGAAGACTGAAATAAGCAACTGAATTTATCATACTTGTGTTTATTGGTGCTTGGTTATGTATTAGCATTCCTGGTTTAGCGTGTATGCAACTACAAGGCTATAAGGCGATTCTTCTTTGCCAAAGTACTCGAGTTAACTCAAGTGGCCTACTTCCAGGAAAGAATGCTAATAACAAAAGGTTAATGCCTTTGTGCATGATTGTGTGCCCTCGTATCAACGGCTCGCTTGGGCATTAGCTCTTTACTTATTTTGCTTCATAAGGCCATTTTATGGTAATTAATTAGCAAAATGTGCACATGAGCATCAATGTCAACCATTAAATGTATTTGGAATGTGTTTTGGTAATGTGCACTTAAGCGATTAATGAGAAAAATGTGATTGATTTTGTCACTTAATTAGCTTAGGCTCAATGGTGAGGATATAGAGTTTCGAACGGACTATCCTTTGTTGTCAAAACTTTTATAGTTGACATGTACTAAGTGGAGATGGCAATGTGTGAAGGACATTCGACTCTAAGAGAAAAGGAGAGGGCTCATATCTCAAGATGATTGTGCGGTTGTAAGTACATCATGTGCTTTCTTCCTATCCCATTTCAAGTTGTGATGCTCTCCATTATTTGTGTCTAGTATGTATCTCTATTTCATGGCAAGAATCTCCAAATGAAATCAAGTTTGAAATGTGGCTCTTTGTCATTGATTTGAGAGCCTTTCTAGTGTAGTTAGTTTTGATGGCAATTTGATAAATAGTTTGCCTTGGATTGGACTCCATTCTTGAGAATTTCCTCCATGAGTGTTTAGTTGGACTTCCTTCCTTGCTATTTTTGACTTATCGAATGTTGACATGACAAGTATTTTTGAAGTTGGTGGTAGTGTTCTTTATGTTCCTTTAAGCTCTTTTGGATTTGCTTTGTGAAGGTAAGTGTGCTTATATACTCATGCATGCACAGTGGAATCATGGTATTGAGTTATCAGAGGTCTTGGAGCTATTGGATGCTAATGGGTTGGAAATGGTCATAGAGGTGCATTTCTCGGCCTTCTTAGATGCTTGCCATGTGTGCAAGGAGAATGCCACTTTGCTTGTAGTTGTCCAAAGAAAATGTCAATGAAGGGTGCAAAAGGATCATAATTTCGCTTGGGCCATTGCTACACTTGATGTTTACTTTACATTGCTTTAGAGATCCTAGGTGTCTAAAGTAAAGGTTGAATGTGTCTTGAAGGAGATTGACCTTAAACCTACTACGCATACTATTAAGCAAGAAGCAACCAAAAACATCAGTGGGCACTACCCCTCTATTGCCATCAAGCTTGCACAATGAAAAGGAAAGGAAAATGCGAAGCCTTCTAAGGTTGGAAGGGATACACCATATAGAAAGGCAAGTACAAGGTTCTCTTAAGAAGACTTGATAGGGACTTTTGTGGAAAATGAATATTTATGCTATTGTGGAGGATTACTGATAGGATGTCCAAAAAGTTTTAAGGTTATGTCTTGGACTATTTGGGGAATGTGTTCTAAGAACAAGCAGTCAAGATGTTGAGATTTATTGAGAAGAATCAAACCTCGTGTCCTAACAATACATGAGATTAAGCTTGGAAATGTTGACCTATGCAATGACTTTGTCAATTGTGAGTGTTTCTCAAAGGTTTCTAATAAAGAAAGAGATATAACCATTATTATTAGAAAATAGCTTAAGCTTAGATTAATTTGGATTGATGGGAAAGGTTGCATGCTTTGTGTTCGTTTTATGATAGGGCAAGACGGTGGTGTAAATCTTCTCTATGTACAATTGTTGAGAGAGCAAGTTGCTTTGGGAATTCCTTTAGGATACATATTTGACTATAACACGCTCACGGTAGGAGATTAGAAATATGACAATTAATGATAATGGCCAATTCCATGGCGATTCATGTATGATTTGGTATGTGAAAATTAATTGGAATAATACAACACAAGCATCAACTCCTAGGTCTTACATGTCCTTAGTATATTAACATTCCTACTTTTTAGTATAACAAGCACACAAATTGTTAAATTAAAATATAGTGCACCCAAAGTTTTGGAGATGCAAATTTTTGATTTTCTAAAGGTCCTTGAAAAAGTTGCCTTCGATTTCTCTTCTTTAGATTGTCCATTCTCCAAAGAGTAAATATATTTGGTTTTGAAGAGCATGAAGAAGAGGAAGTTGTTTGTGCTTGATGGATTCCTTGTTGAGTCTTTCTTAGCTATCTAGGATTCTTTTAAGAATGATGTGTAGGGTATTGGATGATTTTAGATTGCCAATATCTATGCCTAGTTTGGTTAATGAAAGACTAGTGAAGCTTACCCCCAAGTCCTTGGATAGATCTAAGCTTGAGCAATGAAGGCATCGACTATGCTCAACATTTCATATAGAGTTATGTCTAAACCACTTCACCCATAATTAAATTTCTTCTATCCCAAATCGCATGAGAATCAATTTGGTTTTCATGGGGCAAAAAATATGATATCGTGTAATGAATGTGTATTTATTGATTATGTCATGGTTGGTAACAATATGTCGTGTAATGAATGTGTATTTATTGATTATGTCATGGTTGGTAACAATATTTTGCTTGGTCAACATGGACCTACATAAAGCAGATGATAGGGTTAGTTGCCACTATATTTTGAGGGTACTCCATGCTCCTAGATTTGGTAGCTACTCTCGTACGATGATTTAGGTTCGTTTCATTAATGCTTCAACCAAGGTTGAAATAAATGTTTATTCTATAGAGGATTTTCACTTGAAGTGGTCCATCCATTAGGGTTTCCCTATTGCTCCCGCACACTTTGTAGTGTTCATTGAACCACTATTGAGAAATCTAGGCTTATGTTGCTTCATGGAAGTCTATTTTCTACTTAGTCTTTTGTTGATGATAATTCAAATGTTGTTAAAGTTGACCAATGATGTGTTAAAGCTCTATTGAGGGCTTACGAACAAATTTTCTTACTTTCAAGATTGGTCATAAGCAAATAGAAGATTAAACTTCTCTATCTCAATTGAAATGGCATTCCACAATGATGGTTGATGCATTTGGGCTTTAAAGCAATTTGACTTTGTACTACTTTTTGATACCTTGGGTGCCTACTTAGAATTAGAATTACTATGAAGTAGAGGTTTGAGCAGCTCCTTGATGTTGTTTCTCTCTTTCCCTTTTCTCTTAGTAATTTGGAAATGGTTGACCCTACCTTCTTCTCTTGATTATAGAGGCTTCATACTAATTAGCCTTGGGCCATAAACTTAAGGCATTGGATCTTTTCATTAGGAATTCCAACGACTAGGGGAAGTATGGGCGGCTTTAAAAGGGCCCTTTAGTTTAGAAGTTAATGACATTTGAGTTAGACCAATAGAAGAGGGGGCAGTGTGCACATTTATCCATCTCAAAAGCTACATTTATGTATATATGATATTTTTTTTGGGGATGTCTTTATCTAAGAAAAACTTCTAGGTTGGAGATTGTTGAGAAACACGAATCTAGAGCTAGTTAGCTATGGTGGATCAAGTCAAACACATGATACATTATCAAAAAGAGAGATTGTAACTCAAGAGAATTAGATTCCAAGATAGATTAGCTTGGACTCATAAAGAGAGTACCATTGCTTTTAAATGTGTGTGAAGTACATGCTTATATAGCTGGATAGTACCACTTTTCCTCACTGTGCTTATGGGATTTTTGACATCTCTTCCTAGAGCCTCTTATCTTCCATACAAAACCACTTATGAACCAGCCTCTTTTGGGCATACATCCAGTCTCTATGGGCATACATGCAGCCTCTATGGGCATACATCATTTGATTTCTCAACACCCCCCCTCAAATGATGAGTCTCTACCCTTGCTGGTTTTTGTCCCCCTTGCATGTAAACATGGACCGGGAGACTAGCTCTTTGGTAGGCTAGTTAAGTTAAGACTTGAAACTTTACATCTTGGTACGGGTTTTTACATCCATTATGGGAATTAGGATCCACTAAGGGAAGACAAGATACACTATGGGAAAAACATTTTGTTTGGTTGTAGCAGCGGAAAGTATTTTGTTCATGCTCCTTTTGCTTCTTTGGTGATGTTCTCAATCTTCTTGGTCTTCTTGGACTTCTTTATCTTCATACTCCTTGGCATTTGTCCTGCTTTTTATCCCTTTTGTTGATGCATGGTACATGCTTTCATTGATGGGTACATGGCCTTGTCTTGACAAGCTCTCTTTGATATACATGGCATATATCTTTGGATACATACATTTTAGGATTTTCTGAGTAGTGCAATGGCTTGTGCGTACAAGATGGATACATATATCTTTGGATAGCATTGGGGTTTGGAGTACATTGACATTGGACATTTTAGAGTGATGTAGGCAAACCATTTCAAGTGTGGGAAGGTCTTACCAATCAGCTTTCAGCTCAATGGTAGTGTCTAATCTCAATGTGGTTTCACAAGAAGATGCTAGTAGTGATTTGATCAATAGAGCATTTGCATATAACGATTCTTTTGTGAATGAGTGTGAACTACCTTAGTAAATAGGGTTTTAATTTGAAAGAAAAAGATAATGTAGTTGTGAACCATGGGAGCTTTTGGAGCCGTTTTTTTGTCTCCTCCTCTTGGTAAGATCTGTGGGCATCTACGATGGTAAGCGCGGCCTCATGAGCAGACGGATTTCTAGATTTGGAGCTTTGGGCACCCTTTGAATCTTCCTTTCTATTCTTTGTCTCTATCTAAGACAACAACAAACCCCTCCTTTGTAGATCATGGTTTGTAGGTTGCATATGAGTACTAGCGTCATTTGTTGACCTTGTGCTACTAACAGGGACCTTGTGTAGATTTGCACGTAGCTTGATAGTAAGAAGTAGGTGACTACTAACCTCAATGGAGGCTCTCTTTAAATCAACGATATAGGGAGGAGTGTCATCACAGTCAAGAGATCTATGGGATTGTTTTACATATTGCTGTAATTTATTTCAGCAAGCTGAAATTTACAGATTTCGAGCACTTGTATGAGGGTAATGCTTACTATTTGATGTTATCTTGGTCACCTTTGGTGAATAGACGGTTCTCTTGGTGATATCCACTCTTTTAGCTAGTTTTAGTCGCAGTTTTAGTGCATTTTTTGCTAATTATAGCAACCTGCAATTTTGCATTTTTGCTTTGATTTGGGATAGTATGACTGGTCATCTGAAAGACATAGCTCTCTTTAACATTGCCAAGTTGGATGGTACCAACTATGGGTATTGGAAGTCCCAGATATGGCAGGTTTTGGTGCAGAAGTTGCAGATTAAACCCTTGCATTTCAAGGGTGTTAAACTCGAGGATATGGATGATGATGTTTGGATGGAAGCTGATGAGCTATGCAAGTCTACCATTATCTTGTTACTCTCAGAAGAGGTCTATCATAATGTTGTTGAAGATGAGAATCAGAGTGCATGGGACTTATTGGAGAATATTCAGGAGCTTTATGCGCTGCAGTCCTGCATCATCATAGATGTATTGGCTGAAGCAATTAATGGACCTTCGTATAAAGGAGGGGACATCCCTATCATCTCATTTCAATCAATTTCATGCTATCATGAAGAATCTGTTATCACAGGGTATTGAGTTCAAAGACAACTTGCACCCGTTGTTTATGCTTGGCACCTTGCTTGAATCATGGGATGTCTTCCGTACTGTCATATGCACAAACAAGCTTGATGGGCTGAAAATCAAAGATGTTGAGAGTGCTTTATTGATTGAGGAAATCGATAGGAGAAACAATGATGCTTCCCGCTCTTCACATGCATTGACCGTTAGAGGTGGCAAACATGGCATGCATGATAATGATCATAAGGGCAAGGACTCTCAGAAGTCTAGGTCAAATTCATGTGGCCGCAGTAAGTCCCGTGGACGGAAGTCTGATCTCACATGTAATTATTGTGGGAAAGCAGGACATATTAGGCCATAGTGCCATAATATGTGCGATGATAAGCGTAAGGAAAAGGGAAAAGAGAAAGTGTAGGAAAAGTCTTTTAAGTGTAGTATTGTATTTGCAAAGTCCAGTGTGAAGATAGAAGAGATTAGTCATGTAGGCCACTGATTTAGATGAGAATTACATACTTGTAGCTTCTTCATGTGATGCCTTACAGGCTTTTGAGACACATTCTATGTATGCGCAATGTTGGCTTTTGGATTCGGGTGCGTCATTTCATGTGACATCCTGTAGAGATTGGTTTCATATCTATCGTACCATCTCTAGTTCTGTGCGTCTTGGTGATGACAGGTCTCTTGACATTATGGGCATTGGAGATGTTAGGCTGTAGTTTCCTTTTGGCAGTTCTTTTGTTTTGCATGATGTACGTCATGTACCTGCGTTGACTCGTAGCCTTATGTCAGCTAGACAACTTGATGATGTAGGGTATTTTGTGTCTTTTGAGACTCTACATGGAACATTACTCGTGGCAGGCTTGTGCTTGCAAGAGGTTCCAAGTCTGATAGCCTCTATCCCTTAATTGAATCTGGAGCTACCTTGAATAATGTTTTGTCTGTGGGTTCGATCCCCCATGTATCCCTTTGGCATGCTCGTTTGGGGCATATGTCCCTTAAAGGAACAAAAATGCTCAGTGCTTTGCATTATCTTCCACCTTTTGACTCTTTGCATTTTGATTCTTGTGATCATTGTTTGTATGGTAGGTAGACTAGAAATACACATAAAAAGTTTGGTAAGAAATGCATGGGTGAGCCTTGGCTCTTGTGCACTCAGATGTATATGGGTCCATGCCCTGTCAGCCACTCGGTGGGGCGAAGTATTTTGTTACTTTCATAGATGATTACTCATGTAAGGTTTGGGCTTATCCCATAAAGAGAAAATCCGATGTTCTAGATACATTTCAGCGTTGGCTTGCATTGGCAGAGAACCAGTCTGGGAAAAGGCTAAAATGCCTAAGGTCAGATAATGGGGGTGAATATGTATCACGTGCTTTTGAGAAGTTTTTTGATGAGCAGGGTATTAAGCGCAACTGACCGCCCCCTTACACCCCTCCTCAGAATGGTATGGCTGAATGCATGAATAGGATCATTCATGAAAGGGTCCATAGCATGCTTAGCCAGGCTAGCTTATCATAACAGTTTTGGGCTAAGGCAGTTACTATTGTAGTGCATCTCATTAATAGGTCGCCTAGCAGTGACATTGACTTTCAGGTTGCAGAGGAGGTATGGGCAGGCAAGCCCCCCTCATATGATCATTTGCGTATCTTTGGATGTGAGACATTCTGCCATGTACCCAAGGACAAATGCAATAAGATGGATCCTAAAAGTGTCAAATGCATTTTCATTGGCTATGGAGATGCAGGAGAGATGGGTTATTGTCTATGAGATCCGTAGGTGCGAAAAGTGATCCGTAGCCATGATGTCATCTTTCATGTGGAAAAAATGCATATGCAGCTTGAGAAAGTGGTTGAGGTACGCAGAGTTATCTTTTAGGAGGAGCCACCTGCTCCCATACAGCCCGCTCCACAGCCAGCTAGACAGCGTGCAACATCATCTGATGCTCATGGCCCAGATATTAGACATGTTGATGTTAAACATGATGTTGGTCAGGCAACAGAGCCTGGGTTGAGTTGTTCTACTAGAGATAGATGACCTCCTAACCGTTTTGCACCCTCTATGGATTATGTATTGGTTACAGATGCAAGATAGCCTCTCACGTATGATGAGGCTATGCATAGGGTTGTCACTTTTGGGAGAGGGCTATGCAGTCAGAGCTTGACTCATTGCATAAGAATCAGACTTTGGATTTGGTTTCCTTGCCTCAGGGTAAGAAGGCTTTGCCATGCAAGTGGGTGTACAAGCTGAAAAGTACCCTTGGATACCCCAAGCCGGCATACAAGGTTCGATTAGTTGCTAAGGGCTTTAAGCAGGAGCATGATGTTGACTTTGATGAAGTCTTTTCTCCTGTGGTCAAGATGACCACCCTACGCTTAGTCTTGGCTTTGGTTGCACAGCTTGACCTGGACTTGTACCAGATGGATGTCAAGACGCCTTTTCTACATGGGGACTTAAATGATGAGATTTACATGGAGTAGCCTAAGGGCTTTGCAGACCTTGGTAGGGAACACCTAGTGTGTAAGCTAAAGAAGAGTCTATATGGCTTGAAGCAGGCACCTAAGGAATGGTACCATAAGTTTGATGCATTCATGCAGTCACAGGGCTACAGCTATAGTGCTATGGATCCGTGCTTGTACACAAAGAAAGCCTGTGACGGTTCTTTATTGATTTTGGTACTCTATGTGGATGACATGCTTTTAGCAGGGACAGCTCATGAGGAGCTAGATGCTCTTAAGGCTTAGCTCAAAAAGAGCTTTGAGATAAAAGATCTGGGATATGCCTCTCATATACTTGTGTGGAAGCTTTCACTCAACCACCAAGACCCATAGACCGCTTATTGTTTCAAGCGTTCCAAGCCGAGCACTAATGGTTACCTCTCACATAGCCAACGCGCCATCCATATCTACGGGTGTAGTGAGCTTACCTCCATGCTGATATGAGTTACCTCCTCTCTTGCGCACTTCGGTGGCTCCACGATCCAAGTGGAAGCTTAAAGAAAGCTCTATCCTCAAGCTCCACGCTCCAAGTTCCATTGCCGCGAGCAAGAGAAGAGAAGAGAAGAAGAGAGAAGAAGATGAAGAGCTTCTCCTCCCCGGTCTCTCACCCTCACACACTCACTCCCTCACACTCTCACACTCCCTCTCTCAAGCACAAGCTCAAGCAAGCAAGAAGAAGAAGAAGAAGAAGAAGAAGAGGAGAGCCACTTTTGGCCACACACAAGAATGAGCTTCTCATTCACTTTTCAACTTTATATACAAAACCCTAAATCCCTTTTGGGCGGCCATCCCCTTATCCCCTTTTTTACTTGTCCGGCCGTGGCCTAGGCCCTTTTTCCCATTGTCCTTCTATCTTCCTAGCTTCCTTTCCACGGCCCATCTACCTTTACAAATTGCACCAGGTGAGAGCTCGGCACTCTTAAAATAAATCATGGCGCCCTTGTGCTTTTTTACAAAAGCTTGAGAGCTTGCGCACCTCATATCAAGCATCGAAGAAGGGATTCATCCCCAAAACGGAGCTTGAGATAGGTAGGAAGTTTGGGTGTTTTGATATTTGAAACAAGTAAGTATTTTGGGTTAGTTAGTTTGTTTGATGATTGGAAAACATGGAGAAATCATTTTAGTTTGTTGCTTTTGATTCTTGTTGCATTTAGCGTAGGATAGGATTAGAAAATTGAATCGGGAAAGGTTAGGGTTTACCGTTGCAAAATAGGGCATAAATCATGCAAAAAATGGCAAAAAGCTTGCTTGAAAGCTTAATGTCAGCAAGTGAGTGATTGGGAGTATCAAAACCTTACCCGGGAGGGGGTTTAAGAGCCAAGAGGCCAAGGGATGGTGAATTTGCAACCATTGCACAAAGAGAGAGAGAGAGAGAGAGAGAGAGAGAGAGAGAGAGAGAGAGAGAGAGAGAGAGAGAGAGAGAGAGAGAGAGAGAGAGAGAGAGAGAGAGAGAGAGAGAGAGAGAGAGAGAGAGAGAGAGAGAGAGAGAGAGAGAGAGAGAGAGAGAGAGAGAGAGCCCCACAAAGATTCGATTCGATCTCATCATCGGAGAGCTGACCGCTCACCTTAGGTATACCAATCACTTCCCTTAGTACCTTAGTTAGGATCTGGAAGTTTGTGCTTGGAGTGATTGCCTAAATCGTGAGATTTGATCAAAATCATTATTGCGCGGCATTCGTCGCACCGCGTTCGGCCTGTCCGAGTGGTAGTTAGACTCGGCCCTTAGTCGCGGCTCGACCCAGAAACCCTAATCATCCCTTGGCCCATAGTCTACTCGGCCCGTTCGAGTGACAGCACTCGGCCTCTTGACCAACTGGGCACTTGGCCCGGAGTCCACTAGGCCAGTTCAGCCCTTGGCCCAAGACTTGACTCAGCCCGCCCGAGTGATGACACTAGGCCCTTGGCCCGTGAAAAGTTCGCTCCTCGGACCAGTGTGATTCAACCTGTTTGAGTCACCCACTCGGCCCCTTGCAATTTGGACCAGTTGAGCTGAGTGTGAATTTGTCTCAACTTTTCAGAAATTTGACCTGACCCAGTTGGAGCTCAGCAGCGCAAACTATCGCAAGCCCTCCTAATGCTCAGAACTTGATTCTGGGATGCAGAATAGACAAAATCATAAGGTGCAGCTACTTAGCAGCTTGAGTGGACTGTCGCGAGACCTAGAGACTTAGAAGCAACCTGCTGAGCCATAAAACCCTGATTGGACCCAAAAACGAGCAAGGCAACGTAACAGAAAAGCCCTAAACCTCGTCAAGACGGCCAGAGAATTGATCGAAAAAGTCTATCAGGCCCAAAACGAAGAGAGGGTGCGTAAGATGCTTAGAGACTGTTTGCCGCACTCACCTTGAATATTTGCACTTGAAGTGCACTTAAGGAAAACTGAAAGCCTGATTGAGCACAAGTGCATTGGAAAGAACATATGCACTAAGTGGAGATAAATTGAGGACTGTATTTAATAAGTCAAGGAACTCACTCAGATAAACCACTCAAGGAACCCACCAATAGGAGAGAACCCACGGACGGAGACAAACCATCAACATGCGAAGTAGGACCAAGCAAGCGGTGCCAACGAAGTGGATTTGACAAACCTACTCAACTTGATCGATAGCTTCGTGGAGCACGAGAACTCATCGACTATGGCAGAAGAAAGCTCAGACCACAAGTCTAACTAGAACTCGACTTAGGCATCATACCAGAGGCTATTTAGTAGGTGGTTAGCAGCTACGACACGTAGGCCTGGCATGAGCATTGCGGTTGGACAACAGATGCTATTATCACAGGCTTAGAAGAAGAGAGAAAGCTAGCCCACAAAGCATTGCAAAACATAGTCAAATACAATAGAGGCTAGCAGGCTAGGAGCCAAAGGCAAAGCGCGAAGTTGCGTGAGGTGCAGCGAGTGTTGAACTTAGCCGGTAGAAACCGAACGGATCATGAGAGAGCCCTAGAAGAATGTAAAATATTACACAGCAGCGCAGCGAACAGAATCTGAGAAAGAGATAGAGAGTACACAACAGATAAGAGGAGAATCAATAAATTCTTTAGCTCCAAACAATTGATACAAAGATGGCTCTGTCCACCCGTGCGCTTCCACTGTGTGAAGCTTAGATGGCGATCTAGACAGAAGATAGGTGAAGAGCTTAAGGCTAGCTGGAACAACAACTCTGACTGGGTGAAAGGTGAGTGATCGATGGCTGTGAAGCGGTTTAGCTTTTATAGCCCATGAAGGTCGTTAGGTTGCCGACCTACCATATGAGCCTCCACTAGTCATCCAGGGAATATTCCAGGAAATATTCCATTTACCATCGGACCGGGGGCGCTGCCCGCGGAGCCCCGCCAGGGGGGCCGCTGGCCCCCCTGGGACCCCCCAAGCTAGGGGCCGCTTCCGTGGCCCCCGGACCCCACAATAGGGGTCCCTTTTAACTCCCTTACCCCGCAACTCGATGCAATGCGCCTCGAGTTGCTACCAGCTTAACCACTCCGTCTAACCCAAAGATTAGACCCACAACGGTCACCTTTTTGCCATCCGGTCACATAGACCTCATCTGATATACAAGTCAGGACTCAACCAATGTCCGGGCTCACATTTGGCTTCTCCTCATAATGGGGGCCTTACAACTTTGAGCACCATGGATCATTGGTACCACCTAATGAGGGTGGGGCATTGATCATATCTAACACCCCCCCTCAATGTCCACCCATAGGTGAACTATCTGCTCGACCCAATGCTGAGTCTCTGAAGATGAACTTGAAGCAGATCCTTCGTAAGTGCTTTGGTGAAGATATCTGCTCCATTCTCCTCTGTTGGACAGTAGACCAGTTCCACTATCCCATCCTCCATCAAATCACGCACATAGTGATACTGGATCTCTATATGTTTGGTGCGTGCATGAAACACTGGATTTTTGGCAATGGCGATGCAACTCTAATTGTCACATCTCAGCACAGTTGGTTCTTCATCCTGCACTCCCATATGCCATAGAATCCTTCTCAACCATACTGCTTCACATGCAGCAAAACAAGCTGCCTTGTACTCCGCTTCGGTAGAAGACAATGCCACTGTTGGCTGCTTCTTACTAATCCAAGAGAAAATTCATGAACCCAAAGAGAAACAATAACCAGAAACTGACTTCCTGGAATCACTGTCTCCTGCCCAATCTGAGTCACAGTTGCCCACAAGAGAAGTTCCGAAACTGTATGTGATACCATAGTCAAGAGTTTTCTTCAAGTATCTGAGCACCCGCATCCCAGCCTTCCAATGAATCTCATGATGTTTGCTTGAGAACCTGCTCAAAACACCAATAGCAAAACTGATATCTGGTCTGGTGTTACACAAGTAGATCAGACTGCCGACCAACCTCCTATACCTCCCAATGTCTGCTAGTGCTGATGTATCCTCGATGGATAACTTTGCATTCACCTCCATAGGTGTAGCTATCTCCTTGCACTCGGTCATGCCAAATGCCTTCAAGATCTCCCACGCATACTTCTTTTGAGAGATGAAGATCTTTCCTGGCTCTTGCCAGACTTCAATCCCCAAACAATAGTGCAGCAAGCCCAAGTCTGTCATTTCAAACTCAGAACTCAAAGCCTTTCGAGTTTGGTTGATCATATCTTCATAGTCACCTGTAATAAGAAGGTCGTCCACATATAGGACAATCACTACAGACTTTTTACCATCCCTGTAAACATACAAGTTAGCATCTGAGGCACATCTTTTGAAGTTTAGGTTTAAAAAGAACTTATCTATCCGCTGGTACTATGCTCTGGGGGCTTGTTTCAGCCCATATAATGCCTTCTTCAGCTTGCACACTTTGTTCTCAGAATGGGGGACCTCAAACCTTGGTGGCTGAGCCACGTACACCTCCTCTTTGAGGTCACCATTTAAGAACGCTGACTTAACATCCATTTGGTACACTGGCCACTTCTTGTGGGCAGCCACCATTGCAAGTACCGTGCGAATAGTGGTCATTCTGGCAGTTGAGGCAAATGACTCTTGAAAATCAAACCCTTCAACTTGTGAAAATCCTTGGGAAACTAGTCTAGCTTTGTACTTTTCTAAGGTACCATCAGCCTTGTACTTTACCTTCTAGATCCACTTGGTGCCAATAACCTTCCGCTTTGCTGGTCGATCCACTAGCTCCCAAGTGTCATTCTTCATTATGCTGTCATACTCTGCCTGCATAGCAGCCTTCCATGATGGATCCGCAAGTGCTTCTTCTAAGTCAGTTGGCTCCTTTACTTCTCTCATAATCTCAACCATCAAGGCCATATTGACTATGTGAGTAGAAGCCCTCCTTTGCTCCTCTATTCTCTGAGACCTCCTTGGTCCGTCTGCCTTCTCCTCAACAGATGTAGGCATAGGATTATTGTGGTCACAGAGCTGCTTCACCCAGCGCGGCAATGGATTTTCTGGTGGGGTGATGTCAGGTTGGTGAACTTTTTCCTCATCATCTGAAGATGATGCTTCCTCCTCCTTAAGGATAGAGATAGCTCTTGGGACAGGTTCATAGTGGACTACTTCTTCGCTTGATGATAAAGTGGAAGAACTTGCCTTCTCCTCCTCCACTGTATGCGGCTCCTCCTTGAACACCACATCACGGCTCACGATGATCTTCTTTGCCTCTTGGTCATATAATTTGTAAGTCTTCTGCTCATCACTATAACCCAAGAAGATACATTTTCTGCTTTTTGGTTGTAACTTGTTTCTCTTCTCATCTGGAACATGTGCATAACATTCACATCCAAAAATTACAAAATGTGAGACAGATGGTTTCTTACTAGTGTAAGCCTCATGGGGTGTTTTTCCCTTGAGAGCCTTTGTGTAGCTCCGATTTAGAATGTAGACTGCAATATTAACAGCTTCAGCCCAAAAATGGTTAGGCAATCCCTTGCCCTTTAGCATGCATCTTGCCATCTCCACAATGGTGCGATTCTTGCGTTCCACAACACCGTTCTGCTGAGGTGTGTGAGGCGTTGTCAGTTGACGCTTGATCCCTTTGCTCTTGCAAAAGCCTTCAAACTCCTTTGAGTTGAACTCACCACCACCATCTGTTCTAAATTTCTTCACACTTTTCCCTATTTCATTCTCAACAAGTTTTAGCCGTTCTTTAAACTTACCAAAAGCTTGAGCCTTATCACGAAGGAAGTACACCCACATCTTCCTACTGTAGTCGTCGAAAATCAACATAAAATAAGAAGATCCCCCCAAGGCCTGTGTAGGCATCTTACCACACAAGTCAGCATGCACCAACTCTAGAGGAGCCTGTGCTCTATTCTTGCTTTCTTGTGGAAATGCCTTTCTCTGTTGCTTGCCCATCATACAAGCTTCACATGGTTCCTTCAATTCAGTTATTGTAGGTAGGTGAGTAACCATACCTTGCTTTTGCATCTCCTTCAACACTGCAAATCCGATGTGTCCAAACCTTTCATGCCAAAGCTTACTTGTGCCCACTCCAGCGGTGGATGTAAGAGCACTTAGCTCATACAGGTTGTTCCTTCTTTCTCCTTTGCCAACAATTGTGCCAGCACTATCAAGAATTTCTGCACCTGTCTTCTTGAACCTCACTTCATGACCAAGATCAGTTATGGAAGCTGATAAGAGATTTCTCTTGATTTCAGGAATATACAACACATTTGAAAGCTTTTTGACTCCACCATTTGTAGCAATAAAAGAAATAGTACCTGTGCCCGCAGCAGGGCATTTAACATCATTTCCAACCGTGACAGTGATGGATTCTTGTAGAGGCTGCATAGAACCGTATAGACCTTTCTTGTTGGTCATGTGACAGGAGGCCCCACTATCCAACACCCATGAGTTAGTGGTAGATTCTTCTTGTGCTGAGGAGCACACTTTCTCAATGGTCGCCATGAATAATTCCAACTCTGCTTCAGCCGTATTGGCTATCTCTTTCCCTTTACTTTTGAGGGTACCATTCTTTTCATCTGCCTTCTTGACACGACAATATGCAATTGCATGTCCTTTGTTCTTGCAGTAGAAGCACTCTCCTTGAAACTTCTTCTTGCCATCCTTCTTCTTTTTGTCACCATCATTTTTGGTGGAGGAAACACCTTTGCCTTTTGCATTGGCAGAGAATGCAGCATCTCCATTGTTGCTTCCTTCTCAGGCTTTCAGCCTCAACTCCTCCTCCATTAATAATGCACAAAACTCCTCAAAAGTCAAATCTTGAGGTCTCACCTGAGTATTAAGGGCAGTTACTAGTCCATCAAACTTTTGTGGACAAATCCGAAGACACCTCCGAGCTAGCTCTTTGCTAGTCTTTTGTATCCCAGTGCCAGCCATCTGGTCGCGCAGATTCTTAATCCGAGTGATGAATGCTTCAACCGTCTCTCCTTCAGCAAACTTCTCCGCTGCTAGTTGATTCTCCAAGTTTTGAATCCTTGTTTGGTTTCATGTTTCATACTGACTCCTTAGTACATTCCAAGCCTCTAACGCTTTGGTTGTATGCTAAATCAAAGTCAAAACACTATCAGAACAGCTTGTAACTAAGGCACACAATGCATCTGCATTCCTTCGTTTCCAAGCTCGTAGAAGATCTGCATTCGGAGGAATCATCACACTAGGATTTGATGGGCCGGGGGTAGGCTGTGGTTCTGCGTCAGTCCCCAGCACAGTCTCCGAAAGCTCATAAGAATCAAGGATAGTTGTAATTTTGAACTTCCACAAGGTGTAGTTTGTACCATCTAACTTACCTTTGCTGAAGGTTGGTGGACAAATCCTCAGTGTTTGAATAGCCGGTACAGCAACACCACCTCTTACACCGCTTCCTGATGCGCCATAGCCGCTTTCGAAAGTTGACATAGTTTCTCTTTGCTGTTGAAGCGTTTGCCTATTGCACACTCTCCGATCTCTAGAGCCCCCTGGGCTCTGATACCATGTAAAATATTACACAGCACAACGAACAGAATCTGAGAAAGAGATAGAGAGTACACAACAGATAAGAGGAGAATCGGTAAATTCTTTAACTCCAAACAACTGATACAAAGATAGCTCTGTCCACCCGTGCACTTCCACTGTGTGAAGCTTAGATGGCGATCTAGACAGAAGATAGGTGAAGAGCTTAAGGCTAGCTGGAACAACAACTCTGACTGGGTGAAAGATGAGTGATCGATGGCTGTGAAGGGGTTTAGCTTTTATAGCCCACGAAGGTCGTTAGGTCGGCCTGCTGACCGCGACCTACCATATGAGCCTCCACTAGTCGGCCAGGAAATATTCCAGGGAATATTTCCTTTACCATTGGGCCGGGGGTGCTACCCGCGGACCGTCGCTAGGGGGGCCGCTGGCCCCCCTGGGACCCCCTAAGCCATGGGCCGCTTCCGCGGCCCTCGGACCCCACAATAGGGGCCCCTTTTAACTCCCTTACCCCGCAACTCGATGCAATGCACCTCGAGTTACTACTAGCTTAACCACTCCGTCTAACCCAAAGATTAGACCCACAACGGTCACCTTTTTGCCATCCGATCACATAGACCTCATCTGATATACAAGTCAGGACTCAACCAATGTCCGGGCTCACATTTGGCTTCTCCTCATAATGGGGGCCTTACAACTTTGAGCACCATGGATCATTGGTACCACCTAATGAGGGTGGGGCATTGATCATATCTAACAAGAGAAGACTTAACACTGAGCGAGCTTCTCATGAAGCGATTGCTAGACAACACCGTAGCAAAGCAAAGTGCCGCAGCATTGGCAACATCACTGCTGGTAGGATTAGGAGCAACCCAAGGCTCTAAGAGCCAGTCTAAAATCCCAATAGTCGCAAAGCAGCTCGACAAGTACCAACCCCATGACATTCCATACAGCTTTGTAGAGTAGTTTGAGCAAGTCTGCAAAGCCAATGGCCTTAGCGACCTGACTCAGTGCTCTCAAGAGTTTGGGCTCTGCTTAGGTGACAAGGGTAGGACTTGGTATACAAGCTTAGATGCCAAAGAGCGAGCAAATTTCAATGGCCTCAAGAATCTCTTCATCAAGAGATTTGTTGAGCTTGGATACTCCGACAATCTGCTAGTACGACTGATGAATGTCAAGCAGAAAGAGAAGGAGGACATTCGCGATTATGGAACCCACGTGAGGAGTCTCTTCAAGAGAATCCGTACGAGCGAATGGCCGATTGAAAGAGCAACTTCAATTGTATTCATCAGTGGAATTCGAAACGAAGAACTGTATAAGGCTTTGGTAGGCAACTCGAGCTTGCAGCGAGACATGCTAGCTATGGTTTTTGAGGAAGCCATCAGAGTTGACGATCAGTTGAAAGAGCAGAGCTCTAGGAGCTCCAACTCAAAAGAAACCAACTGACAAAGTTTAGAGAGAGCGTTAGCCTCTAGTGAACGACCAGCCCCATCATCCCAAGATAAGGGGAAAGCCACCGAGATGAACCAAGACTTGTTGGCTGAGGTCAAGATGGAGATAGCCAAGCTGCAAGACATGTTGAGATGACCAATGCGCCCACACATCCAATGTGTGTAATGTGGTGGAAACAATTTGCCAATCGAGTGTCAAGACCCTTGGTTGAGACCTTGCGCTAGCTGTGGCAGGTTCGGTCACGATATCGTGCATTGCAGATTGTCGAGAAGACTTCCGTACTCGCAACCATACGGCCAGCCTTACCTAGCGAATAGGCCGTAGCCACTCTTTGGAAGGGGAGCCGCATTAGCCCTTCCTGCACCTAACAACATTAAGTCGGCTGTCCCTAGGGTGCACATAAACCCTACAGGCATACCTAGTTTTCCTGGTCCCTATGTGACCCATCCACCGAGTGACGCTCTAGTCCACTACGTGGAAGAGCCAAATGAGAAAGAGACTTACTTATACCCTTATGTCTCTCACGACGATGAGGGCAATGTAGTCCTTATGGACTATCGACCAGTACGAGTGATGGCATTAGGGAGAGGACGAGGTAGAGGTCTAGGAGGGCAGATACAAGATCCAATCATTTGTTGGACTTGTGATCACCCAGGGCATGTCTCATCACGTTGCCTAGAGAGGGAGCAACAGAACAGAGACAAAGTTGACCTAGGGTGCGTTGAGTGCAGAATCACCCATCTCTTCGTTGATTTCCCAAAGTGGAAACCTTCTTCAAGTTCAGTCAATGTACCATCTGTCCCATTGGAGTTGTTTGGTGTCGAGAACCTCGATGGGAAGGCCACACCTATCCCATTGTGGGTCATGACGCGTGCCCAGATGAAGCAGGCCGGCATATCACTACCAAGACCTAGCAACCTCGATACAGCCTCGATAGGGGGGGGAGAACCGCAAGTGGAGAAAGAAGAGGTCGAAAGCTAAGATTGCACTGAAAACTGAGAGTGCTACAACTCTGCCTGTTGGGAAGAAGGGCACGAACGCAGAGGCAGAAACTTCAACCCCTAAGATGGTCGAAAAGGGAAGTGCCAAGGTAGGGGAATATCCGCATTCGAAGCGCCAGCTAGAGGCCATAGAGAAAGTGAAGGATTGGGTGAAAGAGGCCCAAGAGCACTTAAGGGATGCTGAACCCATCCTAGAGGACGAGATCGATGATCTCCCCAGCATAAGCACGCCAGTCTCACCCCCTCGACCAAAGTCAGGAGATGCGACTGCACCACAAGCAGCACCGCTTAGGCCAAGCCTTGATGCTGCAGGCCTACAAATCAGTCATGGCCATTGGCCAAGACAATCCGGTTTAGGAGAGAGATGAGCAGTCAATGACCTCCTTACCACACTAGTGACCACCCCTTGACGTTAAGACTGGGAGACCTGCTTAAGCAGCATCCCACCCTATGGCAAGACCTGAAGCAGTGGGTTGAGGGGTCACAAGAACAAGCTGCTGATCTGCACAACCATGATGCAGAAACAAAAATACTGAGTCTAACGCTGCACTCTGTGCCAAAATCCTTACACATTAATGTTTTTTGGAAAGGCACCAAGATGCATGCAGTGTTACTAGTCCTAGCCTTAGGCGACACAACGAGAAAGGGGATCGTAGACATGAGAGCTAGGGTTAGTGTGCTGAGCCACGTAGTACTTCAGACTTGGGGAAACCCACCTATCAAGACCGCTTAGTTTAATGTCACGTTAGCAAACAACATGAGAGTGAAGCCATTCGGGGTACTTAGAAACTGGCCAGTGAAAATCGCAGGTGTCCAGTTCTCTATCGACCTTATAGTCATGAAGAGGGTGGACTACGATATCCTATTAGACCAACCCTGGATGCACAATGCCAGAGTTATCGAAGATTGGGGTAACGGCATGATCTTCCTAGGCAACAGAACAGAAGTTGTGAGGGTAGAGATGGACACTTGAAAAACCTCACCAGTCGACTTGGATGCCATCTCCGCGATGCTCAAGGGTAACGCTTAAGTCAAGAAGTCTTATGGGCCCTTGACCAAGTATATCCCATGCCTAGAGGATGAGTGAGATTGGATGCATGTCTTTGCTATAGTCGACTTGTTGTTCTCGGATCATGAGGCATATAAGCAAGCCATCAAGATGATGAGAAAGTCTGACGGCATGCCCTCCATACCAGTTTGCATGATGGCAAGAACCCTTCATGGGAGACCTAAGCCCGTCACCTTCCAAGTGCCAAACAAAAAAAGAGAACTCCAGGAGGTTCTAGAATACTTAACGGACAAGCTAGCTGACAATCCAACAGCAAACTTCAAACCACTCCAGGATCTCTTAGGTGAATCCAAGTGGCAATGGACCAGGGTGCATGACTTAAACCTTATGTACAGCTAGGCCCTAGTCCTTGATCAACAACAAGAGATATACCAAGCCCTAGGAGACGACAAGCAATCTCACATAGAGGACTCTGATAACGAGTACGAAGATTGCCAATCCTTCAGTGAAGAAAGTGAGGGTGAGATAGACACTGTAGAATACGACATTGAGGGACATGAAATAGAACAAATACGGACAGACTCCAAGCCACAGAAAAGGAGTGTCTTCAGGATAGAGCGAGGGGTCATGCACATGGATTGTGATTGCCTTGGTTAGAACACATAGGATCCATAGACTTTGAGCAAGCAGGCCTAGCCCAATCGAGAGCGACACCAATGCTTAGGACAGAATCGCCATCTGAACTGCGACCACCAGGGGAGACCACCTCTTCTAGCGAAGACAACGATTTTGACTCTAAGTCGGAGGTAAGTTCGGATAGCGACCTAGAAATACTTAGGCCTCCCAAGACCTGACGCACCAAGGGGGACCTATCCATCCACCTGAGGCGTAGACGATTGAAGCAGAAAAGGGTGAAACAACTCAGGGACGCACAAACAGACGAACAATGAAAACCGCGGGACCTTCCTAAAAGATTTACGAAATTCAAGAAAGGAGATAGGATAGTGATCCTGTTGGGTGCCAAACGGCAAGGACAGATGAGCGAACCAATCGAGGGACCAGCCAAGGTCAAGGAGGTGAACTTAGCCCAGGAAGCGGAGATACCCCGACTAGCCTTCATTGCCGATGACTTGACTGAGAAAGAAGAAATGAGTATTGTCGCTCTCTTGCAAGAGTATGTAGACGTATTCGCTTGGTCCTTGGAAGAGCTTAAAGGGGTAGATCCGAGTGAAGTGACTCATAATATACCCATGACACCAGACACAACGCCGGTGAAGCAGCGACCATACCCAATGAATCCAAAACACGCTCATGATGTCAAGGAAGAGATTGATAAGCTGATGAGAGTGGGATTCATTCACGAAATTGAGCACATGGATTGGGTATCACCCATAGTCAAAGTGATGAAGAAAAACGAAAAAATTAGAGTGTGCGTCAATTACAAGAAGGTGAACGCTGCTACTAAAAGGAACAATTACCCATTGCCATACACTGAGCACATGCTTGAAACAGTGGCGGGAAAGGAGGCATATAGTTTTCTGGATGGCTTCTCAGTATACAATCAGGTGCAAGTGCATCTTGCCGAGAGGCATAAGACTGGCTTCGCCACTGGGTGGAGCATCTTTGCTTACATAGTCATGCCTTTCGGGTTGACTAATGCCCCTGCCACTTTCCAATACCTCATGTGCACCATATTTAAAGACATGCTTCGCAAAGAGTTGGAAGTCTTTGTCGATGACCTCTGTGTTCACTCGACCTAGATGGAACACTTAGACAAACTCCAAGCAGTCTTTGAGCGGTGCCACCTATATTGTCTCTCCTTGAACCCCTTGAAATGCCAGTTTTGGGTGAAATATGGATGCATCCTAGGCCATGTGGTGTCGAAGAATGGCATTGTCACTGACTTCTCCAAAGTCGGGGTTATTTTTGACCTTCCACCCCCAATCAACTACAAGGGAGTCCAATGCTTCTTAGGCCATAAGGGATACTATCGGTGGTTTGTGCTGAATTACGCATTGATAGCCAAACCTTTATACAAGCTGCTGATTGTCTTTGAATGGATTGAAGCATACCAACGAGCATATGAAGAGTTGAAGAAGGCTCTAACCACAACACCAATTCTACGAGCCCCAGATTGGACCATCACCTTCCACGTGCATATCGATGCTTCTAAATTTGCTATGGGGGCAGTGTTGTGCCAACCTAGAGAGCACAACCTAGACTATCCAGTGAACTTTGCTAGCAGACAACTCACTGAGATGGAAATGAACTACTCAACGATAGAAAGAGAGGGCTTGGCCATGGTGTTTGTTGTGAAGAAGTTCTAGCATTATCTATTGGCTACACCCTTTACCTTTTTTGTGGACCATCAAGCCTTGCTATATTTAGTGAACAAACCTTGCGCTACAGGACGCATAGCTCGGTGGCTCCTTCTGCTTTTGGAGTTTGACTTCTCCGTGGTTGTAGGGAAGGGAAAACAACACTAAATGGCTGACCATATGTCACGCATCCCCACAAGAGAAGCCGCTGGAGAAGGCATTGCCGATGAATTGCCAGACGCCCATCTCTTTAACTTTTCCAGAGAGAGATTTATTCAAGGCCGATCTAACACCATATTGGGCAGATGACATAGTCCAAGTGCTTGAGCACGGACTACCCGAATGCCCAATAGAGAAGACAAGACTGAGATGACTCATTCTCAAGATCCAACCCTACCAGTTGATAGTAGGCTAGCAGTATCGCCTAGGGAAAGATGGATTGCTATGTAGATGTGTGTGCGAGCATGAGATGCACAACGTGCTCTCACAGGCACACAGCGGAATTACTGGTGGACACTTTAGCGGAGACACGATGGCCTGCAAGGTGCTGCAGTCTCAACTATAGTGGCCAACAATGTTTCGTGATGCAGCACAATTGTTAAGCATTGTGATGAGTGTTAGCGGGACAAAGATCTTGATTTGCAAGGATCAAATGGAGTTGATCGCAATCATTGCACGGCATCCCTTTGAAAAATACGGAATCAGCTTCATAGGACCCATCAGCCTCGCTGCACAATATTCGCAGGCCAAATACATCATTGTGGCCACAAACGAAGTGGGCAGAGGCGAGAGCGACACGAAAGAAAGATGCTCGAATGACTGCCAAGTTCTTGTGGGAGCAGGTGATCTCACGATTCGGCTGCCCCATCGAACTAGTCAGTGACCAGGGCACACACTTCATTAATGAAGTGATAGCGCATCTCCTATCCACCTTCCCAATTATCCATCGGAAATCCTCTCCATACTACCCTCAAGCAAACGGCCAAGAAGAATCCACGAATAAGATTATTGTCAACGTCCTAACCAAGATAGTCTCTGCCTCGCGCAAGCAACGACTAGGATAACAAGCTGATGGCAGCCTTGTGGGCTTACTGCATAGCTTATAAAATGGTTGTCGGCCAGACCCCCTTTAGGTTGACATACAGAACTAAAGCGATTCTCCTTGTAGAATTCTTCATGCCTAGCCTAAAAATCGCACTTCAGGAACGATGGGAAGGAAAAGAGGCATGGACGCAACGCGTAGTTGAACTCGAACACCTCTCCGAGACTCGCCCTCTAGCCACTCATGCGCTCATATGTGAAAAGGCACCACCAAGAGAGCTGGTTTGATAAGCACGTCAAGCAACATGACTTCGAACATGGCGACTTAGTGCTCCTATACTCAGTTAAGGGGCATAAGCAAAAAATGAAGTTTAGGGGTCTTGGACCTTTCAAAGTTCGTGCAATCAGTTGAACGGGCAACATCGAGCTCGAGACTCTAGACAGTGAGGGAATAGGCTTCTTCAATGGGAGTTGTGTCAAAAAGTACTACCCTCCCATGCATCCTCTGCATGAACCACCAATGTTGGAACCACTTGTCAAAATACAAGTAGCCACAATCACTGAAGTCGATGAGGAGGATGAGGAAGCTGTAGAGCCTGCATACCTGCACATCAGGGTCATCGCAGCGAACATGCGCCTTCAATGCCTTGATCAACGAGGGAGCAGACTTCAATGTCTTGACTCATGATCATTGGACCCAACTTGGCAAACCACCATTACAACCCACTAATGCCAAATTAAGCCCATATGGGGGCCACTCATATGCACTTCTCGGCAAGTGCAGGGCCGCTGTTTCTATTGAGTCTGAGACTGTACCAATGATCTTCTACGTGTTGCCAGACGCCAAAGACGCAGGCATGGAGTCGTTGTTAGGGCGAACCTTCAAAAAGCAAACTCGTTGCAATGTTGATTATGAGTTGCAGCGCATCCACCTCACCATAGGCAACGTTCGTATTGTTACAGCTTTCAGCAAGGGCTACGCGACCTCATCACAGTCCGCAGGCCACCGGTAGAAATATTAGCAGCCAAATCTAAGGAGGGGGTAGTGCTCAGCCACCACCCACCAACTCTCAAGAACCACTGCTCATGGTAGCAAAAGCTGCGGCCCAATAGCCTAGGTTTAAATGGAAGCCTAAACAGCCACAACTGCCACCTAGGAGTCAATTCACACATCCTCATAAGACCCGAAGCTCTAAACCTAGGAAACCAAGGCGCAGTCACAAAAATCGGTGCATGATCAAGCAAAGGTGGGTCCCTAAAGCCCTCTTGCACACGCAAGGCTACTATGAGGGGAATGCCTGGATATGGATCCCTAAAGCCCACACAGCCAAGGGCACCACTCGTATGCCACCCTCAAGCTTGATCACCCCAAGCCCCATAGAACCTCAAAACCATAAGCTGCAGTGCTTCCCAGACCCATATCCATCAAGCTCATCCACACACATGCTCAAGAGAGTCGAACAAGCCTATCAGCTCAAACGATAGACATCGTCACATGAGCCATCACCCACTAGAGCCAACCCGACTACAATGATCCATTCTGAAGGTAGCAGTCCATCTCATGTAGCTGCTACTTCCCCAACCCTAATCTAGGAGGTCCAACTGCAATCTCAAGAATAACCGCAGCCGCAACTGTTCATTATCAAAGGCTCTAGTGCTATCAAACCCCAACCACTAGCACGTCTTAAACCCTCCCATGAGCAAAAATCATTTTTGACACTGGCCTCAGATCTAGCCAAAGATATGGGGGATGACGTGAGTTTGTATGGTGCCTTGTTCTTGGGAGATGTTTGAACTTGCCTACGCAAAAGCAACTAACTCTGCTGCTAGATTGCTCATCAGTGAGATCTCTAAAGAGCAAGCCCTCAAACAGTGCCTCATCACGTCATATGATCAGCGAACCACTTCTGCCATCACAGACCAAGAAATTGCAGAATCATCAAAGCTTGTTGATACTGAATCCCCGTTCTTGAGGCACTGGTACACTCTTAATTTGCAATGGGAAGTTGAAGGGTGCCAAGTCATGACAAATGTTGAGCAGTGCCACGCAATCAAAACAGCGGAGTACGACCCCACTTACATCGCGCCAACCTCGTATAGAGTGTTAACCACTCTTCATGGCTGACCCCTGGAAGAGCACATCAAAGGACACCCTTATCTCGATCACCTATTGACTGAGGAAGAGCTACACATTGCTAGTTGTGTCACTTCCGGTGACTTTCTAACAGATGTTCTCACTTACATCACACACGTGGGCACTTGACCTTTTGATCTAGACCGCGAAGCTCAGTTAGAGTATAACCCTGATTTCTAAACTTGGTTTCTAGGCGGGTAACTCCTAGACCCATTGCAAAATGCCCCTGACCTCCTAACCTTCAATCCTAGGAAGGATTCTTCTCGAGTTGGAAGGGGAGGGGGGTGAAGTGAAATGCATAAACACATAAACAACGAGCAAGGTAGGAAAAATGGCACGAGAACTTTGAAATAAAGGGAAAAAAGTTAAATCCTGAAGGGAAGATTCTCCATTGGATTGGATTTCTATGTTTTCATTCAGTAAACATATAGAGTCTTTCTTTTTAATTATGACATTTCCAGCGAATTATTAATTTGGAAGCACTAATGGAAACTTGGGATTATGATAGGAACAAAAGATATCACAGCAAGACCGCACCCACCGACTTTCGTTCACGGAGGAGGAAAGAACGCAATACCACATCACTATTGAAAGTTGTGCCTACAACTAGCTCAAGTTCCAAACCATTCATAACATAGAGGGTGTGGTGGCCAAGGAGGAAGTGGCTAAGAGAGTCATCGAGCAATGCAACCTCACCAAGTACCTTGAGAAATTTGCGCAAGAGCTTGACCACACGAAGTGTGTTGAGTTTCTCAGGACATACGACCCTGACAATGAGTGCGGCACCGTCATGGTGGAAAGGGGAGAAAATTCTGAATAGGTACAGGTTCACTTAAACCCAGCCTTGGTGGAGAAGGCATTGGGACTGGAGCCAAAGATAGAGAAGAAGCAAAAGAGGGATGTGTATGCCATACTGAAAATGAAAAAGAAGGATGTGCTAATTAATGATAGTATCAGTATCTAGGACATTCCTGATGCGGAAGCTAGACTACAAGCGAAGCTAGTGCATGCGGTCTTCTCCAGCCAGTGCTACATGCCTGAATGCATCAAATCAGTGTGCCTGTGTGTGCTGGAGAATGTAGCAGCTCATACCTTGCATGAAGTCGTCTGGAAGGGATATGTTTGCAAAACCATTGACCAGGCGGCTAAAGAACTAGCTTTAGGAAGTACACCAGTAGGAGGGGAGTCCCCAGCTTCCAAGGCAATGGAAAAAAAAAAGGCCTCGTTTATTGCCTATGGAAGCATTTTGACTGTGCTCATCCAAAGGAGGCAGTGAAGGAGACACAAGATGCAGAAGAATGAGAAGGAGAAACACCTGATAGGTCACCCCCTCACTAGGACCAAGAAAGGTCCGGTGACAGGACCGAGAGTGATAAGGAAGGGTAGGAACAAGAAGAACAATCAGGCAAAAAGTAGGCCAAGAAACCCAAGAAGAAGATGGCACAAAAGAAAAAGAAGTAGGATGAAGACCGCAAGAAGGAGAAAGAGGATTTGGAGAAGGCAAAAAGAGAATCCCTCAAGGAGGCCGAGGAGAGGGAGAAGAAGAAGAAACAGGAAGAAGAAAAAGCAAAGGAAGAAGTCAACAAGGCTAAAAAGGTGTCGAAACAGGAGGCTGAGAAGAGAAAAAGGAAAGAACAGGAAGAAAAAGAGAAATTGGAGGAAGAGTACATGAAAACTGAAGAAGAAAGGCAAAGAAGAGCTGTTGACGAAGAAGAGGAACTAAGAAGGAAGGAGGAGGAGGACTTGGCCGAAGCCACATGCCGGTCCATTGAGCAGCAGAGTAGGGCTGATGATTTGGGAGCTTGGAGCCCGCTGAGGGAAGAAAGGCTTGGTTCCAGCATGTAGGTACGAGAAATCACGCCGCTCACTGTCCTTGAAGGCAAAGACAAGGCCCTTATCCATCCTATCCCTATCCTCATGGTGCCTCCCACCAAACCAACCACCCCTCACCCCTAGCATCCCCACCAGCGTAGAGGTCTCCAACTTTGTGGCATGGATGTAGTATTTTATCAATAAAGAAATGGCCTAGGGAAAGAGCATGAAGACCACGGCCATGGGGCAAAATAGACCAGCTGCAGATGCTGAGTCGAGATAGGACCAAAAACATCAGAAAGTGGAGGCCTCGACCACTCCAATCCACACAACAGTGACACCACCAGCCAATTACGACGAGTACATCGCTGAGTTGCTCTCCCAACAGGAGAAGGCTAAGGAGGAAAAGAAGATGGCTATGGCTGAGTTGGTGGCAAAAAAGGAGTCACTAGTTGCTTTCTAGCTCAAAAAGACCTGGTGACAATAGCTATGCAGCAATGAGAGATCTTTGATCTCAAACATGAATTAAAGGCCAAGGAGGACATGGAGGAGAGCTACAAGCAGCAGTTGGCTAGAGGATGAAAATAAGGAATTGGTGCAGATGCAGAGAGAGTATAAGCTCCTCTTGATGCAACATGGAGAATTGGAGGAAAAAATTGCCAACGTCGAGCAAATGATGGAGGAATTGAATGCCAAAGAAGAGGAGAGAAAGCAGGAGAGGGAGCAACAGCAAAAGGAGATCAAGTCTATGATTGATCAACTAAACTTGGGAAGGTAAGAGCAAGAGAACATGAGCAGGGAACTGAAAGACCAAGAGCAAAAGCTCTAACCCTGGTACGGAAGCAGGGAGAGAGCATGGAAGAAATGAACAAGAGAGCAGAGGAATGGGTAGTGCAGAATGAAAAAATGGTGAAGACATTGGCACGGTGCCTCGCTTTGGTGGAGAAAGAAAAAATCCTCGCAGAGAGTAAAGCAGAAGCCGCCCAGACAAGCTTCAATGCCCAGCAAAAGGCCTTCATTAACACACTAATGGACATGACCCGCCCAGAGGAGAAGGAGTCATTGGAGATGGTACATAAAAAACTGAGCATCGTACGCAGAGCTCTGTATGCAGGGCTGTAGATGCCACCCCAACATGTGGAGGTTAGGCTGAGCCTAGAAGAGCAACGAAAGTACCTGCTACTGGCCGGCCTAAACCCCCAGGAAATTGATGTAATGGGCTTTGAAGAAGGGGCACAACGAGAAGACTAGCAAGGGGAGGAGGCTGAGCTTGAATTCGATATGGGGAGATTTAGAGAAGAGATAATCCCACAGCCCCCCTCGCCACATGTCTAAGAGCAACAACATGTTGATCCATCTGTGGAGAGACAAGATGCACTCAAGGAAAGATGGAGAAAGTTAGTCGAAGAATCCAGGAAGCAACTAAGAGCCAAACTGATTGTGCAGCC